>NC_136413.1:1207500-1807500 GCF_051521515.1 Lactuca serriola
GGGATTATCTCACACTTGACACCTCCCAGACAACGCAGTTGAATGGTGTGGCTGAGAGGCGTAATCGAACCTTGTTGGATGTGGTACGTTCCATGATGAGTCGAGCTTCGCTACCAATCTCATTTTGGGGGTATGCCTTAGAGACTGTCGCCCATATCCTTAATCTAGTCCCTACAAAGAAAGTTGCCAAAACTCCTCATGAGATGTGGACTGGTAAAGTACCCAAACTAGACCACATCAAGATTTGGAGTTGCGAGGCTATCGTGAGACGCGAGATTCATGATAAGCTTGAACCGCAATATGAGAGGTGTATTTTCATCTGCTACCCACAAAAATCCTTTGGTTACCTCTTCTACAGACCTAGTGAGAATGTGTTCTTTGTAGCTAGGAGGGTTGTCTTTCGAGAAAGAGAGTTCATAAGCCAAGGAAACAGTGGGAGGCAAGTTGACCTTGAAGAAATTCAAGAGTCAAGTGGTGAAGGAACTTCAAACCCTAGCACTCAACTTGAGGAGGAAACTCCTGTTGAGCCAATTGACGAGTCTGTACCTCTGAGGCGTTCAACGAGAGTTAGGAATGCACCTGAGCATTACTATGGATTCCATATTACTGCGGATGGTGATACACTTATTAGTGATGAGACACTAGTAGGGCTGGATGAACCCAACAGTTACGCGGAACCCATGGCAGGCCCTGAGTCAGCCAAGTGGAAAGAGGCAATGGACAGCGAGATACAGTCCATGTATGATAATCAAGTTTGGAACTTGGTTAAGAATGTAGAATGTACCAGATCGTAAGACTGTAGGGTGCAAATGGATCTTCAAGAAGAAGATCGACATTGATGGTAATGTACACACTTATAAGGCACAATTGGTTGCAAAGGGCTTCTCTCAAACTCCGGGAGTTGATTATGATGAGACCTTTTCTCTAGTAGCCAAGATTAAGTCTATTAGGGTTATGTTAGCCATAGATGCATTTCATGACTATGAAATATGGCAAATGGATGTCAAAACAGCTTTCTTTAATGGAAAGTTGGTTGTGGATGTTTACATGAGTCAGCTAGAGAGTTTTGTCAATACAGAGTACCCTAATAGAGCGTGTAAGCTTGAGAAATCCATTTATGGATTAAAGCAAGCACCTCGCAGATGGAATCTTTGCTTTGATGAAAAAGTCAAAGAGTTTGGCTGTTTTAGGAGTGAAGATGAATCTTGTGTATATGTCAAGGCTAGTGGGAGTATTGTTAGCTTTTGGTATTGTATGTAGATGACATACTACTCATAGGAAATGACATCCCAACTCTGCAGGAAGTTAAGTCCTAGCTTGGGAAGTGTTTCTCTATGAAGGACCTAGGAGAATTTGCCTATATTCTAGGGATAAGGATCTTGAGAGACCGGAGTAAGAGACTAATTGGACTTAGGCAGAGTACCTATTTGGATAAGGTGCTGAAGAGATTCAGCATGTAGGACTCCAAGAAAGGAGAGTTACCTATTGATTGTAACGCCAGATTGAGTAAGACTCAAAGCCTGAGTACTGAGGCTAAGATAGTAGAAATGAGTCGAGTACCTTATGCTTTGGCTGTAGGATCGATCATGTATGCTATGACTTGTACTCGACCTGATGTAGCCTTTGCTTTAATCATGGTTAGCAGGTATTATGGGAACCCTGGCAAGGCACACTGGACTGCGGTAAACAATATCCTCAAGTACCTACGGAGGACTAAGGATTGGGTCCTTACCTGTAACACTCATGTTTCTATCCTAGGCTTTTATATTGAGGTGATAGTCTTGGTTAACCTATGAAACTTATTTTGAAGAAATGAAAAGGAATTATGTGAATATTATGTGAATTATGTGTTTTATGCTTAATTATTAGGGTTTAATTAATTAAGAATAAAAATGAGCATCAAAAATAAATATTAGATAAAGCTGACATCTTTACACAAAGTTGTAGTGGTTGAAACAAGGATTACAGATATATAGAGAATATCAAAATCCAAGTTATAACGAAGAAGTTATGACATGTCGAAGTTTCGCGACAAAACCGGCACGGTGCTGAATGTCGTAAAAAGTGAGTTTTCGATAAACTACTTTTTAGCCTTAGCGATTCAAACGAAAGTCGTAGTGCTCATTAAACGAAGAGTCTGTATAAAAAGAACACCCAAATCTGACTTCGTATGAGGAAGTTATGATTTTTCGAAGTTTCAGCTTAGCAGTAGACTACTAAAAACTTGAAATTTAGATCGAGTGATTTTTAGCCGACATGACCTAAATGAGAATCGAAGGTCTCGTCATTAGTAGCACAACGGTAAAAAGTCTGATGTAAACAGACGTCGTATGAAGAAGTAATGAATTTTTAACGGATTTCCTGTCCCGGTCTGTTAAAAATAATAATATTAAAAATAAACTCAAAATTAGCCAATGGGTGTCTGATGTGTGCCCTTTATCACATGTCCGAGCCTCGCAGGGAGTGCCACATCCGAAGCCTCGGACTAGACCTTGGTCCAATCAAAGGCCGACACCAAGCCCATCGCATGCGCAGCCTACATGCAAGCCACCTACCCCTTTCGGATCTGCTGCCGTGTGGCTTATTTCTAGTCGTTCGATCAGAAGCCTCGCCCCGACCTCCCGGGTATATTTTGCAAACTTGTCATTTTTAGCCCCTTTTTCAATATTTCTTTCATTGCAACTTCCCCCAAAGCCCCGGTATTATACCAAACACCCGGAATACGCCACGTAGTGCCTGAGAAGCCCGAAAAATTTATCTTTTCGGTTTCGAAGCCCGACCTTTGCAGAACCCGGTTTCTCAATAAAACTCACAGTTTTATTAGAAACGATCGTTTTAGGAAAAGAATTGCTGCCGGATTATCATCAAATCGTGTGAGTATATAGTCACCTTCATCTTACACCTAGATATGAAGTATTTTATATGAAATATGTGCTACGTGTAATTATATTAATTGTTTAACTGAGGTGACTGTTGAATTGGTGTTTTATACAAGTTTGAAAGTGTATATGTATTTTTATCTACAAATATGTTGGGTAAAACATGGGTAGATAATGATGTGTGATAAAATAAAAGTGATGAGAAGCCTCGATGTGATTTGAGATCCAATCATCTAGCGGAATTTGGATGACGACCATGGACTTTCTAGACCGTCCAGGGGAACACTGGCAGGCCCGCAACCTGTAAGTGTAATGAACTAGAGTGTTCATTCGCTGTACTCCACCCCCCTCATGGTTGCCTTTAGGACATGTATGGCTAAGGAAACCCCTTAGTAGTAATGTCCATCCCGATGGTATTTTTTAGGCTAGGTCCTTTATGATAAGTGTTTAGGGACGTAAAGCGAGAAAAACGGGAAATGGGTAATCAGGGTTATTGTTGATTGATGAACTTAATAAGTTTATTCTTACTGTGGGTTGAAAACCCTAGATGCTCACCAGGCTCCCAAGCCTGACCCACTCAGCTTTTTATGTTACAGGTAGTGGACCCCGAGCAGAAGTCGGTGGACGATGAGATATTTTTGGATTATAGGACAATAGTTGTAAATAACTGTTGAAAGGCTTATAGTGTCTTGTTTATGCTTTTGATCTGTATCGGAACATGACATCCTGAGGTTTTGATATGAAATGAAACTATACATTTCTTAAAGAAGGTTTTGATAAACTTTTATCATGTTTTGTTTTGGGGACCAATTCCGCAACATCTTTTAAAACGATTTCTCTGATTTTATTTTAAAAAGCATAAATTAAATCGGTCTTTTCTGGCCGAGAAATTAGGGGATGTCACTGTTGGTATCAGAGCATTAATTTAAGCGAACTAACAAATTATAGGATTTCTAGACTAAAACTTAGAATGCTCAGTGATGATTGTGAGATGAGTGTCTACCATATTTTAGATACGAGCACTAGTTTATTTTAGGAAAGATGCCTAAAATGCCCTTATGTGCTAAATGATATGTGTTTGCCATGTGTGCCATTATTTGTTCGGATCTATGGTCTGTTGCCAACTGAATCTGGAAACCTTATGTGTGTAGGATTCTAAGCGTATGATTACGAGATTAAAACTAACATGTAAACGTTTCGGTGTGATAAGGGAATTAAAATGTCTAACAAGGATAAAGACCTAAATTCGCCTTATTCGGTATATAGATTGTAATGGCAAGAACTCGTAGTGGAGTTGCAGATGCAAACAGAAACAGGGATCAACAGCCTCAACCTCAAGTAGTTGATCAAGTACCTATTGTAGGAGCTGCACCTGAGCCAATGACGATGGCTGGGGTACAAGCAATGATGCAGATGATGTTAGATCGCCAGATGGTGGAGACAAGGCGACTACTACAACAACATAGGGTAGAGACTATGATACCTGTTCAACAACCCATATTGAATGAAGGGCAATCAGTAGGACGAAACTACAGTAGGACTCTTGGTCAAGCCAACCCACCGATAGTTAAACAAAACAACCAGGATGGAGGAGTTGATGGACGCGGATGCAAATACAAAGATTTCATGGCATCTAAACTGTCGTGTCTATCTGGAAGTCCGACACTGGTGGAAGTCATGGATTGGCTCTCCGAAATGGAGACAAAGTTTGAAAGTTGTGAGTGCAGCAACAAACAAAAGACCGCACTTGAAATTCCTCTGTTAAAATCTAGTGTATTGAGCTGGTGGAAGTTACTAGCTGATTCGATGCCCAAGGGAGAAGCTAGCAAGATGTCTTGGGAAGACTTTGTGGTACAACTAAAATTGCAATACTGCTCAGAGCAGGATCTTTTGGAAATCAACAATGAGTTCCAGAATTTAAAGAAGGGAAATATGAGCGTTACTGAATACGCTGCTAGTTTTATGGAAAAGATGAAGCTTGTTCCTCATCTAGTTCCAACTGAACTCTCTAAAGTCAACAAGTTTGCCCTCGGATTACCAACGGACTTTGGTCCGATGGTTAAACAAGCAACCACTTTGAAAGCCGCCATTTGGGCTGCTAAGAATGTTGAGATTCAGATCAGAGAGAAGGGTCTGGAGAGGGTGGAAGTTAATGACAATAGAAAGTTTGAAGGAACTTCAGGTTCCAATAAAAAGAACAAGTTCTCGAAGACTGGTTCGAGAAAATTCGGAGGAGGAGCCGAAGTGAAATGGTGTGAGAAGTGCAAGAAAAAGCAATCTGGGAAATGTAGTGAGGGGGTGACTTGCTACAAATGTGGAAAGACTGGGCATTATGCCAACGTGTGTTCGTCCGACAAGAGGGTATGTTTTGAGTGCCATGAAGATGGGCATATTTTTAAAGACTATCCAAAGAGGAAGGACGCTGCAAAGCCCAATCATTCACCAAAGCCGAAGGCAAGAGACTTTCAAATGACACTTGAAGCTGCAAAAGAATAAGTCGATGTCGCTTCAGGTACCTTTCTCGTAAACGAATTGACTGCCTAAATTTTGTTTGATTTTGGAGCCAATTACTCCTTTATATCGCATGAATTTGGTAGAAAACTAGCTTTGTCTGTAGATAGACTAGTTAATGTTTTATTAGTCGAGATTGCTAGTTGAAAATTTGTACCTGTTAGCCATCGTATGAAAAAGATCCTCATTGACTTGGATGGGAATAAGTTCCACGAGGAATTATTGCCTATCGAGTTAAATGGATTCGACATAGTTTTAGGAATGGATAGTCTTAGTGCCAATGATGCTGAAATATTGTGTAGGAAGAAGATAGTAAAAGTAAACATGCCAGGGAAAGAGTCGTTTATGGTGTATGGAGACAAACGCAGAGTAAATTCTGGAATCATTTCCTTAATGAAAGCCAGAAAGTGTTTGTCCAAGGGATGTACATCATATCTAGCATTCGTGATCGATGCTAAGAAGGAAAAGAAAAAGGTGTAGAATACTCCGGTGGTGTGTGATTATCCGGAAGTCTTTCCCGGATTGCCCCCTGATCGACAAGTAGAATTTCATATCGACTTGTTACCAGGAATGACGCCGATAGCAAAAGCACCATATCGATTAGCACCAACAGAGATGAAAGAACTTATGACACAACTTGTAACAACGTAAATTTTCAAAACAATTTTTCATTTTCAAAACATTCATTACTCACAAAATAAAACCAAACATATTGTATCAAATGTATTTTTCACAAAAAATATCTCCCCAGAATCCAAAACATAAACTCCTCAAGTGTGTACGGATCATACTAGCGCCTTCCCGCGCTCATCACTGGTACCTGAAACACATCACACAACAATTGTAAGCATAAATGCTTAGTGAGTTCCGCAAAATACCACATACAACACATACGTCACTCAAGGCTATAATACGACCCTCCGGTCGATGTGTCTCAGCGGGACCCTCCAGTCCCGTAGCTCGTTGGACCCTCTGGTCCGGTCATAGCTCATTATGCCCTCCGGCCCGGTCTGTATCGTTGGACCCTTCGATCCGGTCTATAACAACATACAACATACACAATACACATAGCACATAATCTCATAAATAACACATAAGACCCTCTAGTCTACACAATATACCACTCTAGGTAATGTATAGTGAGAAGACTCACCTCGATGTCTCGGTAAATATCTGACTAGGAATAAATGTGATCTAGCCTTCGCCTAATCACACAAAGTAATACACTCATAAATACAACTGTACTCAACCCTAAAAGTCAACATTGTCAACGGTCAACTTTGACCGGACTCGGCGAGTGCACTAGGGCGACTCGGCGAGTCTACACGTGTCCACTGACTTTCTTAGATCCTCTCTTGACACGCCGAGTACCTCCCTGACTCGACGAGTTCCACCTGGCATGAATCGCAGGGCCACCACCACTCAAATTGCCGAGTCTCAAGAATAACTCGGCGAGTTCCGACTTGAACCCAGTCCCCCTGACTCACCCTAACTCACTGAGTCGTTCCCTCAACTCGACAAGTCCACTCGCTGAGTGATTACGGCCAAACTTCATACTACTCGCCGAGTCTATTCTTCAGACTTCGCGAGTTCATGCCATGCATAAACTCAAAACCACTTCTGAGGTCAGATTTGTTCCATTCAATCATAGATATGGCCTCCCCAAGCATGATAATCACGTAAAGTCCAAACATTAATGCTCAAACAACATCTATTTGCTCCTATATGATGTTTTGGCCCCATAATTCATAACCCATGGTCAATACTCCCATGAATCCTCAAACATCTTGAGGAATAAACCTTCTCTGGACCTCTATGGATCCCATTCCAAGTCTCATCACAAATAGGGACGAAAATGGACATCAAATCTAACCAACAAAGAGGTCAAGAAACCCTAAACCTCCATGTCCATCATAACAACAGAAAGGGAGCCAAAATATTACCTCCAAAGTGATACTCTGAGCTCCAAATTCGAAAAATGTCCACCTCCCTTGCTTCCTCTTTGCTAGAACCTCCTTTGCCTTGCCAAACAATGCTTCAAAGGTTAACAATGGCCTTCTCTCTCTCCCAAAACGCTGAAGATCTCTCTAGGGTTTCTCTCTGGGGTTTGTGGCCGCAAATGACGGCCATAAGCCCCTTTAAATAGGCCTCAAACCCTGGAAATTAGGATTTCATTAAACAGCGTTGACTCGCCGAGTCCACCCTTGGACTCGCCGAGTCCAGACGCGAACTCGCGTGCAAAAACCGCGACCCTACTCGGCGAGTTTACACTCTAACTCGCCGAGTCTCCTCACAACACCCAAAAATAAAAGAATAAAAATAATACCTGGGAATCCGGATGTTACAATTCTCCCCCACTAGAATCAGACTTCGCCCTGGAAGTCTCACCCTGCAAATAACTCTAGATGTTACTCACGCTCCGGCTCCCAAGTTAACTCTGACCCTTTCCGATGGTGCCACTGGACCTGCACCAGTGGCACCTCTTGATTCCTCAGGACCTTGATCTTCCGATATTTGATCGCCACTGGTCTCTCAGCATAATTCAGGCTCGCATCCACCTGAATATCTTCTAGTGGCACTACTGCCGACTCGTCAGCTATGCACTTTCGCAACTGCGACACGTGGAAAGTGTCGTGAATCTGACCCAACTCTATTGGCAACTCCAAACGATAGGCTACCCTGCCTACCCTCGCAATCACCCTGAAAGGACCAATATAACGGGGCCCCAACTTGCCCCTTTTCCTAAATATAATCACTCCTTTCCAAGGAGAGACCTTCAGGAGCACAAAGTCGCCGACCTGAAACTCAAGCTCGGACTGGCGTCTGTCCGCATAAATCTTCTGATGACTCTGAGCGGTCAACACCCTCTGTCTAACCTGCTGGATCTACTCTTTCATCTAAAGCACAATCTTGGTACTACCCATCACACGCTGCCCTACCTCTCCCCATCAAATAGGGGTCCGACACCTCCTCCCATACAACAGCTCAAAGGGCGGCATGCCAATGTTCGAATGATGGTTGTTGTTGTAAGAAAAATCTGCCAAGGGCAAGTATGTGTCCCAACTTTCGCCGAAATCCAACACACATGCTCGGAGCATGTCCTCGAGTGTCTGAAGCGTCCGCTCACTCTGCCCGTCGGTCTGTGGGTGGTATGCAGTACTAAAATGCAGTTTCGTACCCAATTCCTCATGAAACTTCTTCCAGAATCTGGAAGTGAAATGTACATCTCGATTTGAGACAATCGAAGTCGGTACTCCATGCCTTGATACCACCTCTCTCACATACATCTCCGTCAACTTCTCCGCGGAAGAGCTCCCACTGATGGCACGGAAGTGAGAACTCTTTGTCAACCTATCCACAATCACCCAAATTGCATCGACACCCATCGCGGTTCTTGGCAATTTGGTGATGAAGTCCATGGCAATCTGTTCCCATTTCCACTCGGGAATCTCCAATGGCTGCAACTTACCATGTGGATGCTGATGCTCGGCCTTAACCGTACGACAGGTCAAGCATCTCTCTACAAACCATGCGACATCCCTCGTCATATAAGGCCACCAATAATCGTTTTTTAGGTCCAAAAACATCTTAGTGGCCCTGGGATGGATCGATAATTTCGATCGATGAGCCTCATCCATCGAAATGGTATTCATCCCACCCACGGACGGTACCCAAATCCGACCTTGAAATGTCATAAGCCCTCGGCTATCGGTAACGAACTCCGATACCAGCCCGACAACTCGTTCCCTCTTCTGGCTCTCGGCCTGCACAGCCTCAGTCTGGGCCCCACGAATAGCATCCAAAATCAGGGTCATCATCGTCAATCTCAATCATACATCTCGCAACGGGGCGCTCTCCGCCCTACGGATCAGTGCATCGGCTACAACATTAGCCTTGCCCGGGTGGTACAGGATCTCACAATCATAATCCTTGACCACGTCCAACCATCTCCTCTGTCGCATATTTTAGTTGGGCTGATCCATCAAATGCTTCAAGCTCTTGTGGTCCGTGTATATCGTACACCGAACCCCGTACAGGTAGTGTCACCAGATCTTGAGAGCGAACACTACCACTCCCAGCTCCAAATCGTGAGTGGGATATCTCGACTCATGAGGCTTAAGCTGCCTCGATGTATATGCTATCACATGCCCCCTCTGCATAAGCACCGCTCCCAATCCAGATATCGTTGCGTCACAGTAAACCACAAAATCCTCCATCCCTTCTGGAAGGGCTAACACTAGGGCTTCGCATAACTTCCTGTGAAGTGTCTCGAACGAGGTCTGCTGCTCCGGACCCCAATAAAACGCAACACCCTTCCGGGTCAACTTGGTGAGTGGCATAGCGATGTTGGAGAAATCCTTAATAAATCTCCGATAATAGCCGGCCAATCCCATAAAACTCCTGATCTCGGTGGGTGATCTCGGCACCTCCCACCTCATAACCGCCTCAATCTTGCCCGGGTCGACCAATATCCCCTTCTGGTTAACGAGATGCCCCAAAAACTGGACCTCTCATAACCAGAACTCACCTTTGGAGAACTTGGCATAAAGCCTCTCCGATCTCAGAACTCCGAGGATCTCCCTCAAATGCTCCTCATGCTGCTCTCTGGATCTCGAATACACCAGAATGTCGTCGATGAACACAATCACCGAGCGGTCCAACATTGGTCTGCACACCCTGTTCATGAGATCCATGAACACTTCTGGTGCGTTGGTGAGTCCGAAAGGCATCACCACGAATTCGTAATGCCCATAACGAGTCCGGAAGGCTGTCTTCTGAATGTCCTCCTCCCGTACCCTCACCTGATGATACCCAAACCTCAAATCAATCTTGGAGAACCAAGATGCTCCCTGCAACTGATCAAACAAATCATCGATCCTTGGCAACGGGTAACGGTTCTTGACCGTTAGCTTATTCAGCTCACGATAATCGATGCACATCCGGAGCGAGCCATCCTTCTTCTTGACAAAAAGGATAGGCGTTCCCCAAGGCGAACTGCTTGGCCTGATAAACCCCTTCCCTAGCAGCTCTTGAAGCTGTGAGGACAACTCCTACATCTCCGGAGGCGCAAGGCGATACGGCGCCTTAGCGATAGGCGCAGCTCCTAGAACCAACTCAATACCGAACTCTACCTGGCTCTCCGGAGGCACACCCGACAAGTCCTCTAGAAACACATCTGGAAACTCACGCACTATCGGGACCTCATCAACTGACTTCAGTCTCTCAGTATCAACCCTCGTATCCATCACATATGCCACAAAACCCCCACAGCCCTGCTGTAGACTCTGTCTCGCTCTGGCAACCGAACAAAATGTTGACCCCGTACGTGTACCCTCGCCGTACACCGTAAGAACTCCCCCATTAGGGTCTCGAATCGTCACTAATTGACGCTCGCAGTCTATCAAAGCTCCATATCAGCTCAACCAATCCATACCTACTATGACATACGCATCCCCCATCGCAATTGGAAACAAATCTATCGGAAACTCCACCCCGAAGATCTCAAGGACACATCCTTGAATCATATCCGAAGCATACACTACTCGCTCATCAGCTATGGAAACTCACAGAGGCCAATCCGATGCCTCTCAACGGACACTCATATGCCGACAAAATGCTACGGATACAAACGACCGACTCGCACCCGAGTCAAATAATACCAATGTAGGCACAAAACTTACAAGAAAATTACCTATGTATATCATCATATAAGTATAAAATCTCAACTCAAATAAAAGATGAAAAGAAAATACATACCAGCCACAACATCTGGCGCCGAGCGGACCTCCTCCGCGGTCAACTGAAATGCTCTCCCACGAGCCCTCGGGGCCTCAGCCTTTATCGGCTGAACCTCGGTAACCCTAGCAGCAGGCGCAGATCCCTGCATTGATCCCTAAAGAAGCTGCGGGCACTCGGCCTTCCGATGGTTGGTCTGGTTGCAATGAAAGCAAACCGAGAATCCCTTGGGACAATCCCTCGCGATATGCTCGTCCTTTGTCACACTTGTAGCATACCCCAGCCTTGCACGACCCCTCATGGCTCTTACCGCACTTCCCACAAGTGCGGCCCTTCGCGCCCCTAGATCTCAAATCAGTGGGTCTAGCCCGCTTAGCTGCCGGCTGAGACTGTGCCGGCCGCTGATCCATCCTCTGAGACTCGGCTGAGACTCTCCCTCTTCCGGGCATTTGCCTGGAGCTCAGCAAATGTCCGGTAAGTCGAGTTCGCCACGAACTCCCGAATATCTCCCCTCAGAACACCCAGATAACAGCTCATACGAGCCTGCTCAGTCGACACCTGCTCAGGGCAAAACATCGCCCTCTCATGGAACTTCCTGGTGATGACTGTCACCGAATTAGTACCCTGCTTGAGGGTCAAAAACTCTTGGATCAACCGTTCCCTCTCTACTGGGGGAACATACTCCTCTCAGAACATAGCGGTGAACCTCTCCCAGGTCACCTCAGAAATCTCAGCCAATGTAAACTTCTCCGTCACGAACTTCCACCAATCCTTCGCTCCCAGGTGGAGCTGGTTCAAGGCGAACTGAACCCTCAAGTGCTCTGGAAAAGAGAACGTATAGAAACATCCCTCGATGTCAGAAATCCATCTCATAGCGACAATCGGGTCCTGCATCCCGTCAAACTCTGGTGGCTTCGTGTTGCTGAACTCCCGGAACAACAACGAGTCACCTCCCTGAGGTGTGGCAGCAACAACAACAGCAGTAGCTGCAGCTGCAACAGCCTCAGTCAACGCTACGTACCGCTCATCAAAAGTCTCAATCAATGTGGTCTTGATGTCCCCAAACATCTCAGGAATCTCAGCCCAGATGGCAGCAGCCACCTCCTCATGAATCAACCGACAGATCTCCTCGTCGCTGACACCACTGGTCTCAGGTGTGTGTCGAGTCCCAACCATGATGCCTCTGAAATACAACAAAAATTATCAGAGATTCGATCGAACATGCTGATACTCGATGACGCAACCCTAACTTTCCTCCGTCATCCAAAAGATGCTTACTTGAAATGCCCACTGATCCGGTGTTTTCAGTAGTACGGCCCCAATACTACTGACCACACCGCATCAGCATTCACTTCAAGTCCTTCTCCTTGGATCTTGGATTACAAGTACTCTATTCTCATGAGCTCCTAACTGCTATCACTCGCCCTCAAAGCATCTCAGCAGCAGAAAATTCCTAGGCTAAGGCATCACAAATCAGGCCACTCTAGTCCTAATATGTATACTTAGCCTACTCTAGCATGCATAATATAAGATATCTCGTATCACATAAAGTAAGGGTACTTTTGGGGAATTCGTCGTTCGGGCGCTGGCTGATCGTACACACGGCTCTGCTCTGTTTGTCTCAAAACTCTTTTACTCTTTTCAAAAATTTTACTTTATTATAAAAAATTTCCTCAATTCCTTAGTTTGAGTTCAGATACACCCGAAGATGCATCCGAATCTCTCAAACCAAGGCTCTGATACCAACTTGTAACAACGTAAATTTTCAAAACAATTTTTCATTTTCAAAACATTCATTTACTCACAAAATAACACCAAACATATTCCATCAAATGTATTTTTCACAAAAATATTTCCCCAGAATCCAAAACATAAACTCCTCAAGTGTGTACGAATCATGCCGGCGCCTTCCCGCGCTCATCACTAGTACCTGAAACACATCACACAACAACTGTAAGCATAAATATATGCTTAGTGAGTTCCCCAAAATACCACATACAACACATACGTCACTCAAGGCTATAATACGACCCCCCGGTCGATGTGTCTCAGCGGGACCCTCCAGTCCCGTAGCTCGTTGGACCCTCTGGTCCGGTCATAGCTCATTGGGCCCTCCGCCCTGGTCTGTATCGTTGGACCCTTCGGTCCGGTCTATAACAACATACAACATACACATAACTCATAGCACATAATCTCATACATAACACATAAGACCCTCTGGTCTACATAATATACCACTCTAGGTAATGTATAGTGAGAAGACTCACCTCGATGTCTCGATAAATATCTGACTCGGAATAAATGTGATCTAGCCTCCGCCTAATCACACAAATTAATACACTCATAAATACAACTGTACTCAACCCTAAAAGTTAACCAGGTCAACGATCAACTTTGACCGGACTCGGCGAGTGCACTAGGGCGACTCGGTGAGTCTACACGTGTCCACTGACTTTCTTAGATCCTCTCTTGACACGCCGAGTACCCCCTGACTCGACGTGTTCCACCTGGCATGAATCGCAGGGCCACCACGACTCAACTCACCGAGTCTCAATAATAACTCGGCGAGTTCCGGCTTGAACCCAGTCCCCCTGACTCACCCTGACTCACTGAGTCGTTCCTTCAACTCGACAAGTCCACTCGCTGAGTGATTACGGCCAAACTTCATACTACTCGCCAAGTCTGTTCTTCAGACTTAGCGAGTTCATGGCATGCATAAACTCAAAACCACTTCTGAGGTCAGATCTGTTCCATTCAATCATAGATCTGGCCTCCCCAAGCATGATAATCACGTAAAGTCCAAACCTTGATGCTCAAACAACATCTATTTGCTCCTATACGATGTTTTGGCCCCATAATTCATAACCCATGGTCAATACTGCCATGAATCCTCAAAAAGCATGAGGAATAAAGCTTTTCTAGACCTCTATGGATCCCATTCCAAGTCTCATCAAAAATAGGGGCGAAATGGACATCAAATCTAACCAACAAAGAGGTCAAGAAACCCTAAACCTTCATGTCCATCATAACAACAGAAAGGGAGCCAAAATATTACCTTCAAAGTGATATTCTGAGCTCCAAATTCGAAGAATGTCCACCTCCCTTGCTTCCTCTTAGCTAGAACCTCCTTTGCCTTTCCAAACAATGCTTCAAAGGTTAACAATGGCCTTCTCTCTCTCCCAAAACGCTCAAGATCTCTCTAGGGTTTCTCTCTGGGGTTGGTGGCCGCAAATTACAGCCATAAGCCCTTTAAATAGGCCTCAAACCCTGGAAATTAGGGTTTCATTAAACAGCATGGAGTCGCCGAGTCCACCCTTGGACTCGCCGAGTCCAGACGCGAACCCGCGTGCAAAAACCGCGACCCTACTCGGCGAGTTTAGACTCCAACTCGCCGAGTCTCCTCACAACACCCAAAAATAAAAGAATAAAATTAATACCTAGGAATCCGGATGTTACACAAATTCAGGAGTTATTGGAAAAAGGTTTAATTCGACCTAGCTCATCGCCCTGGGGAGCCCCTGTGTTATTAAGAAGAAAGATGGGAGCATGAGAATGTGCATCGATTACAGAGAGCTAAACAAAGCGACGATAAAGAACAAGGACCCCTTGTCAAGGATTGATGACCTGTTCAACCAGTTATAGGGTTCGAGCTATTTCTTGAAGATCGATCTTAGGTCGGGATACCATCAACTAAAGGTAAGAGAGCAGGATATCGAAAAGACTGTGTTTAGAACAAGATATGAACACTATGAATTTTTGGTTATGTCGTTCGGACTAACAGATTCCCCCGTAGCTTTCATGGATTTGATGAATAGGGTTTGTAAACCATTCCTAGATAAATTTGTGATAGCATTCATAGACGATATCTTGATTTATTCGAAAAGCAAGCAGGAGCATGAAAAGCATCTGTGTGAAGTGCTAGAAGTCCTGAAAAAGGAGAAGTTGTGTGCAATGTTTTCCAAATGTGAATTTTGGATTCAAGAAGTCCAATTTTTAGGTCATGTGGTTAACCAAGAAGGAATGATGGTTGACCTAGCCAAGATTGAAGCTGTGATGAAGTGGGAACAACCAAAAAAGTCCTACGAAGATTCGAAGCTTTTTAGGATTAGCTGGATATTACCAAAGGTTTATCCAAGGCTTTTCTTCGATCGCTACACCATTAACAGCTTTGAACCACAAAGGAGCTACTTATGCTTGGAATGAGAAGCATTTGAGAAATTGAAGAAGAGATTGTGTGATGCACTGATTCTTTCATTGCTTGAAGGAGTTGATGACTTTGCAGTTTATAACGATGCATCTGGAGTTGGGTTAGGTTGTGTTGTGGCCCAAAGAGATAAAGTGATCGCGTATGCATCGAGGCAATTGAAGGAGCATGAAAAGAACTACCCCTCTCACGAATTGGAGTTGGCAGCGGTAGTATTCGCCCTAAAGATATGGAGGCATAATCTTTATGGCACAAAGTGTAAACTTTTCACTGATCATAAGAATCTCCAATATCTCTTTAACCAGAACGAATTGAACATGAGGCAACGACGCTGGCTAGAGTTACTCAAGGACTATGGCTGTGAAATACTTTACCACCCTGGTAAAGCAAATGTTGTTGCTGATGCTCTCAGTCGAAAGGTAAACCTTGAAAAGAAAAGGCCAAGAGCGTTGAGAATTGAAGTTGTCTCGACAATTGTGGAAAGTATAAAGAAAGCTCAAAAGGAAGCTTTAGAGAAAAATGACTGAAAGGAAGAACGTTTGGGCAAAACGTTAGCATTCGGTACAAACAACCAAGGGTTGGAGGTATTACAAGATATGATTTGGGTACCTAAGACGGGCGGAGTATGAGATTTTCTGATGGAAGAAGCTCACAAGACCATGTACTGGAATCATCCCGGCAGTACAAAAATGTATAGGGATCTAAAGCCCTATTATTGGTGGCCGACGATGAAGCTCGATGTTGCTAAGTATGTGGCCGAGTGTGTCACTTGTGCTAGGGTTAAGGCACAAAATCAGAAACCGTATGGGAGTTTAGAACCTTTACCCGTACCCATGGGTAAATGGGAAGACATCACGATGGATTTCGTGGCTAAACTGCCCAGAAGAAGGAATGGTCACGACATAATTTTCGTGGTTGTTGATCGCTTCACTAAGAGTGCGCATTTCATAGCTGCCAACGAGAAATGGTCTATGGATAAACTTGTGAATTCTTACATGAAGGAAATTGTGAGGCTTCACGGTGTTCCGTTAATGATTATATCCGATCGTGACAACCATTTTACCTCAAGGTTTTGGAGGAGTCTACAAGAGGAATTGGGTACAAAGTTGTGTTTGAGTAAAGCTTACCATCCGCAAATTGATGGTCAAAGCGAAAGAACAATTTAAACATTGGAGGATATGCTGAGAGCATGTACCCTAGAATTCCAAGGTAACTGGGATGAACACTTACCTCTAGTAGAATTTTCCTATAATAATAGTTTCCACTCAAGCATCAAGATGGCACCTGTAAGTCCCCAAAATTGCTTGTGTATCAATCAGATCCAATTGATGGTGCGGAATCCCAATCAATTGGATGATGTCAGATCAAATAGAAAAGAAGGAGAAGAAGAAGATGAATCAATGATGTGTTAATGAAATTGAGTGATGCTCCTTACAATAGATTCTCTCTCACACACACTTCTTCTCTCTAACTTTCTCTCTCTTGTCTAGCCTCTTCCCTTCTAACCGTACACTCCCACATGCACTCCTATATTTATATGGACGTCCATCCATACATATGTATACAGCCGCACACCCTGTGTACGGCCGTACACAGGGTGTGCGGCCGTACACACGTGTACGGCCATACACACAAACCGCAAACACATAAAACAATACATAAAAATATATTTTCCAAGAAAAGCAAAGTATAAACCATATTTTTGACCCAAAAATCTCCCCCTTGGTTTATAGCTTTCTTTTCTAATTGGCCCAACAAACTCCCCCTAAAAAGTAGCTGGATTTTTCTTGTTAATCTTCATTGGGAGGTTGGCTTCAGCATTAATCTTCAAATATCTTCACAGCATCATGATGAACATATGAATTTTCAATAAATGAATTCATCTTGAGCAGTTGGGTTTTTCTTCAAAATTTGACATTGAACGCATGTTGGGTGAGGAGGCTTGATGTACTGATTCTTGAAAGATAGCGATTTCAGCTTGAGAATCTTCAGAGAGAACAACGGAGAGAAATAATATTCTGGATCACTTCAGCAGGTTCATGGATAGCATCAAATTGATTGAGGAGACTTCAATGCAATCTGTCACATAATCTTCAAGTACAACTTCACCATGCTTCTGGGGTTGACAGATTGAATGTTGAAAGAATAATCTTTATTTCTTGCTCCTTCGAATGCGAATTCTTTGATGCTCACGGATGAAGCCTTGGCTCAGAAGATCTTCAATACACTCTCCACAAGTTTCATCTACGCCTGAAATCACTTTTCAAGACAAAACAAAACTAAAAGAAAAATTAGCACACAAAAAATATTTTTGGATTTTTGATATTTTCTGGAAAAATAAAAACAGAAACAAAAATATTTTTGGGTTTTCTGAACAAGAAATAACACTATTTTTGGATTTTTAATTTTCTGATTTTTGTTTGATTTTTTAATTATTTTTAATTCTCCTCCTAAAATTTGTGCATAAAGGAAAACTATGAACAAATTTAACCAAAATAAAATGATATCTAACTTCAAGAATGATTTGGGATCATAGTTTTTAGACAGCCTTTATCCGCTTGTCGGTACCATTCATATTCACATCTTTGCCTGGTCGATCGTCGGTATTGTTGTCCACTTAAACATGAAAAATTGTGACAAAATTAGGACATACTATAAGTGACATGAAAATGTGATCCTAAGTTCCTAGATATTATATATGATCCTAGGTTTCTAGATACTATATCTTAAGGACCATTCAGCTGACGACGAACAGGGATATTGTTGTCCACCTAAATTGAGCAACGAGATCTACAGACAATCTTTGAGTGTTCAATTTTAATTGTACTGGAACATGTTTCCCCCTTCTAGATATGCCCCGGTAATCAAGGACTTCCAGAGTACTCCTTACATCGGATGAGCAGACCATCATTAGGGAAGAAGACAGATTCAGAGTATTATCAATTATAGTGCATATGCTGTGTACCAGGTCGGATTGTTAGTCACGCAAAGGAGACAACATATGGCTAACAGATAAGAGGAATTTCATATATATATATATATATATATATGTATATATATATATATATGTATAATATGCAGAGAAATAGAGTTGCATATGTTACTGTAACATCCCGAATTCCCAGGTATTATTTATTATTGTATTTTGGTGAATTGTGAGGAGACTCGGCGAGTTGGAGCCCAAACTCGCCGAGTATGATCGCGGTTATGGGTGCGGGTTCGCGTCTGGACTCAGCGAGTCTACGCTGTTTAATGAAACCCTAATTCCCCGGGTTTGGAGCCTATTTAAGGGCACTTATAGCCTCCCATTGCGGATACCAATCCCTTGAGAGAACCCTAAGAGAGCTGAATCGCTTTGAGAGAGAAGGAGTCACTTTAGGATCTTTGTATCCTTTGTTTAGCAAGAATAGGGTGACAAGAGCAAGGAGGAGGTGAGATTCAAGCAGATCCAGAGTCCAGAGGCTTCATTTTGAGGTAATAGTTCGAACCTCCTTTAGTTTTAGGGTTGATCTTTAGTGTTAGGGTTTCCTAACACCTTTGGAGAGTGATTATGTGAAGCAAATGGTCCCTCTTCGAGTTTGTGCCTTGGAGCTGAACTCAAAGAGGTCCAGAGACCTTAACCCTTGGAGCTTTTTGGGTTAGTATGGAGTTATTGGACTTAGGTTGTCATTTTTGGGACCAAATCCCCTTTTGATGCCTTGTTATGGTTATACAAGCATCAAGTTTCCAACTTTACGTGACATTCCTGCTTGGGAAGGCCATATCTATGATTTGGGGAAACAGATCTGACCTCAGAAGGTCAATAGATTTTGTGCATGGCATGAACTCGTCGAGTTGTTCTTGAGACTCGGCGAGTAGGATTTGGGTTTCGTGTAAACTATTCATCGAGTAGACTCGCCGGGTTGGGGGATGACCTAGTGAGTCAGGGAGAGTCAAAGGGGGGGGGGGCTGAGTCAAGCTGGAACTCGCCGAGTTGTTCTTGAGACTCGACGAGTTGAGTCGTGGTGGCCCCATGATTCATGCCAGGTGGGACTCGTCGAGTTAGGGAAGTACTCGACGTGTCAAGAGAGGATCTGAGGGAGTCAGTGAACACGTATAGACTCGCCGAGTCTGGTCAAAGTTGACCGTTGACCATTGACCAAAGTTGACCAGTGTTGACTTGATAGGGTTAGTCACCCTTAGTTGCGAAAGTGTTAATTAGAGATATATTGTGTTATAGGAGGACTATAGCTCGGGAGATCGAGCGCTAGTGATTTCAGGGATTTGCGAGTTATCGAGATACGCGAGGTGAGTCTTCTCACTATACTTTACCTTGAGTAGGTAATCAGAGTTATGTGACAGAGTATTTGTATGCTATATGTATGTTATGCGTTGTACTGCATTACTTCTTTGTCATTTATGTTGTGCATGCTTATAGAGTTGGAACCGGAAGGTTCACAGAGTTAGAACCAGAGGGTTCATAGAGTAGGGTCCACAGACCCACAGAGTTATAGCGTCGAGTGGCTAGTATGTGCTATGTGTGGTATTTTGGGGAACTCACTAAGCTTTGTGCTTACAGTGTTTGGTGTTATTTGTTTCAGGTACTAGTGATGACCGGGGGAAGGCCCCGGCTTGATCAGTACACACACGAGATTTTTATGTTATGAGATCTTGGGATTTTTATATGTCATGGATTGAGTTTCAAACATCGATGTTTTTAGGAATATTAAAGGAATTATGTTTTTATAAAATGCGAAAAATTGTTTGAAATTTACGGTGTTATAAGTTGGTATCAGAGCCTTGGTCTGAGGGATTCGAGTACACCTTCGGGCGTATTTGAACTCAAACTGAGGATTTGAGAAACATTTTCAAAAAGAGTAAAAGATTTTTGGAAAAACATAGAGCAGAGTGGCCTGATTTGTGATACCTTAGCTTAGGGAGAGGTGATATGATGTATTCCCATGCTAGAGTAGGCTAGGTACTCCTATTAGGACTAGAGTGGCCTGATTTGTGATACCTTAGCTTAGGGAGAGGTGAGCTGCCATGAGATGCTTGAGAGTGAGTAAGTAGTAGCGAGGAGCTTACGAGAGATCTGTTAGAGAGTCGATTATGCATAATAGAGTACTTGGAACTTGGGATTCAAAGAGGAGGACTTGGGGTGTATTCTGATAAGGTGCGGACAGTAGTATTGGGCCCGTACTACAAAAAGCACCGGGGCGGTGTACAACCCAAGTAAAAATTTGTGGAATGCCAAGGATCCAGGAGGGATGGGTTGTCGAGTGTGAGTATGCTCGAATGGATTCTAATTTATCGTATGTTGTATTTCAGAGGTAGATCATGGTGAGGACACGTCTTATGCCTGAGAGCAGTGGGGCCAGTGATGAGGAGATTCGTCGGATCATCCATGAGAAGGTGGTTGCGGCCATCAGGGCAGAGATACCAGAGATGTTCGGGTCTATTAAGACCACGTTGATTGAGACTTTCGACGACCGTTATGCTGCTCTTTCTGAGGCTGCTATTGCAGCGGCCACCATAGCTATTGCTGCCGCGAGGCCTGTAACGCCCGGGTTTCAGGGCTAAGCATGTTTGACAATGTAATAGTCTAAGTCAACTCTTGTAATTCTTTTTGAAGTAATAAATATGAAATATTTGAGTATTATGTGAATTATGTGTGTTTATGTGTTTATTATTTAATTATAAATGTATAATTAAAAAAGAATAAAAATAAGCGTCAAAATTAAAGTGTGAGATAAGCCCTATATCTCTACATAAAGTTGTAGAATATTTCTCAAGGTTTTCGTACATATAAAGAACGCTGAAATCCGAGTTATAACGAAGAAGTTATGGCCCGTCGAAGTTTTTCGGCAAAACCGGCACGGCACCGGGAAGCATAAATAGTGAATTTATGATAGAGCGAGATTTAGCCTTATCAATCTAAACTACAGTTGTAGAATATGTTAAACTAAGAGCATCGATAAAAAGAACGCCCAAATCTGACTTCGTATGAGGAAGTTATGATTTTTCTAAGATTTGGCTTAGCAGTGCACGACCCGAAACTCGAATTTTAGTTCGAGCAGTTTTTGGCTTACGCGACCTAAATGAGAGTTGAAGATCTCATTAATAGGAACTCAACGGTAAAAAGATGGATGAAAACGGAGTTCGTATGAAGGAGTTACGAATTCTTCGCGGTCATTTAACAGTCTAAACGCCTCCTACTGTTAAATTTGAGATCGGTCGAGAATGCCGACGAAGTCTAAACGAAAGTTGTAGATCTTGATTTTAACTACGCGTGGATATAAAGCACGTCGAAAACGGAGCTCGTATGCGAGAGTTATGATTTTTCTAAGTTCGAAGGCTAATACGCGATAAGGGGTGACGTGGCACCACCAGAATTGGACACGTGGCACCACCAGAAGGCCACCACATGGACCAAATCGGCGAGTAGGTCCCCTTACTCGGCGAGTATATCAGATATTTTCACTATAAATAGAGGTGTCGGGTCTAGCCTTCTCTTCATACCTCCCAAACTCACTTTCTTTCTCTAGTTTCTCACTCTAGCCTCCCTAACCCCCCCCTAAAAGCCTAGGTAAACCCCCTAGCACCCGAAGGAAGCCCCGATGCTCCCGGAGTCCCGAGAAAAGAGCCTTTCGGCTCGGGAACGCTGCTCCAGCGAAGCCCGGTTTTCGAGAAAACCCGCTGTAAGTGAGCTATACCTACCCTAACTTTAGTTTAGCTTATGTTCTAATATAGTAACGTTATTAGGAACTTATAATAAGTACTTAGGCTATTATTATGGGTTATATAAGTATTGTTTAATGCTTATATAATAGTAATAATAGCTAGACTATTAATTAGTCGCGGTGAATATTAGACTAAACCCTAGTGGCAATGATACTACGTTTTGCCGAAGGAAAAGTGTGTTAAGAGTAACGCAGTGCTGTCCAAGTGCCGAGTCACCACCTACTCAAGTGAGTGCATAGTTACTTTCAACTTACACATAGATATGAAGTATTTTATACGAATTACGTGCTATGTGTGCATATTACTTGAATACTTGCTATCTATGCTGGATGAACTTTATTATACATGTTTTCAATGATTTGAATTGTATATGTATTTTATATCTACGAAAATGTTGGGGTAAAACATGGGTAGATGTAATAGGTGATGTGTGATAAAATGGTGAGAGGCCTCGATGTTGATGTTGTTGATTCTGTCATCTAGCGGAGTATGGATGATGACCACAGACTCTTCTAGACAGTCCGGTGGAACACTAGTAGGCTCGCAACCTGTGGGTGTTTGTGAACGATGTGTTCACCGGTGTACTCCATCCCCCACATGGTTGACTTTAGGACATTTATTGCTGAGGAATCCCCTTAGCAGTAGTGTCCGTCCCGATGATGATCCTTAGGCTAGGTCCCTTATGATAGGCGTTTAGGGACGTAAAGTGAGGATAACGGGAACGGGTAATCGGGTTATTGTTGATTGATGAAATTAATAAACTTATTTATTGTGGGTTGAAAACCCTATGTGCTCACCAGGCTCCCAAGCCTGACCCACTCAGTTTTATGTATTACAGGTAGTGGCGCTTGAGCATAGATATGATGTTTGGACGAGGGATTACGGATATAGGCCTGTAGATACGAAATAATGTAGTAAGGCTTATATTGTACTGTTTATGCTTTTGATCTGTACGAACATGACATCCCAAGTCTTTTAATGAAATACATTTCTACGGAAATGCTTTTGATAAATCTTTATCATATTTTGTTTTGGGACAAATCCCGCAACACTTTTATTTAAAAGGTTACTCTGATTTTTAAACAAAGCATAAACAAACCGGTTTTTTCTGGCTGTGATTTTGGGGATGTCACAGTTGGTATCAGAGCATTAGTTTAAGCGAACTAGGAATTGGTAGGATTTCTAGACTTAAACTTAGAATGCTAAGAGATGATTGTGAGGTGTGAGCACTAGCTTATTTTAGAAATTATGCCTAAAATGCTTTTATGTGCTAAATGCTTTGTGCCTGGTATGCTGTAAATTGTTCGGATCTATGGTCTGTTGCCGACCGGATCTGGAAACCTTATGTGTTTAGGATTCTAAACGTACGACTACGATATTAGAACTAGCATGTAAACGTTTCGGAGTGATAAGGACGATTTAAACGTCTATCCTAAATAAAGATCTAAATTCACCTTATTCGGTGTATAGATCAAGATGGCAAGGAGCCGTAGCGGAAACGTAAACACAAACAGAGACAGGAACCAACCTCCAGTGGTTCAGCAAATACCTGTTGTTGAAGAAGTTGCACTTGAGCCAGTTACCATGGCTGGAGTTCAAGCCATGATTCAGGCTATGCTAGCTGAACAAAGGGAAGAAATGAGACAGATGCTCCACGAGAATAGGGACGAACCTACCATACATGTTGAACCGACGGAGCCAGTTCCCGAGCAATCTGAGGAAGGGAACTACAGCCGCCAAGTGAGTCAAGTAGGGACTCAAGGTGAGCAAAAGGATGGCCCAGAAAGGAGAAACAACAAGGATGGATGGATATACAAAAATTTCTTGGGTGCGAAACCACCAAGTCTCTCAGGAAGCCGAAAGCCTATTGAGATTATGGACTAGATCTCCGAGATGGAGATGGTGTTTGAGAGCTGCGACTGCAGCGAGAAGCAGAAGACTATCTTCACTGTAAGACAATTGAAAACTGGAGTCTTGAGCTGGTGGAAGCTATTGGCAGATACAATGCCACGAGGAGAAGCTCTGAAAATGTCATGGGATGAGTTCTTGGAACAAATGAAGGCTTAGTGCTGTTCAAAGATAGACCTGATTGATCTGAACAATGAGTTCCAAAATTTGAAGAAGGGGAGAATGAGCATCGATGACTACGCTGCTGCATTTACGGAAAAGATGAAGTTGTTTCCATACCTAGTGCCGACCGAACTTTCCAAAATTGAGAAATTTGCAAACGAACTGCCGGCTGACTTTGGCCCAACAGTCAAGATGGCAACCACTCTGAAATCAGCTGTTCGAACAGCTAAGAATGTGGAGACCCAACAAAAGGAAAGAGGTTTGGAAAGGGCTGAGGTTGGTGAGAAACGAAAGTTCGATGGATCCTCAAAGTCCAACAAGAAGAGTAGATTCTCGAAGTCTGGTTCGAGAGGAGGAGGATCAAAAGCGAAGTGGTGTGACAAGTGCAAGAAGAAGCACTCTGGCAAGTGTGACGGAGGGGTCACTTGTTTCAAATGTGGAATGCCTGGGCACTATGCCAATGAATGCACCCTCAACCAGAAGGCTTGTTATGGGTGTAATGAAGAAGGGCACATTTTGAAGGACTGCCCGAAGAAGAAGGAGGCAGGAAGACCCAACATACCACCGAAACCAAAGGCGAGAGCCTTCCAGATGACGCTCAAGGTTGTGAAGGAGGCAGCAGACGCCGCTTTAGGTACCTTTCTTGTAAATGGTTTACCTGCAAAAATACTATTTGATTCCGGAGCCAACTACTCCTTTGTGTCGCATAAATTTGGTGGGAAATTAGCATTGCCTGTAGAAAAACTAGATAATACCCTGATTATAGAAGTTGCCAGTGGCAAATTCGTACCTGTTAGTAATCGTATTAGGAACATCGTCATTGACCTAAACCAAAACGAATTCCATGAAGAGATATTACCCATAGAGTTAAACGGTTTCGACATCGTTTTGGGTATGGATTGGCTTAGCGCCAACGATGCTGAGATTCAATGCTGAAAGAAGATAGTAAGGGTGAACCCACCCGGAAAAGAATCATTTATGGTGTACGGGGACAAGCGCAGAGTGAATTCTGGAATCATATCCCTGATGAAAGCCAGGAAATGTTTGTCCAAAGGATGTGCATCGTACTTGGCATTCGTAATCGATGCTATGAAGGAAAAGAAAGAGGTGCAGAATATACCGGTTGTGTGTGATTATCCGGAAGTCTTTCCCGAAGATCTTCCTGGATTACCACTTGATAGGCAAGTGGAATTTCGTATAGACTTGTTACCATGAACAACACCGATAGAAAAGGCACCGTACAGATTAGCACTGAAGGAGATGAAGGAGCTTATGACGCAACTTCAGGAGCTGTTGGACAACGGGTTCATTCGACCTAGTTCATCACCCTGGGGAGATCCAGTGTTATTCGTGAAGAAGAAGGACGGAAGAATGAGAATGTGTATAGACTACCGAGAGCTGAACAAGGCAACGGTGAAGAACAAGTATCCATTGCCGAGGATTGACGACCTATTTGATCAGCTGCAAGGTTCGAGCTACTTCTCAAAGATCGATCTTAGGTCGGGATATCATCAGCTCAAAGTGACAGATCAAGACATCGAGAAGACTGCATTCAGAACGAGATATGGACACTACGAGTTCTTGGTTATGTCGTTTGGACTAACCAATGCTCCAGCTGCATTCATGGATTTGATGAATAGGGTTTGTAAACCATTCATCAAGAGGAGCATGGCAAGCATCTACGGGAAGTGTTGGAAGTACTAAAAAGAAGGAGAAGCTTTACGCTAAGTTCTCCAAGTGTGATTTTTGGATCCGAGAAGTCCAATTCTTGGGTCATGTGGTTAACCAAGAAGGGATAATGGTTGACCCAGCAAAGATCGAGGCTGTGATGAAGTGGGAACGTTCGAAAAGTCCCACGGAGATTTGAAGCTTTCTAGGATTAGCCGGATATTATCGACGATTTATCCAAGGCTTTTCTTCGATAGCTGCTCCATTAACAACGTTGACTCACAAAGGAGCTACGTATACACGGAGTGAGAAACATGATGAGGTATTCGAGAAGCTAAAGAAGAAGTTATGTGAAGCACCGATACTTTCTCTACCTGATGGAGTTAAAGACTTTGCGGTTTACAGTGACGCATTTGGAGTCGGGTTGGGTTGTGTTCCGACCCAAAGAGAAAAGGTGATAGCATACACATCTCGACAATTGAAAGAGAATGAAAAGAAATACCCCACTCATGATCTGGAGTTGGCAGTGGTAGTATTCGCCTTAAAGATATGGAGGCATTACCTCTACGACACGAAGTTCACACTCTTCACTGATCATAAGAGTCTCCAGTATCTCTTTAATCAGAAGGAGTTGAACATGAGGCAACGACATGGCTAGAACTACTCAAGGACTACGACTGTGAGATACTTTACCACCCAGGTAAAGAAATATTGTTGCTGATGCTCTCAGTTGGAAAGTCAATCTTGAAAGGAAAAGGCCAAGAGCGTTAAGAATTGAAGTCGTCTCGACGATTGTGGAAAGTATCAGGAAATCTCAAGAAGAAGCTTTAGAGAAGAATGACCGAAAGGAAGAACGTTTGGGAAGAACGTTAGTGTTCGGTACAAACAGTCGAGGACTGAAGGTATTCCATGATCGAATTTGGGTACCTAAGACGGGAGGAATGAGAGACCTTCTTATGGATGAAGCCCACAAGACCATGTACTCGATTCATCCCGGTAGCACTAAAATGTATAGGGACCTAAAACCCTACTACTGGTGGCCGACGATGAAGCTCGATGTTGCGAAGTATGTGGCCGAGTGCGTAACATGTGCGAGAGTTAAGGCACAACATCAAAAACCGTATGGGAGTTTAGAACCTTTACCTGTATCCATGTGTAAATGGGAAGACATCACCATGGATTTTGTGACTAAACTACCCCGGACAAAGAGCGGACACGACATGATTTGGGTAGTCGTGGATCGTTTCACCAAAAGTGCACACTTCATAGCAGTCAACGAGAAGTGGTCTATGGATAAGCTCGCAAATGCTTACGTGAAGGAAATTGTAAGACTTCATGGTGTCCCTCTTACGATTGTATCTGATCGTGATAGTCGTTTTACGTCACGGTTTTGGAGGAGTCTACAAGAGGAGCTGGGTACAAAGTTATGTTTGAGTACTGCTTACCATCCGCAAACCGATGGCCAGAGAAAAAGAATGATTCATACATTGGAAGATATGCTGAGAGCATGTACCCTCGAATTCCAAGGGAATTGGGACGAGTACTTACCTCTGGTAGAATTTTCCTACAACAATAGTTTTCACTCGAGCATCAAGATGGCACCTTACTAAGCCTTGTATGGACAGAAGTGTCGTACGCCGTCTTGTTGGCTTGAAGCCAGAGAGAAGTAGTTTATGGGCCCCGAGATAGTCCATGAGACTGCTGAGAAACTAAAGGTGATTAGGGAAAGGATGTTAGCGGCTCAGGATCGTCAGAAGAGCTATGCTGACAAGAAAAGACGACCAATGACCTTCGAAGTTGGGGATTTGGTTTTGCTTAAAGTCTCACCGTGGAAGGGACTTATAAGATTCGGGAAACGAGGAAAGTTGAGTCCAAGGTTTATTGGACTGTTCAAAGTTCTTCAGAAAATTGGGAACCAAGCTTACAAGCTAGAATTGCCCGAAGAACTCAATGGTATTCATAACACCTTCCATGTGTGTTATTTGAGGAAATTCACAAGAGATGTTCCCGACATAATTCCAATCTCAGAGTTAAGGATGAATGAAAATAAAAGGCTGATCGAAGAGCCTGAGGCAATTGTTGACCGTAAGACTAAGAAGTTACGACGCAAGATGGTCGACTTAGTGCTAGTCCGATGGAAACATTCGAATGGGCCGAATCTCACTTGGGAAACAGAGGATGACATGATGAGTCGCTATCCACATGTGTTTGCTAATGCATGATTCCGGGACGGAATCATCCTAAGCGGGAGAGAATTGTAACGCCCGGGTTTCAGGGCTAAGCATATTTGTCAATTAAATAGTCTAGGTCAACACTTGTAACTCTTTTTGAAGTAATAAAGATGAAATATTTGAGTATTATGTGAATTATGTGTGTTTATGTGTTTATTATTTAATTATAAATGTATAATTAATAAAGAATAAAAATAAGCGTCAAAATTAAAGTGTGAGATAAGCCTGATATCTCTACATAAAGTTGTAGAATATGTCTCAAGGTTTCCGTACATATAAAGAACGCCGAAATCCGAGTTATTACGAAGAAGTTATGGCCCGTCGAAGTTTTCCGGCAAAACCGGCACGACACCGGGAAGCGTAAATAGTGAATTTATAATAGAGCGAGATTTAGCCTTAGAAATCTAAACTAAAGTTGTAGAATATGTTAAAATAAGAGCGTCGATAAAAGTAACGCCCAAATCTGACTTCGTATGAGGAAGTTATGATTTTTCTAAGATTCAGCTTAGCAGTGCACGACCCGAAACTCGAATTTTAGTTCGAGCAGTTTTTGGCTTACGCGACCTAAATGAGAGTTGAAGATCTCATTAATAAGAACTCAACAGTAAAAAGATGGACGAAAACGGAGTTCGTATGAAGGAGTTACGAATTCTTCGCGGTCATTTAACAGTCTAAACGCCTCCTACTGTTAAATTTGAGATCGGTCGAGAATTAGCCGACGGAGTCTAAACGAAAGTTGTGGATATTGATTTTACCTATGCGTGGATACAAAGAACGTTGAAAATGGAGCTCGTATGCGAGAGTTATGATTTTTCTAAGTTTGAAGGCTGATAGGCGATAGTGGGTGACGTGGCACCACCAGAATTGGACACGTGGCACCACCAGAAGGCCACCACATGGACCAAATCGGCGAGTAGGTCCCCCTACTCAGCAAGTCCATCAGATATTTTCACTATAAATAGAGGTGCCGGGTCTAGCCTTCTCTTCATACCTCCCAAACTCACTTTCTTTCTCTAGTTTCTCACTCAAGCCTCCCTAACCCCCCTAAAAGCCTAGCTAAACCCCCTAGCACCCGAAGGAAGCCCCGAGGTTCCCGAAGTTCCAAGAAAAGAGCCTTTCGGCTTGGGAATGCTGCTCCAGTGAAGCCCGGTTTTCGAGAAAACCCGATGTAAGTGAGCTATACCTACACTAACTTTAGTTTAGCTTATGTTTTAATATAGTAACGTTATTAGGAACTTATAATAAGTACTTACGCTATTATTATGGGTTATATAAGTATCGTTTAATGCTTATATAATAGTAATAATAGCTAGACTATTAATTAGTCGCGGTGAATATTAGAATAAACCCTAGTGGCAATGATACTCCATCCCCCACATGGTTGCCTTTAGGACATTTATTGCTGAGGAATCCCCTTAGCAGTAGTGTCCGTCCCGATGATGATCCTTAGGCTAGGTCCCTTATGATAGGCGTTTAGGGACGTAAAGTGAGGATAACGGGAACGGGTAATCGGGTTATTGTTGATTGATGAAATTAATAAACTTATTTATTGTGGGTTGAAAACCCTATGTGCTCACCAGGCTCCCAAGCCTGACCCACTCAGTTTTATGTATTACAGGTAGTGGCGCTTGAGCATAGATATGATGTTTGGACGAGGGATTACGGATATAGGCCTGTAGATACGAAATAATGTAGTAAGGCTTATATTGTACTGTTTATGCTTTTGATCTGTACGAACATGACATCCCAAGTCTTTTAATGAAATACATTTCTATGGAAATGCTTTTGATAAATCTTTATCATATTTTGTTTTGGGACAAATCCCGCAGCACTTTTATTTAAAAGGTTACTCTGATTTTTAAACAAAGCATAAACAAACCGGTCTTTTCTGGCCGTGATTTTGGGGATGTCACAGTTGGTATCAGAGCATTAGTTTAAGCGAACTAGGAATTGGTAGGATTTTTGGACTTAAACTTAGAATGTTAAGACATAGAGGGGTGTTTCTTCACTTTCTCATCTCCTGAGCATTTGAGAGTTCGGTTCACGTTGAACCAGCTTCGCTTGGGAGCGAAGGACTGGTGGAAGTTTATGACGACGCACTTTACGCCTGCTGAGCTTGCGGCAGTGACCTGGGAGAGGTTCACTGCCATGTTCCGAGATGAGTACGTTCCCAAGGTGGAAAGGGAGCGTTTAGCCTAGGAGTTTCTGACCCTCAAGAAGGGTACTGAGTCTGTTACGGTAATTACCAGGATGTTCCACGAGAGGGTGATGTTCTGCCCTGAGCACGTGTCCACTAAGCAGGCACGTATGAGCCGATATTTGAGTATCTTGAGGCGAGACATTCGGGAGTTCGTGGCGAACTCCTCGTACCGGACATTTACCGAGCTTCAGGCAACTGCTCGGAAGAGGGAGATTGAGCTAGAGACTCAGGCTAGGGAGGAGGCAGAGTCTCAGGGGAGGGATCGGCGACCGGCATAGTCCCAGCCGGCAGCCAAGCGGGCCAAGCCCGCTGATCCCAAATTAGGGAGCCAGAAAAGCCGCACTTGTGGGAAGTGCGGCAAGGGTCATGATGGAGTTTGTAGAGCTGGATCTTGCTACAAGTGTGGCAAGGAGGGGTATATGGCAAAGGACTGCCCCAAGGGGTTTGAAGTGTGTTTCCACTGCAACCATACCGGACACCGGAAGGCAGAGTGTCCGCAGTTGCGGGGATCAGCTCAGGGAGCACCTCAGGGATCTGCCCCTGCCGCCATCAGAGTTACCGAGAGTCGGCCAGTGAAGGCCGAGGCGCCGAGGCCACGAGGGAGAGCCTTTCAGTTGACCGCGGAGGAGGTCCGCGCATCGCCCGATGTCATGGCTGCTATGTATTCTTTCGTGTATTTATTTTGATTTTGAGATATTATGCTTATATTATGTTATGCATAGGTACTTTTCTTGTGAATTTCGTACCTACCTTGGTGTTATTTGACTCGGGTGCGAGTCGGTCTTTTGTATCATTGGCTTTTAGTCAGCATATCAGTGTTAGTCGTGAGGCATTGAGTCGGCCTCTGAGAGTCTCCATAGCTGACAAGAGGGTGATATATGCCACGGAGGTTATCCGTGGGTGCGTATTCAAGATTTTCGGTGTTGAGTTCCCGATTGATTTGGTTCCTATTGCGATGGGTGATGTCTGTGTCATTGTGGGTATGGACTGGTTGAGCAGATTCAGTGCGGTTATCAACTGCGAGCGGCAGCTGGTAACCATACTAGACCCTAGTGGGGGAGTTCTTACGGTGTACGGCGAGGGTACACGTTCTGGGTCAGCGTTTTGTTCGGCCGCCAGGGTGAGGCAGTGTCTACAGCAGGGTAGTAAGGGCTTTGTGGCGTATGTGATGGATACGCGGGTTGATTCAGAGAGGCCGAGGTCAGTTGAGGAGGTTCCGATAGTGCGTGAGTTCCTGGATGTATTTCCAGAGGAGTTTCCAGGTGTGCCTCCCGTGAGGCAAGTGGAGTTCAGTATCGATTTGGTTCCGGGGGCCGCACCTATCGCCAAGGTGCCCTATCTCCTTGCACCTCCAGAGATGCAAGAGTTATCCTCGCAGCTTCAGGAGCTGCTGGGAAAGGGGTTTATTCGGCCAAGCAGCTCGCCGTGGGAAGTGCCTATCCTTTTTGTTAAGAAGAAGGATGGTTCACACTGGATGTGCATTGATTACCGGGAGTTGAACAAGCTGACGGTCAAGAACCGTTACCCGTTGCCGAGGATCGACGATTTGTTCGATCAGTTACAGGGAGCATCTTGGTTCTCAAAGATCGATTTGAGGTCTGGATATCATCAGGTGAGGGTGTGAGATGAGGACATCCAGAAGACAGCGTTCAGGACGCGTTATGGGCATTACGAGTTTGTGGTGATGCCTTTCGGGCTCACCAATGCCCCGGCAGTGTTCATGGATCTCATGAACCGAGTGTGCAAGCCGATGTTGGATCGGTCGGTGATTGTATTCATCGACGACATTTTGGTATATTCGAGATCTAGAGAGCATCATGAGGAGCATTTGAGGGAGATCCTCGGAGTTCTGAGATCGAAGAGGCTTTATGCTAAATTCTCCAAGTGTGATTTCTAGTTGCGAGAGGTCCAGTTCCTAGGGCATGTCGTTAACCAGAAAGGGATATTGGTCGACCCGGCCAAAGTTGAGGTAGTGATGAGTTGGGAGGTGCCGAGGTCACCCTCCGAGATCAGGAGTTTCTTAGGGTTGGCAGGTTATAATCGGAGATTTATCAAGGATTTCTCTAAGATCGCAGTTCCACTCACCAGGTTGACCCGGAAGGGTGTCGCTTTTTCATGGGGCCCTGAGCAGTAGGCCTCCTTTGAGACGCCTCGCCAAAGGTTATGCGAAGCCCCGGTTTAAGCCCTCCCGAAGGGGATGGAGGACTTTGTGGTATACTATGATGCGTCGATCTTGGGGTTGGGAGCGGTGCTGATGTAGAGAGGGCATGTGATAGCATACGCATCGAGGCAGCTGAAGCCTCATGAGACGAGGTATCCCACCCATGATCTGGAGTTGGGGGCAGTGGTGTTCGCCCTCAAAATTTGGCGTCACTATCTGTATGGGGTTCGGTATATGATATACACGGACCATAAGAGCCTGAAGTACTTGATGGATCAGCGCAACCTAAATATGCGGCAGAGGAGGTGGTTGGATGTGGTCAAGGATTATGATTGTGAGATCCTGTACCATCCGAGCAAGGCTAATGTGGTAGAAGACGCCCTGAGTCGCAGGGCGGAGAGCGCCCCATTGCAAGATGTATGTTTGTGATTGACTGTGATGGCTCCGGTGTTGGACACCATTCGTGGAGCACAGGCTGAGGCCGTGAGATCGGAGACCCAGAAGAGAGAGCGAGTTGTTGGGTTGGTATCAGAGTTCGTTACCAATGGTCGGCGGCTTATGACATTTCAAGGGCGTATATGGGTACCATTTGTGGGAGGGACGCGTACCATTTTGATGGAAGAGGCTCACCGGTCGAAATTCTCGATCCATCCTGGGGCCACTAAGATGTATTTGGACCTGAGGAGAGAGTATTGGTGGCCCTGTATGAAGAGGGATGTTGCGTGATTTGTTGAGAGGTGCTTAACATGTCGTAGGGTTAAGGCCGAGCACCAGAGACCGCATGGTAAGTTGCAGCTGTTGGTGGTTCCCGAATGGAAGTGGGAACAGATTACCATGGATTTTATCACCAAATTGCCAAGGACTGGTAGGGGAGTCGATGCAATTTGGGTGATTGTGGACAGGTTGACAAAGAGCGCCCACTTCCTTGCTATCAGTGAGAGCTCCTCCGCAGAGAATTTAGCAGAGATGTACGTGAGGCAAGTGGTATCTCTGCATGGGGTGCCGATCTCGATTGTCTCAGACCGGGATGTACGTTTTACTTCCATATTCTGGAAGAAGTTTCATGAGGAGTTGGGTACTAGGCTGCATTTTAGTACCGCATATCACCCCCATACAGACGGACAGAGTGAACGGACGATCCAGACGCTCGAGGACATGCTCCGGGCATGTGTGTTGGATTTCGGGGGAAGTTGGGATACGTATTTTCCCTTGGCAGAGTTTTCCTACAACAACAGCCATCATTTGAGCATTGGTATGCCACCCTTTAAGCTGTTGTATGGGAGAAGGTGTCGGACCCCCATTTGCTGGGGAGAGGTCGGACAACGTGTTATGGGCAGTACAGAGATTGTGCTTCAAACGACAGAGCAGATCTAGCAGGTCAGACAGAGGTTGTTGACCACTCAGAGTCGTCATAAGAGTTATGCAGACAGACGCCGGTCCGAGCTTGAGTTTCAGATCGGCAACTTTGTGCTCCTGAAGGTCTCTCCTCGGAAAGGAGTCACTTTTGGATGTTTGTATCCTTTGTTTAGCAAGAAGAGGGTGACAAGAGCAAGGAGGAGGTGAGATTTAAGCAGATACAGAGTCCAGAGGCTTCTTTTTGAGGTAATAGTTCGAACCTCCTTCAGTTTTAGGGTTGATCTTTAGAGTTAGGGTTTCCTAACCCCTTTGGAGAGTGATTATGTTAAGAAAATGGTCCCTCTTCGAGTTTGTGCCTTGGATCTGGACTCAAAGAGGTCCAGAGACCTTAACCCTTGGAGCTTTTTGGGTTAGTATGGAGTTATTGGACTTAGGTTGTCATTTTTGGGACCAAATCCCCTTTTGATGCCTTGTTGTGGTTATACAAGCATCAAGTTTTGAACTTTACGTGACATTCATGCTTGGGAAGGCAAGATCTATGGTTTGGGGAAAGAGATCAGACCTCAGGAGGTCAATAGAGTTTGTGCATGGCATGAACTCGCCGAGTTGTTCTTGAGACTCGGCGAGTAGGATTTGGGTTTCGCATAAATTGTTTAACGGGATGACCCAGTGAGTCAGGGAGAGTCAAAGGGGGGGGGGGGGCTGAGTCAAGCCGGAACTCGCCGAGTTGTTCTTGAGACTCGGCGAGTTGAGTCGTGGTGGCCCCGCGATTCATGCCAGGTGGAACTCGTCGAGTTAGGGAAGTACTCGACATATCAAAAGAGGATCCGAGGGAGTCAGTGAACACGTATAGACTCGCCGAGTCGCTCTAGTGCACTCGCCGAGTCTGATCAAAGTTGACCGTTGACCATTAACCAGAGTTGACCAGTGTTGACTTGATAGGGTTAGTCACCCTTAGTTGTGAAAGTGTTAATTAGAGATATATTGTGTTATAGGAGGACTATAGGTTGGGAGATCGAGTGCTGGTGATTTCAGGGATTTGCGAGTTATCGAGATACGTGAGGTGAGTCTTCTCACTATACTTTACCTTGAGTAGGTAATCAGAGTTATGTGACAGAGTATTTGTATGCTATATGTATATTATGTGTTGTACTGCATTACTTCTATGTGATTTATGCTGTGCATGCTTATAGAGTTGGAACCAGAAGGTTCATAGAGTTAGAACCAAAGGGTTCACAGAGTAGGGTCCATGGACCCACATAGTTATAGCCTCGAGTGGCTAGTATGTGCTATGGGTGGTATTTTGGGGAACTCACTAAGCTTTGTGATTACAGTGTTTGGTGTTATTTGTTTCAGGTACTAGTGATGACCGTGGGAAGGCGACGGCTTGATCAGTACACACACGGGATTTTTATGTTATGAGATCTTGGGATTTTTATATGTCATGGATTGAGTTTCAAACATTGATGTTTTTAGGAATATTAAAGGAATTATGTTTTTATAAAATGCGAAAAATTGATTGAAATTTACGGTCTTACAGTTACAGTCCAGGTCGGATCTCTTCCAATCACGCAGAGGAGGTAACATATGAGTAACAAACAGAAAGAAAGAAAATGATTTTCTAGAGACCTAGTTTATCGGAATTTACCAGTTGCCCCATCAATACCGGAATTAAGGACAGAATCCGCACATGGAGGAAAAGTTAAACCACGGTTCCAGATACGGGTTCATTTAATGTGACGAGTAGATTCCCATATATATCTCCCTGCTCAACCTATCCAAGCGTCGTATTGTCAGGCTAAACGGATCTAACTAGGTCAAGATTTGCCAAGTCATTTGATTTCTTAAGTTCAACTCTGCCTAGTCATGTCCATTTAGAATCTTTCGTGCCTACCGACGCATCAAACCAGAGCATAGACCCTTCAACTTTGGGTACGTTACGCAGACTCAGATTGCCCGTTATCACTTGATAATATCACTTCCCAAAACATATCCTTCAAGCACATTCCATAACCAACATATTATTATTTTTATTTTCTAAATTTTTTTTATATTTTTTAAAATTTTAAAATTTTTGTTTTGTTTTTATTTCTCCCCCTAAATTTGTGCATAGGAGAGAAATGAAAGTAAAAGTGCAAATTTAAACTATCCTAAAAGAAAAATTTGTCTTTAAAGCGAACCAGCTTAAGAAAAACTCAAGAGTATAGAGAAGAAAACTCAAACCGTAAGTCACTGATTGAATTTGCATCCAAAACGTCTGAGAACAGCACGCGTAATCTCAGAACAGATCCAAAAATTCTTCATGTCATTAAGCACAAACCCCGATGAGTGATCCCTTCCTTTCTTCATTTCCCGCAAAGGACACATACTCTCAAACAAGGTTCCGAGTGTTGTATAGTTGAGAGATGTCTCCTATTTTGTGCCTGGAACAGCCACTACCAACAAACCGAAGTCTGATGATATGCCTCCATAGCTGCTCCGACACAGAGCGGGATTAGTTGGTCTTTGGAAACTAGTCCATTTTAAAACTGGGTCGACCTTTGTCATCCTTGCATGGTATTCTCTCCCATGACATATCCTGTTTATCACAAACAGAAAATGTAGAAATATTAGAAGCATTAGATGAAAACATGTATTTTTCACAGTGAAAACATGTATTTTTCTTCACTGTGGAGTTGTTTCTTCCTGCCCCTGGTGGCATTTCATTGCCTTGTTTCTGATTGTTCCCACAAGCACACTTGAAGCAAGTCGGCTGTTGCGTTGGAATTGGTGGCCTGTATTTCTCAACGGCAGGTTGATCAGAAATAATTGAGTTCGAAACAATAGATTCAGAGTTCAAGGAGATGTTGGTTTGTTCAATGGTGTTCTTCTTGTTCTCATCCTCTGCTACTTTACCTGTACATAAAGTAGAAGCATTAGTATCTTCAACTTGAATACCTCCTGACACAAATCCAGCTGGTTTGCCATATCGAAGACGTGCCTCCCTGTCAATTTCGTCTTGTGTCATAGGGTTGGATGTGTAGTTATGATTGAAAGATGGAGGAACACTATCATACCCTAGACCCTTGTTTTGATTTTCTTTGAATTTTAATTGGATTTCATATAAGGACTCGACTGTCTTACTTGACGCAGTGTAATTTTTGAAACTAACATCTGGTATTCCACACTTAATTTTCAAAGCGTCAAGTTCTTCAATTACAGCAGCAAGTTTGTGTTTAATGTGATTGTAATTTTCACACTTGTTGTTGTACTCTTCCTGAAGTTTCCTAAAGTCTTTGGTTTTTGCTTCTAGTTGTGCTTTTAACGGTTTCTGACCTTTCCTTAGAGTATAGCCTTCATATTTAAGGTCCTCATTTTCCCTTTTTAGCAAATCAATTTGTTCGCGAAGAAATTTAATCGTAGCTTTACAAGATGGAGTACATGAAACTTCATTTACTGGAATTGATGTGGAACTCATTTTTTTTAAATTTATTATTATTAATTCTTTTTTAATTGACCTTTGACTTAAAAACCGAGAAAGTCAACCTTAAAAGTCAAATTTAAAAATTCAAACTCAAAAGTCAAACTTAAAAGTGAAACCGAAAAGCCAAATTTGAAAAATTAAAAGTCAAACGAGAAAGTCAAAATTTAAAGTCAAAGGTCAACTTTTAAAAGTCAAAGTCAAAATTTTAAGTAAAAAGTCAAAATAAAAATTAAAATTTAAAAACTAAAATTTTTGGGTTGAAAAAGGATTTTAAAAATAAAATTTTGAATTTTTGGGGTTGAAAATGTCAATTTGCGAAATTATATGCGAAAAGGATGAGTTATATTTGAAATTTCGGATGTAGAACACAAGGAGCCTCCTAGATGAGATGGTAAGACGCTGATGTCAATTTCGTTTCCTTTTTTTTATGAAAGGGCTGCTGTGCGAGGTTGCTGCTTGCGAGGTGAGCCAAGTGCGAGCTGAAGACGCTGTTGATACGAGAGCAAGGCAGCTGAGCCGAGAATCCGAGGCGAGACCAAACCACACACTCTGAGACGTACACCGAGACCGCACACCGAGGCGCCCACACCGAGCCGGCCGCACACACCGAGGCTGCTGAGCCGCTTCAAGAGCTCAACCGCACACCTTCAACAGATTCGCGAAAAAAAGACGTTTTTCACCCTTTTTTGCTCCAAAACTCAGATCAAAAACTCGTTTTTATGAAAAATGCAAAGAAGTAACCCCCCTTATTTTTGCGAGATCTATCCAAAAATGCTATTCTCTTTTCAAAATAAGATCAAATAAGCTCCAGATCTAAAAAAAATTGATTGATACAACCAAGCTCTGATACCAATTGTAAGTCCCCAAAATTGCTTGTGTATCAATCAGATCCAATTGATGGTGCGGAATCCCGATCAATTGGATGATGTCAGATCAAAATAGAAGAGAATGAGAAGAAGAGGAAGATGAATCTATGATGTATTGATGATATGAGTTATGCTCCTTATAATAGATTCTCTCTCTCACACACACTTCTTCTCTCTAACTTTCTCTCTCTTCTCTAGCCCTTTTCTCTTCTAACCGTTCACTCCCACATGCACTCCTCTATTTATATGGACCTCCAGCCATACATATGTGTACAGCCGCACACCCTGTGTAAGGCCGTACACAGGGTGTGCGGCACCTGTGTGCGGCCGTACACACGTGTACGGCCATACACACAAACCGCAAACACATACAACATTACATAAAAATATATTTGCCTAGAAAAGCAAAGTATAAACCATATTTTTGACCCAACAGCACCTTATCACGTTTTGTATGGAGAAAAGTGTCGAACGCCGTCATGTTGGCTGGAGCTGGGGAAAAGTAGTTTATGGGCCCCGAGATAGTCCATGAGACTGCTGAGAAGTTGAAAGTTATTAGGGAAATGATGTTAGTTGCTCAAGATCGACAAAAGAGCTATGCTGACAACAAGATGTTAGGGATTCGGTTTTGCTTAAAGTCTCACCGTGGAAGGGACTTATAAGATTCGTAAAACGAGGAAAGCTAAGTCCAAGGTTTATTGGACCGTTCAAATTTCTTCAGAAGATTGGGAATCAAGCTTACAAGCTAGGATTACCGAAAGAACTGGAGGGTATTCATAACACCTTTCATGTGTGTTATTTGAGGAAGTTTACAGGAGATATGCCCGACATAATTCCTATTTCTGAATTAAGGTTGGATGAAAACAAGAGGTTGATTGAAGAACCTGAGGCAATCGTTGACCGTAAGACTAAGAAGTTGCGACTCAAAATGGTCGATTTAGTGCTTGTGCGTTGGAAACATACGAATGGGCCAAATCTCACCTGGGAAACGGAGAGTGACATGATGAGTCGCTACCCTCATTTGTTTGCTGATATGTGATTCTGGGGACGGAATCATCCTAAGGGGGAGAAAATTGTAGCACTTGTGTTTCTAGCCTAGGCATTTATATTGAGGTGATAGTCTAGGTTAACCTTTGTAACTCATTTTGAAGAAATGAAAAGGAATTATGTGAATATTATGTGAATTATGTGTTTTATGCTTAATTATTAGGGTTTAATTAATTAAGAATAAAAATGAGTGTCAAAAATAAATATTAGATAAAGCCGATATCTTTACATAAAGTTGTAGTGGTCAAAACAAGGATTACGGATATATAAAGAATACCAAAATCCGAGTTATAACGAAGAAGTTATGACTTGTCGAAGTTTCGCGACAAAACCGGCACGGTGTTGAATGTCGTAAAAAGTGAGTTTTCGATAAACTACTTTTTAGCCTTAGTGATCTAAACAAAACTCATAGTGCTCGTTAAACCGAGAGTATGTATAAAAAGAACGCCCAAATCTGACTTCGTATGAGAAAGTTATGATTTTTCGAAGTTTCATCTTAGCCGACATGACCTAAACGAGAATCAAAGGTCTCGTCATTAGAAGCACAATGGTTAAAAGTCTGACATAAACGGAGGTCGGACGAAGAAGTTATGAATTTTTAACGGATTTCCTGTCCCGGTTTGTTAAAAATAATAATATAAAAAAAAATTCAAAATTAGCCGACGAAGTCTAAACGGAAGTTGTAGAGCGTAATTTTACCTACGCGTTCATATAACGAACGTCAAAAATGGAGCTCGTATGCGAAAGTTATGGATTTTAAAAGTTTTGGTGCGAAAATCGAGAAAATCCCCAAAACCGAGAAATCTCGCATACGTGGACTTCAGCCACATCACCCTCACTCAAAACGCACCACGTATCCGAAATCTGCTGAGTCACCGAAGCTAGCTGGCGAGACGTGTCGCTTGCCCTCGTATGCGAAGTCCGGTCCAATGGGTGTCCAATGCGTGCCCTTTATCACATGTCCGAGCCTCGCGGGGAGTGCCACGTTCGAAGCCTCGGATTAGACCTTGGTCCAATTAGAGGCCGACACCGAGCCCCTCGCATTCGCAACCCACATGCGAGCCACCTTCCCCCTTCGGATCTATTGTCATGTGGCTTCTTTCTAGCCGTCCGATCAGAAGCCTCGCCCTTATAAATAGGAGGGTGCGAGACCTCCCGGGTATATTTTGCAAACTTGTCATTTTTATCCCCTTTTTCAATATTTCCTTCATTCCAACTTCCCCCAACGCCCCGGTATTATACTAAACACCCAGAATACGCCACGAAGTGCTCGAGAAGCCCGGAAAATTTATCTTTGAGGTTTCGAAGCGCGACCTTTGCAAATCCCAGTTTCTCAATAAAACTCCCGGTTTTATTAGAAACGATCGTTTTAGGAAACGAATTGCTGTCCGATTATCATCAAATTGTGTGAGTATGTAGTCACCTTCATCTTACACCTAGATATGTAGTATTTTATATGAAATACGTGCTACATGTAATTATATTAATTGTTAAACTTAGGTGACTGTTGAATTGATGTTTTATACACATTTTAAACTGTATATGTATTTTTATCTACAAATATGTTGGGTAAACATGAGTAGATAGTGATGTGTGATAAAATAAAAGTGATGAGAGGCCTCGATGTGATTTGAGATCCAGTCATCTAGCGGAGTTTGGATGACGACCACGGACTTTCTAGACAATCCAGGGGAACACTATCAGGCCCGCAACCTGTAAGTGTAATGAACTAGAGTGTTCATTCGATGTACTCCATCCCCCTCATGGTTGCTTTTAGGACATGTATGGCTGAGGAAACCCCTAAGCAGTAGTGTCCATCCCGATGATAGCCTTTAGGCTAGGTCCCTTGTGATAAGTGTTTAGGGACGTAAAGTGAGGATAACGGGAAATGGGTAATCAGGGTTATTATTGATTGATGAACTTAATAAGTTTATTATTACTGTGGGTTGAAAAGCCTATATGCTCACCGGGCTCCCAAGCCTGACCCACTCAGTGTTTTATGTTATAGGTAGTGGAACCCGAGCATAAGTCGGTGGACAATGAGAGATTTTTGGATTATAGGACAGTAGTTGTAAATAACTGTTGAAAGGCTTATAATGTCTTGTTTATGCTTTTGATTTCTTTCGGAACATGGCATCCCAAGGTTTTGGTATGCAATGAAACTATACATTTCTTAAAGAAGGTTTTGATAAACTTTTATCATGTTTTGTGTTGGGGACCAATTCCGCAACATCTTTTAAAAAGATTTCTCTGATTTTATTTAAAAAAGCATAAATTAAATTGGTCTTTTCTGGCCGAGAAATTAGGGGATGTCACATTACCCTCGGTGGGAGTGATGACTTGAGAGTTGTAGGGTATAGTGATGTTGGCTTCCAGACTGATAGGGATAATTTCCGCTCTCATTCGGGCTGGGTCTTTACCCTAAGCGGAGGAACAATCACTTGGAAGAGTTCCAACTAGGAGGCAATAGCTTATTCCACTTGTGAATCAGAGTATATAGCAGCAAGCGAGGCAGCAAAGGAGGAAATATGGCTGAAGAACTTCATTGGAGACCTTGGAGTTGTACCAGATGTAAAGGAGCCTATGGAAATTTTATGTGATAATGAAAGTGTTGTTGCCTTAGCCAAGGAACCAATGGATCACAGGAGATCCAGATACATCGACAGAAAACATCACTTTATCAGACATCGCATAGAAGAAGGAATCCTCGTAGCAAAGAGGGTATCATCAGATGAGAACCCAACAAATCCCCTCACGAAGGGACTGAGTCGGGTTAAGCATCTTTAGCATGCTCGGAGCATAGGGCTAAAGGATGATATTAGTTTTAGTAGTTAGATAATTTTGGAAATTTGTAAAGTGTAATTGACATTTGATGATGAATAAAAGTTGTGTTTATTTATGAGCAAAGTGTTGCTATCTTCTGTCAATCATTTACTATAATTTCTTTTGCATGTTTTGACTTCCAGAATATTATGTTTTGTTTTACATATTATTCAAAATTTCCACAGTCGGTCATATGTTGGAAGTAGATATGAACTAAGAATGTTATGAAGTTGGTTGTAGCTGTCAAGTTTTAGGACAACACTTCATGAGTACTCATAATTTCTAAGTATTGGAATCAACCCAGGCTCACTGGTATCACTTCATGGAATTTATCTCGAGTGATCGTGAGATGGTAACATCATATAAGTCTTCAAACCTAGAGATATGATTTGTTGCCTATGAGTTGGTTATGCATTGATTGTTCGAAAACGCATTGGTAACTCGATGTTATAAAACGTCTTTTTGTGTATAATTCAACAAGTAGTAGAGCAAACATATTAGTCGAAGTTTATCTGTTCCTTCTTAGATTCGAAGCTGGTATTTGGGCCCCTTGATGATCTTGTTTTGTCCTATGTACCGGGCCCGGTCAGAACTAAGTTGATATGTTCAATTAAGTTCTTTGTCAAACAAATCGGAAATCGGGAAACAAACTACTGGATAATAAGTAAGACATTGTTCCATGTATTTTTCCGGCAGATATCTAGAAAAGAGGGTTATATGATCACTTATCTTAAATGACGTATCATCATCTTCTCAGTTCAGAGAGACCTTGAAAGAGCTACGATTGTCGATCGGTTCCTGAAGTCGTACTTGCACTTATAGTTATCAGACTTATCCAAGTGGAGACTGTTGGATAAGGTGTCTAAGTACATAACTATTTATGGTATGTACTTGACCAGACCCGACATGGTCCATTTGGGTTGCATGGAACCATGCATTGGATAAACTAAATGAAAGAAATAATACTTATGGTTTATTAATATATTATAAGTTCTAATATATTAATAATATTATTTCATTAGTTTGATCAAGAATTAATTAAGTGATCAAAAGATAACTAGTTAAATATATGGGTTGATTATGTAAATCATCCATAACTTATATAGTTGGCTAAGAGGCTCCATGGATTATCAAGTTGGGCTCCACCCATAGGATGCTCCATGGAGTTAATCCATGGATCATGAAATGAAGAGTCATGTTGCATTAGAGTTTACATGGTGTAACCTTAATGCAACACACTATATAAATCTCATGTTTCTCCCAAAATTGGTTACACATGCATACTTGAGATATTGGCCGATTTTTGAGTGTTGTACTTTCTATCCAAGTTTACTCCATTGTATTTGGTGTTGTGTGGAGCATTTGAGGCATCACACTTAGGGTGCTAGGCTCACAAGGTTTCAAGGAATCAAAATCAACAACAAGGTATGTTATTCTAGCTTTCAGTTAAGTTAAAATGTTCCCCATGTATGCTAGATAGGATCATGAACCTTGGAAATCAACTTTGCATGAATCTTAGAAAAACATAGATCCAAGGTTTATTAGGGTTGCATGTACACTTAGGAAGTGTTAGAATGCTCAAAACCCATCAGTTGTGACCATGGAAAAGACCCGAAAGACCAAGTCAAGCACATCTATAAGTTGAAATCAGTGGATCCCAGAATTTTCGGAGTTCTTGTTATTAGCTTTAGACTATAAAAATTCCTTGTATTCATCTCACTACTCATGATACATAGCATAACAACAACACTTGTATTTATACTCTTTACATTTTCTCTATAATCGACATTTTGAATCAATAAAATCATCAAGGCAGGTGATTGTTATCACCTCCCAAGGTTTTATGTCGGAGATCCTAGCAAGGAACAAAGGCTTTCCTTGTAAAAACATTGTATCACTTTGATCAACATTTTATACTTGCATTATTCTGAACATCATATCCTTCAAAAAACCATGTTTACTCAATTCACTCTATCCTCTTCCTCGATTCCTCCCATTTCCTCTAAAAATCTTCCACCACCACCGACTAGAGCTCCCAAAAAAGTCTCAGAAACACTGAAGAAAAACACCTCTCCGATCGTTACCCCAGGACTCCAGGATCCTTCTGTGTTGATTTCTAACAACGAAATCCTTGCTATAATAAAGAAACTAGAACAACAAGTCTCCCAAAAACAAGAAGATAACAAGACAATTCTCAAGGAAGTGGAAAGAATGAGGACATAATTCCACAAGCCTCAGGAGGCAGCACCCTCGATCTTGCAGCCCAAGATCCTAATCTTTGATAACCCGAGATCATCAACGGTTCATCGTGAGATACGATCCTCAATACCGTCCTCTGTTCCTGCTTGGGGCGCGACTCCGAGAAACCAAACCCATACGACCTAGGATCTCAACAAAACCTTTGTTACTCCCAATAACAAGGATCCTGGTAACCCCGTCAATAATAATGTCCTTGCAACTAACTCAATGGATCTTGATACAGGTTTAAGCCCGATCATGGATAAGGAACTATAACAATTAAGACAAATGATCTCAAGCATACCCAAAGTAGTTCAGCCTGTACTGGAAGTATCCCCCACAAGCCACAGGATCTCCAGATTCCTTCCAACAATGGTTGATACCGAATTCCTGAAGTGCTTTCATACCTCGAACATGAAGCCTTACAACGGAACTATGGATCCTGAGGAACACATGGCGCAATACAGAGAGAGGCTGGAGATCATTCACATCCCCACTCACTTGAAAGAAGCTTGCCCGTGCAGGGGTTTTGGTTCCACCCTCACAGGATCATCTTTAAAATGGCTTCTTAATGTTACTCCTTATTCAATTTATATCATTTAATCATTTGATTAATTTATTTAAAAATCAATTTACTTGTAGCAAAACATTCAAAAAGATCACTAGTGATCTCTATCGGGTGGTTCAGGACACTAAGAAATCCCTTAGGAGTTTTATGAATAGGTTTGGCAGGGAAGTTCTAAGTATCCCCAACATCGATATGGAAACTGTAGTTGAAACCTTTAAAATGAACTTAAAGAATGATTCTTCCTTCTATGAAGACCTTGTCATGACTACATGCAAAAGAATGGACGAAGTCAAAAGCAGAGCACTAAGATTTATAAGGCTTGAAGAAGACAAGGAGATCCAAAAAAGAAGCAACCCACCAAGCTCTTATGATCACCTCAATAGGATGGTTGATTCCTCAGCCCAAAGATTCAATGAATCAAAACCTTATTCCAAAACTGACCATCACAGTGTTAATGCCCTTGAAGACGAGGGAGAGGAAGAAGATTTTCCTAAGATTATTGACTATTGTTTTTCTGTGGATATTTCAGGTTTAATATTTGCTATGCAACATGGACAAGAAAAGGAGAAAAATCCACCGCTTGGAAAAACAAGTATTAATGGTGCGTGTATCGTGAAGACTTTGATCACGTCACATAGGATTGCATACCTCTCAAGAAGGAGATCAACTATCTCCTAGCCAAAGGATACCTGAAAGAAATCCTTGGAAGAAGAAAGGAGAAATCCAAAGAAAAAGAACAAGATCCTCAGAAGATCCTCGACAGACCAGGATCCCCCCTGTCAATGCCAAGCTAATCAATGTGATCTCTAGTGGATCTGACATTTTTGGTACCTCTTACTCTGCAACAAAAAGGCACGCCAAGGTATCCAAAATGGAGAAGGAAAAAGGACCACAGAAGAACACATTGATAACTAACAAAAAGGAGACTACCTTCAATTAGAGATGCACAAAACCCGAATCTGATCCGGATCCGAATCCGATCCGATTTCACTTACGTCCTCAAAAATCCGATCCGGTTATAATCTGATCCGGTTCAAACCAAAATCTGAATCAGATTCGAATCCAATTTGAAACTGGTTTAAACCGATTTTAGTGGGTTTTAAGCAGATTTTGGGGCGGATTTGGATCCAGTTTTTAGTGAATCTAGTTTACGATCTGGTATCAAATCTGATTTGGAATGTAGGATTACGATCCAATTGAAAATATAGTTTTAAATCCGATCCGATCTAGTTTGGTCAAAACCGGTTTTGACCCAATCCGGTTTTGAATAGTGAAACCGGTTTTTGTGTGCATCTCCACATTCGATGAAACGGATAGACAAGACATCCAGGATCCTCAACATGATGGATTAGTGATTACTCTCTACATAACAGATTAGCGATTACTCTCTACATCCCCAACCATTTCATCAGAATAATCCTCGTCGATGGAGGATCCTCGGTTAACATCATACTCATGGACGCATTGAAAAGAATGAACATCCCGGAGTCTGAGATAGTTGCAAGATCCTTAATGTTTATTGAATTCAGTGGCGAAACCAAGGACACAATTGGCAAGATAAAGCTACCAATCTACATAGAGGGGGTAAAACCTGTACAACGTTTTTATAAAATTGATACATTATCCTCTTATAATGTCATACTAGGTAGACCATGGATCCATGAAATGAAGGCCGTTCCATCAACGTATCATTAATGTGTAAAGATGCCCACCCCATGGGGGACAGTGAGTATCATAGGAGACCAACAAGGATCCTAGGAACGCTACAAGACTTCAATGAAATCTGCAACTGTACCAAGACATGCATAACACTTAAGACTAGGGCACGATACGTGCTAGAAGTAAGAGAACAAGATATAAAAGAAGTGCCCCTGAACCTTGAGGATCCTAAAGCCAAAGTTATCATAGGATCCTCAATGCCTGAACAAGTCGAACATGATCTCATAAAGTTCCTCAAGGCTAGAAGCAATACGTCTGCAAGGAAGCATGAGGACATGACATGTATTTATAAAAGCATAATAACACGTAAAATTAACAATGATCCATCTTTTAGGACGATACACCAAAAGAGAAAGAAATTTATACCATAAAAAACAAAGTTATACAAGAAGTATAAAAACTTCTTAAAACTGGCATGATCAAGGAGGTGAAATTCCCAAGATGGCTAGCTAATGTGGTCATGGTACAAAAGAAGAACGGTAAATGGAGAGTTTTTAGATTACACGGATCTTAACAAGGGTTTTCCCAAGGATCCTTTCCCTATACTACACATAGACTTCATGATAGAAACGATAGCGTGTCATGAATTACTAACATTCATGGACGTATTAGCAGGATTCAATTAGATCCAGATGGAACCCTTTGATCGAGAGGACACATCGTTTATAACTCCAACAAGTATCTACTATTACACTGCCATGTCATTTGGTATTAAAAATGCATCCACAACGTACCAAAGACTAGTCAACAAGATGTTGAAAGAGAAACTGGGGGACACCATGGAAGTCTACATCAATGACATCGTTGTCAAGTCCAAAAAAGCTGAGGATCACCTTAAGGATCTCAAAGAACCCTTTGACATCCTAGAAAAATATAACATAAAGCTGAATGCCTCCAAGTTCCACTTTGGGATGAGATCAGGTAAGTTCCTGGATTACATGGTAACCAAAAGAGGAATCGAAGCAAGCCCGGAGAAAATCAAGGTCATCCTTTATCTAATATCACCATCCTCGACAAAAGATATTCTGAGACTAACAGGAAGAGTGGCAGCCCAAACAGGTTCATCTCAAGATCCATAAAAAGATGCAAGCCTTTTTACGATATCTTGAAGAAGAACAAAAGATTTGAGTGGACCTAGGAACATGAAGATTCTTTCCAGAAACTTAAAAGATATTTTAGTTCACCACCCCTATTGGTAAAGCCATTAGATTGGGCATCACTCCTTCTTTACCTCTCAGTATCCTCGAACGCGATAAGTATAGTATTAGCTAATGATCTCAATGGGGACCAACATCTCATCTACTACGTAAGTAAAAGTCTCCTGGATCCTGAGACCATGTACTCCCACCTTGAAAAAGTTATACTTGCATTAGTAATAGCTTCTACTAAATTAAGACATTATTTCAAAACGCACCCTATCACTATAAGAACTAACTATCCCATTAAGAGTGTTATGAGAAAACCAGAAATGTTAGGAAGGATGGAAAAGTGGACCGTGAAGTTAAAAACACATGACATAAAATTTCAACCAAGATTTGCTATAAATTCCCAAGCATTGACAGATTTTGTGCCTTACTTTAGTGATGATCTAAGATCTGAAGTCCAAATAGAAGCCAAACAACTTCTAAAAGAAAAGAACATGGGAAGATGGACGCTATTCATAGATAGAGCGTCAAACCAAAGAGGAACTTGATTGAGGATCATATTAAAATCGTCACAGGGGGACATCCTACCCCAAACAATCAGTTGTGAGTTCAATGCAACCAAAAACGAAGTAGAATACGAGGCACTAATCATGGGACTACAACTAACCAAAGATCTTCAAGTCAAGGATCTTCAGGTATTGGTTGATTCTCTATTATTAACTAACCATTTTAATGGATCCTATGTATGTAACACCCCGACTCCCAGGTATAAATTTTATAGCTTTATATTCTTAATCATATACCTACTCGACGAGTTGGCTACCGTAACTCGTTGCGTAGAGACTGATCAGGTCGCGTGGCTTATGGGACCTACTCCACGAGTTGGAGGACCCCAACTCGATAAGTAGAGGTTGTGCATGAAAACACTAATTTTCAGAGGTTGCACCTGATTTAAAGGAACTTAAGTCCTCCTTCCAGTCACCTTACCACCTTTTCACATCCAGAAGCAAACCCTAATTGATATAACCCTATTTAAAGTGTGTGTGTGTGAGGCTAAAAGTGTGTGTTTGGTGCCTTTCTTGAAGAGATTTGAAGACTTAGAACGGGCTTGTAGATCTAGCATCTACACTTTTTGGCACTCATTTAAAGGTAAAAATTCATTAACTTTATCATCTTCTTGTTAGATCTCTTCATTCAAGAGTTTAGGGCCATTTCTAGCTTATCCTTGAAGCATTTCTGGTTTTAAGCACGATCTGAAGTTGTAACTTCAGATCTGGACTACTTTAGGCCCTCATTGACATAAAGCCTCAAGATTTATTAAGCGTTGGCCCTTCTCCATGCCCTAAACCTCTTCTTAAGACTAGTTTTGAGTGTTTTAGCTTCTTAAAGTCTTGCATGCACGTAAAGTTAGCAACTATACGTGGTAACTACACCCTAAGAGGCAAGATATATAGTTTGGATGCTTGGTTTTAAAAGCGTCTAAATGAGAAAAGTACTGAAGAAACTCGATGACTTGCATAGTCAGCTCGACGAGTTGGATAAGGGTTCCCACTTTTTGGATTCTGCATGAACTCGGCGAGTTAACGAGATGACTCGACGAGTTGGTTAGGGTTTTTACAGATATTCTGGATAATACATGGACTAGACGAGTTATTGGTAACTCGGCGAGTTGACTGGTGTTTTCATGACTTCTGAGTTTTCAAGGAACTCGACGATTCTGTAAGCTGCACTCGACGAGCTGGGTCAACATGGACTATTAAACTTGACCGTTGACTTTAACATTGACCAAGGGTCGATCCAGTTTGACTTCTGAGGGTATTTTGGTAATTTGGTAATTTATGGAATTAGATCAATGGTGGTTGTATGTGTTGGTGTTTGGGGCCGTGTTTCGGGAGTTTGATATTTCAGTTCTGATCGACATTGAGAGGTAAGTTGTCCTCACTACACTGACAGGGTCGAAGGCACCAATGCTGGCCCTTCTTTTTGGATTGCTATCATGTTTATTGCATGATGATTTTCTTAGTGACCTGTTAGGTTGGTATGTTGGTATAGAGGATGATGTTATGTTAGTGATCTATTAGGTCTGTATCCTGGTATGTAGGATGATGCTATTATTAATGATCTGTTAGATTAGTTTGAATGGGTGTACATGCTAGCTAGCCTTTGATATATATATATATATATATATATATATATATATATATATATATATATGTATGTATGTATGTATGTATATGTATGTATGTATGTATGTATTGATTATATGGGGTTGGGTTGAGGGGCACCAGCTTTGTGCTGAAGGCCAACATACCCAGGGCGGCCCAGATAGACTTCAAGCCCAATGGGGCATATCAGTCATGCCGAAGGCCCGGAGAACGGTCTAGACAGGCTGAAGGCCAGGTAGGGTGGACCATACATGTTGAAGGTTCTTAGAGTGGGCCAAATAGACTAAAGGCCTAGTGAGGGCGTTCCAGTCGTACTACAAACTCTATATGCATGTTGGTTGGTATGATATGGTTATGGTTAGTATTGCAGTGGTATTTTGGGGGAACTCACTAAACTTCGGGTTTACATTTTTTGGATTTTGTTTCAGGTACTTCGGATGATCGCAGGAAGGCGAAAGCGTGATCGTGCACCTGCTTGCATTTTTATGATTTGATTTCTTGGATACTCTAATATGAAACTATTTTGAAAACATTTTCTAATAAATAATGGTTTTTGGATGTTTGAAAAAGTTTTAAATTTTTATGAATTTCATGGATGTTACAAGTTGGTATAAAAGCCTTAGTTTGGGTGAATTGGAGGAACAATCGTGTGAATCCAGCCTCAAACTAAGGGAAAAGGTTTTCAAAATGATTTTCAAACGGTTTTCAAAAATACAAAGAAGGATGCAGAGTGTACGATCAGCCGGAGCCAGTAAGTAGACCCCAAAATACCATTCGGATATTTGATATTATGATATGTTAGAACAGCATGTTAGTTCTAGGGCAGGGATATTTAGGAATTGCATGATAGAATTGCTTGATTATATGATGCCTGATAGCCTAGTGTTTCCTTTTACGAAATTAACATCATTACTGTAGTTGCTTAGTGTATGCATCATAGTTGTACATAATTAGGATCTTGTAGCCTAAGAATGTTTGGTCTGGCCTTATTTCATATTCTTGTTTGATGAAGGGCTTGGGGTAGGATCAGATATTCGAATGTATATAGGTTCCAGCGTTATGTATGACTAGCATACACGAGTGCTATAGGGTTGGTTGAAGTTTCATGGGTGAGTTGTACGGGGTCAGTCGGCCGGTTGTGAGATATTTATCCTTCCTCTAGGAGTGAGGATTAAGCACTCACCATGCTTATGTGTATTGTTAGGGCATTGTGATGATACTTTAGTCAAATATGGGAGGTGTAAAAGGTACTATGGGACCGTACTACTGAAAGCATAGGACCCATGCGCGTAGCAAGGAAGTCACAACCCCTAGGGATTTTTTGGGAATTGGTTCCCCGTTAATATATAGAATATCTTCCAGGTATATTTTCAGTATGGTGGTTACGAGGTGATTTATGATTGGATACGGATCAGGATCAGGAGATGGCAGTCACGATGGACTAGCAGTTCCAGAGGCCATTGGTCATAGGAGGTCGGATGAGTTGGACGCTAGGATCTGAGAGATACTGCATGATGAGGTTGCTACTCTATTCCGGGCACAGTTGCCAAAGATGTTCGGGTCTATCAAGACCACTATGGTGGAGTATTTCGATGAGCATTATGCAACCCTTGCTAAAATGGTTGCCGCTGCTGCCTCCGCGGCTATAGCAGCCGCTGGTAGTGGGACCCGTCGGGCTTTTTAGTACTGGGACTTCGATGACACAAAGCCCCTACTTTTGATGGGATTCTGGACCCGATCATATCCATGAGGTGGCTATCTGACGTGGAGGGATGCTTCTTCACATACTCAAGTCCTGCTGACTAGGAGATCAGGTGTGCTTAGAACCTGCTGAGGTCTGGAGCCAAGGACTGGTGGATGTTGATGACAGGGTCATATACAGATGATCATAGACTTGCGGTTACATGGGATTAGTTCAGGTAGATATTCCGCGCTCGCTACATTCCACGGTTTGAGCGTGAGCGGTTGGCACATGAGTTCTTGGAGTTGAGACAGGGTGTGGAGTCGTTGACGAAGATCACCCGTATGTTTATTGAGAGGGCAATATTTGCCTGTAGTTTGCTTCCGAGCAGGCTCATATGACATGTTATCTGAGCATGCTCAAGACCGACATTCGTCAGTTTGTTGCTACCCAGCGTTGTGACACATTGTTGGAGTTACAGGAGGCCACTAGGCGGCATGAGCTGGAGATTGAGTTAAAAATACGAGAGGGTAGGTAGGCCCCGACGCGGTCACACCCTACGCGAAAGCGGTCCAAGACCGCTGGTTCTAGGTCGGGGGGCCAGCGTGCCCGCACTTGTGGAAAGTGCGGGAAGGGTCATTCTAGAGTTTGTAGAACTGGTAGTGCATGTCGCAAATGCGGCCAGGAGGGGCACTTTGCGAGGGATTGCCGCCAGTCAGCCCCGGTTCAGGATATAAGGATCTGCTAGCATTACGATCAGGTTGGTCATGTGAAGACCAACTGTCCATTGCTCGCTGCCAGGCGGGCGTAGGCTCCAACACCAGTTACACTAAGGATTATTGAAGGGAGTCAGGGTAGAGCAGAGCGTCCAAAAGCTCAGGGACACGCCTTTCACCTTACCGCCGAGGAGGCCAGGACAGCACCAGATGTGGTTGCTACTATGTTTCTATCGTTTATCTTGTTGATTATAATTGTTTTATGCTTATATGTGTTTTTACCTTTGATTAGGTACATTTTTAGTGAACTCCTTACCTGCTTTTGTATTATTTGACTTGGGAGTCGGTCGGTCGTATGTCTCTTGATCGTTCAGTAGGGAGTTCGGTTTGTATGTAGGAGAGCTAGAGTGTCCGTTATGAGTCTCTATCGCCAACGAACATTGGATTTCTGCTTCTTTGGTCTATCGGGGTTGCATTCTGAAGATCTTCGTGATAGGTTTTTGAGAACTACATCATTCCTATGGTGTACACGCAAACCTTAAAGCTTTGGATCTAGTTTGTCTAATGAACATGCAATAATCATCCAAAGCCATAAACCCTAGATCTAGCATACAATAATCAATTTATCATAATATTGGGTTTAGATCTTACTGTTGATTGTTATGTAGCAATAACAATCTATTCCTTCTTGTAATTGACTTCTGAAAGCATAGTGTCACAAGTGTCACACCTAAAATGTCTCAAAAACACCAAGAGCAAGAGGATGACTTGTGAGAGGATAATGAGGAACCAAAAACGTCAAAGAAACTCCAAGGAATGCTTAGCCACATTTTTGGGTGCCCTAGGGGTCTTTGTATAGTGAGGCTATTAGGGTTTTGAACTAGGAAACCCTAATTTGACTGCTTAGGCCCTAAGCATCCCATGGACTCCCTCCTTAGAGGCCTTGGACGAATTCTCATGGGTTTCCCCATAGATTTTGTCCACTCCAACCTCTATGGAGTCCATTAGCCCAATATCCAACTATCACACAATTGACAGTTCTATCCCCCTTAATTTAATTAATATCTTTTAGTCACAAACTAAATTCTTATTAAGTCTTAACTAATATTAATTAAACAATATGATTTCTCTTTTAATATATTACTCATATAATATATTAATAAATCATGATTAATCTCTTTCTCTACAAATCATCCTATCAAGTTGCTTTCGTGAAGGCAACCCAAAAGGACCATGCTCACAATCGGGTCAAGTACATACCAGAATATTTATGGACTTAGACACTAATCCAATAGTCTCCCACTTGGATAAGTGTAACAACTATTCTGCATATGACTTCAAACCTAACAGGCAATCATAGCTTTCAAAAGCCGCTATCAACTCTGATCTTATCAGAAGCGTGTCCTTTAGATAAGGGATCATATATTCCTCCATTCTAGATATCGTATGAATTGATACATGGATTTAAATCATACTCTCTGTTCATGTGTTGTTTCTCGATTTCCGATATATGACAACAAACAACAGACTACAATTGAACACGTCAACTTAGTCCCGACTTGGCCAAGCGCTTAGGTGTTATCACTAAATCATCGAGGGGCCCACATATATCACTTTTATCCCATTTTGGGTAAAAGGAATAGTTAAACTTCAACTCTATGCTCGCTGGTACTAACTCACCGAATCACACACAACAATACGGTTTTTAACACCAAGTTACTGGTTCGTTTACATATTATTAATGTGTAATCGACTCGCAAGATACAACTCACACATCTCGGTTTCAAGAATATAAGATATTATCGTGTCACCAATCACGCGTGATAAAATCCATGAAGCGATCCAAGTGAGTGTGGGTTTAATCCAATGCTCAAATCATATTCATAAGCACTCATGAATTTCACAGCAAACATTTGCTATGTCTAATACACTTTAGGAAATCTACAAACCAATTCATGACAATCTTCTTTCATACCAACTCCCAAAGTATGAGTGACTGTGGAACGTTCAAATAATCTTATTATTTAGAAAGTCAAAACATGCAAAGTGAAACACAAGAATAATTGAACCTAATATGGCCCCAAACTTTTGAGTATAAATAAAACTCCTTTTATTTAATCACCATATTGATTACACATTATTCATTGTATAATGTTTCGGGTAATCAACTTATTACTTGAATTATAACAACAATTGTCTCATGCTCTTAGCATTCACACTATGTTTAACTATGGTCCTTACTTTGTGAAATAGTATAATTGAATAACATTTTCAAGCACACTCATTTCACAATTCCCAATCCTTACCACAAGTGTGACAATACCAAATTCTTGCCACTTATAGAATATGTTAGTTTTTAACATTTTATGCAACGATTCTTTTGTAATGCCATAGCGCCAAAATCACAAAGACTTTGTCAATGAAATTACAAAGTCATATGTTGGAGATTGTTGCATGACAATTCCATAGACATGAAGTCTCACATTCAAAGTACATTCCTTTGAACATCCTTCTTCTGTAAAAGTTTCTCATCTACATAGAGATTCTTAAAGTCCAACTCCCAATATGGAAACAATTCCATATTTACCATATGACAGCTCATTTTTAATAGAATCATATCTAATAATAATAATGTCAGTATGGTCCTTCCATTACTATACTTCCAACTGCTCATAACCGACCAATCCTTAGCGAGCCTTAGATTGTCCTCTTGACAGTTGATTAATCATCTTTTGTCATATCTGGTTCTAATCCTTTCTCCTTCTTAATGCTCTAGGTATTTGGAAAATTTTAGAACACGCGAATATTATAGCATATGCAATCGATCCTATGCCCGAAGTATATGGGATATGATTCATAATGTCTTACATAAAGACGTGATACTTGACTAGTCTTTTGCTACAATATCTCTATTTGTCATGTTATCACAATTCGAACTATCAAGAGGGATGTCGTAATCAAAATCGAATTTGAGAACACAATCTTAATTTTATATGACTAAATTAGATAAAAAAAAAACCAATCCAAGCTTTTAGAACTGAAATGAAGTATAAAATTATCCCCCTTAATTATAGCAAAACAACTTTTCAACCCTTGCAACTTTGCGAATTGAACCTTTTGTTCTCTATAATTAATATTGCTATCTCGCAATACTTACCATAATTATCATGCTCCCGCTCACATGATGATTAAATATTTTCCAAGCATAACACTTATGCTCCCACTAGCTTTGACATGTATTCAGAAATTAGTTGGACTTCTAGAAACTAATACTTATTGACTTTATTTACAATAGTTCAGATTTCTGAAATCGAGACGCTTCGATAAGCCTTTATCTAAGCTTCTCGAACTCATACACCTTTCCTTAGATAACCTATATGTGTGTTTAAACAATTTTAGAACTTATAACAATAAGTCTAAAATGTTCAGACCCATTTGCCATTTCCCACAATTCGAACTATGAAGAGGGATGCTGTAATCATAATCAAATTTGAGAAATGAAAATTACATAATTCTATCTTCAAAATCTCTCTTAGTGAAAACGTTTCCTCACAATCATTTAATGAAGGAGAGGAACCTTATGACACTCAGATTTTCTGGTGTATGCGTTCCTATCCATGTGAATTTGTCATAATCATAAGACAATAATTGTGACAAATCCAAACTCTTATAGATCGAACTTGTCCACTCTACTTCCAAGTTATTGAGCAGCTCACCCCTACCTTTCAATGTACTTTCCATTGATTAAGGTGCCTTGCCCCTATCCAACCTATTGAGAACTCATAGAACTCACATGCATAGTTGACCAAACTGGAATGGCACAGAAACAAGAATATGTCAACACGATAGGTTTGAAACCTCAAGTTGTGTGCTAGTAATTAACATCAGGTGTACTCTCGATTAGTTCTTGAAAGTTTTCAAGATCTTTAGACTCCCATTGACCTCTTGATATATTAGATTCTCTTTTCAAGAAACATTTCTTGATAAAACAAATATTCAAGAGTTAGTGTGTGTCTATATCAAGACAAAACCTACATGCAATTTGGTACTAGTTGGTCTTTGTCTTATTCAAGACATCAAAACTTACAAAAATATGCAAGTGCAAGAGCATTCCTACTTAAGATTATGTCACTCAAGTCAAAATCTTGGAGTATGACTCTAAGACTTGATTTTGGAACGAAGTACGATACATCTTATTCACTTAACCACTACAACAATTCATGATTCCTCTTCTTAGCCAAACTAGTGCACTAAGGTGTCCTTAGAGGATGAATTGTAATAAGGTTCCTACGATTACCCAGACGATCATAAAACACGATACAAAAGTACCCTCCTTTCTTCTTAGATTGGAGAAACTTTTTATCTTTTTTCCTTCATTGATTCTACTTATTCGTTCTACCATTCATTGAAACTTTTCAATGATTCAGAATTACACTTAATCTTGTAAGTATAACCACATTTACTAGACTTTTAGTAAATGATGACGAATAGTGTTATTGTTATTTATGGTGGACTTGACCAGTGCACAACAGTGTGAACTCGGTCTCCTAGTCCTTCAAATGACTCTTTGTCAAGGAATTAGCCTTAAAATTTCGAAGTACCAAGATTCCCATACATCACATGATTCAAATAATATGATTCCAGGCTTCTGTCCAATTGAAACTTGGGTGATGGGAATATTTCCTTACTTAGAAAATTACGACATTACCATAAATAACATAACTAAGAATCACATCCATTTAATATTGCTTATAATTGAAACACACAGACATCAATTTTCACAATTGCCATTGCCAGGAAATATAAGTAAGACAAAATCAAAATTTATTTTATTGTGGAAAAATATATCCTTAGATTTCGTCCACTACAACTTCTATGGAGTCCATTAGCCCAATATCCAACTATCACACAATTGACAGTTCTAGCCCCCTTTATTTAATTAATGTTTTTAGCCACAAAACCAATTCTTATTAATTCTTGACTAATATTAATTAAACAATATGATTTCTCTTTTAATATATTATTCATATAATATATTAATAAATCATAATTAATCTTTTTCTCCACAACTCATCCTATTAAGTAGCTTTAGTGAAGGCAACCCTAAAGGACCATGCTTACAATCCGGTCAAGTACATACCAAAATAGTTGTGGACTTAGACACTAATCCAACACTTCAGGGTATCTTTCCTGATAAACTTGATACCGATTCCCATGGGGGATGTATGTGTGACTGTGGGTATGGACTGGTTGAGTCGCTTCAGTGCCATGATCGACTGTGACGGTCAGCAGGTGGTAGTTCGAACCCCAAGTGGGGGAGAACTAGTTATCCACAGCGAGGGCACTAGATGGGGTTCCACGCTTTTCTTACCTATTAGGGATCGGCGATATATTCAGCACGGGTGTGCGGGCTAGTTAGTGTATGTAGTGGATACGCAGGTCAGGAATTAGGTTTTGGTTTCGGATGTTCCGGTTGTTAGGGAGTTCGTTGATGTGTTCCCAGAGGAGTTACCCCGAGTGCCTCCGGAGAGGCAAGTCGCGTCCAGGTTCGACCTAGTGCCAGCTGTGGCCCCTATCGTGAAGGCTTTGTACTGATTAGCACCACCCCATACGCAGGAGTTGTCATCTCAGTTGGAGGAACTATTGGACATGTAGCTCATCCGTCCAAGCAGTTCTCCATGGGGAACGTCGATTCTCTTTGTCAAGAAGTAGGATGGTGCACACCGGATGTGCATTGCTTACCGGGAGTTCAAGAAGTGAACGGTGAAGAACCGTTATCCAGTTCCCGAGGATAGATGATCTTTTCGATCAGTTTCTGGGAGCATCTTGGTTTTCCAAGACAGACCTAAGGTCTGGATACAATCAGGGCAGGGTTAGGGAGGAGGACGTGGAGAACACCGCATTCAGACTCATTATAGACATTATGAGTTTGTGGTGATGTCGTTTGGGCTCACCAGCACACCAGTAGTATTATGGACCTAATGAATCAGGCGTGCAGACCGATGCTCGAACGTTCAGTCATTGTGTTTATAGACGACATCTTGGTGTACTCCAAGGCTAGGGAGTAGCACGAGGAGCATCATCATGAGCTATTGGGAATTCTGAGGCGAGAACGGTTGCATGCCAAGTTCTCAAAGTGCGAGTTTCATTTACGAGAGGTTGAGTTCCTTGGAGACCTCATTAACCAGAAGGGGATCTTGGTCGACCCAGCTAAGATTGAGACAATTATGTAGTGGGAGGTTCCGATATCTCCCTTGGATATCAGGAGCTCTTTGGGATTGGCAGCGTACTACCGGATATTCGTATAGGATTTCTCCATGATTGCGGTACCCCTCACCCGTTTGATGAGGCAGGGGTGGATTTTCGTTGCGGCCCTGAGTAGCAGACTGCATTCAAGACTCTTAGACAGCGAATCCGCGAGGCGCCAGTGTTGATACTCCCTGAGGGAGTTGAGTATTTTGTAGTATTTTATGATGCATCAATCACCGGGTTGGTAGTAGTCCTTATGCAGAGATGACAGGTTATAGTCTACGCATCGCGACAGTTGAAGCCGCACGAGACAAGATACCCTACTCATGATTTGGAGTTGGTAGCGGTGGTATTCGCTCTCAAGATTTGGATACATTACCTCCATGGGGTCAGATGTACAATATACACGGGCCACAAGAGTCTGAGACACTTCATGGATCTGCCAAACTTGAACATCAGGTAGAACAGGTGGCTAGACGTAGTCAAGGACTATGACTGATAGATCCTTTACCATCCGGGTAAAGCAAATGTGGTTGCGGACAACCTGAGCTGCAAGTCATTTGGATATCTGTTCCAGCTACATGTATGAAGGTATATGTTGATTCTCCACTCGTGATCTTCATTAGGGGGGCTCAGGCTGAGGGTATGCGACAGGAGAATTGGAAGCTTGAGAGGATCAGGGGCAAGAATACCCGACTTGTGCATGATAGTCGGGTATTGTTGAACCGTTGTGGTGGGGTCTGGGTTCCGATGTTTGGTGGGGTGAGACAGATTGTACTGGAGGAGGCTCATAAGTCTCGCTTTTTTATTCACCCGAGGGCCACCAAGATGTACCGGATTTGCGACTATGTTACTTGTGTCCATGCATGAAGTGGGAGATTACATGGTACGTTGAGAGGTGCTAGACCTGTCGAATTGTCAAGGTCGATCATCAGAGGTTGCATGGCCAGTTGCAGTGTAACATCCGGATTCCCAGGTACATTATTTATTCTGGAGGGACTCGGCGAGTTGATGCTAAGACTCGTCGAGTAGAGTCGCGAATTCCATGTGGGTTAATAACCGGACTCGACGAGTCGAGTAGTGGACTCGGCGAGTCCGCGCTGTTTAATGAAGCCCTAATTTCCAGGGATTGAGACCTATTTAACGGGGCTTATAGCCACCAATTGCGGCTACCAGAACCCTGAGTGAAACCCTAAGCGATCTAGAGCGTTTGTGAGGAAGAAGAGGCCTTTTTTTGATCCTTGTGTGGGTGTTTTTACAAGAAGAAGGTGACCAAGGAAAGAGGGAGCTGAAGAGGTGTTATTCTATGGATTTCAGAGACCAAGGACTTCATATTGAGGTATCTATTTGACCCTTCTTCATTTTTGGGTGTTAATCCTTGAGAGTTAGAGTTTCTAGCCCTTTTAGAGTTTGAATGATGGTGCAATTTGTCCCTTCTTGTGTTGAGGCTTCAGATCTGGATTCAAAGAGGTCTAGAGACCTTAACTCCTTGATCTTTATGGGTTGAAATTAGGTAATATGAGCTTAGGGTGACATATTGAGGCTATTTCTTCAAATAAAGCCATTGGGTCTTTGCATGGGCATCAAGATCCAGACTTTACGTGTTTATATTGCTTATGGAGGCTAGATCTATGGGTTAGAGGAACAGATCTGACCTCAGGAGGTCATTTGAGCTTGACCACGGCATGAACTCGCCGAGTCCCATGAATAAAACTCGACGAGTAGGGCTAGGGTTTTCCCATAGTTCACTCAGTGAGTAACTTGCCGAGTTGGGGGAATGACTCGGTGAGTCAGAGGGAAATAGAGGACTGGAGTTCAAGGCGGAACTCACCGAGTTCATAATGGGACTCGGTGAGTTGAGTCGGGGTGGCCCCACGATTCATGCCAGGGGTAACCCGTCGAGCAGGGGAAAGACTCGACGTGTCATGCGATAATAGAGGGATAGCGGACACGCGTTTACTGGTCGAGTCGCCCAAGTGCACTCGGCGAGTCGGGTCAAAGTTTGACCGTTGACTTTGTTGACTTTGAGGGTTTGGTCAACATTGGCGTCTTCATGTCAAAAGAGGGGTAAAATGGTATTTTACCCTTCTGAGTGTGCCAAGAGAGGGTTAAGTCTAGTCTCGAGAGTTAAATTTATGACAGTATTTACTTTATGTGATTAGGCGGAGGCTAGACCATATTTCTACCGAGTCAGAGATTTACCGAGACATCTAGGGTGAGTCTTCTCACTATACTTTACCTAGAGTGGTGACAGAGTTATTGTATGCTATCTATGCGATATGTGGCACTACATTAGTTCTATGTGATTTATGTTGTGTGTATATCAGAGTTAGGACCGGAAGGTCTATAGAGCTAGGACCAGAGGGTCCATAGAGTTCGGTTTAGAGTTATGTGCCAGTGTATTTGTATGCTATTTATTTTATGGGATTTATTGTGGTATGTGATATGCATGATTCAGAATTATCAGAGTTAGGACCTTTGGGTCCATAGAGTTAGGGCCAGAGGGTCCACAGAGAGTTGGGACTGGAGGGTCCCACTGAGACACACTGACCAGAGGGTCAACAGAGTTATAGCCTTGAGTGGCTAATATGTGTTAGAATGGTATTTTGGGGAACTCACTAAGCGTCGTGCTTATAGTGTATTGTGTTATATGTTTTAGGTTTTCTCAAGATCACGGGACGACACCGGCTCGATTGTACACACCAGAAGAAACGTTAGTTTTGAGGATCCTGGCCTATTAATTGATTGAACAAAAGAGTCATGTATTGTAATTTAAAGAAAAAGGGAGATTTTTATGAAAGGTGTTAAAGAGATAAACGATTTTAAACGAAAATTTTGTTTTAAATATTTCAGTGTTACATGTAGCCTCTGGAGATTCCCATGTGGAAATGGGAGCAGATCACAATGGATTTCATCATTAAGCTATCGAGGACGGCTAGGGGCTTCGACACTATTTGGGTCATCGTGGATCGATTGACCAAGAGTGCCATTTCCTGCCCATTTGAGATAGCTCATCGGCTGAGAAACTAGCCGATATGTATATCCGCGAAATCGTTCCTCACCACGGGATACCGGTCTCAATTGTCTCAGACCGGATGTTCGATTCACCTCCCGTTTTTGGCAGAAGTTCCACGAAAAACTGGGCACACGATTGCATTTCAGTACAGCCTATCATCCACAAACAGACGGCCAAAGTGAGCAGATTAAACCGACTCTCGAGGATATGTTGAGATCATGTGTTATTGACTTCGGTGGGAGCTGGGACTCCTACCTACCCCTTGCAGAGTTCTCATAAAACATCAAATTTCATTCTAGTATTTGTGCTCCACCATATGAGTTGTTGTATTGATGGAGATGTCGCACCCCAGTCTGTTAGGGTGAGATTGGTCACAAAGTGATGGGACGGACCGAGGTAGTTCTGCAGACTACCGAGAGGATTCAGCAAATCAGGCAGCGACTACAGACCACTCAAAGTTGGCAGAAGAGTTGCACCGACCGGCGCCGATTTGAGTTGGAGTTTCAGGTTGGTGACATGGTACAATTGAAGGTCTCACCCTTGAAGGGTGTGATTCGCTTCAGAAAGAGGGGGAAGTAGGGTCCCTGATATAATGGACCTTTTCGGGTTATTGCTAGGGTTGGCAAGGTGACATATAGATTGGACCTCCCCGAGGAGCTCAGTCAGATTCATAACACTTTTCACGTCTCGCAATTGTGGAAGTGCATACTAGATTAGGAGGCGGTGGTGTGATGAGATGACATGCAGGTTGATGAGCACCTGAATTACGTGGAGACACCAGTGGCTATTCTAGAGAGGAAAGTGAAGGTTCTATGGAACAAGGGGGTACCTTTGGTAAAGGTACAATGGGAACACCGAAGGGGATCTGAGTGGACTTAGTAGTCAGAGGCCGAGATGCGGGACCATTACCCGGATCTATTTGCTGCAGTAGACTTCGAGGACGAAGTCTACTCCAATTGGGGGAGAATTATAACACCCCTTCTCCCAAGTATAAATTTTAAAGCTTTATAATCATAATCATAGACCTACTCGACGAGTTGGCTTCCCCAACTTGTCGTGTAGAGACTGATCAGGTCGTGTGGTTTATAGGACCTACTCAACGAGTAGAGGTTGTGCATGAAAACCCTAATTTTTTTGCATCCTATTTAAATGACCTTAAGTCCTCCTTCTAGCCTCCTTACCACCTTTTCACGTCAAGAAGCAAACCCTAATCGATATAACCCTATTTTGAGTGTGCGTGTGTGTATGTGAGGCTAAAAGTGTGTGTTTGGTGCCATTCTTGAAGAGATTTGAAGACTTAGAAGCTTGGAACAAGAAGGGGTTTGTAGATCCAGCATCTACACTGTTTTGGCACTCATTTGAAGGTAAAAAGTCATTAGCTTGATCATCTTTTTGTTAGATCTCTTCATTCAAGAGTTTAGGGCCATTTCTAGCGTATCCTTGAAGCATTTCTAGTTTTAAGCACGATCAGAATTTGTAACTTCAGATCTGGAATCCTTTAGTCCCTCATTGACATAAAGCCTCAGGCTTTATGAAGCTTTGGACCTTCTCCATGCCCTAAACCTCTTCCTAAGGCTAGTTTTGATTTTTTTTTAGCTTCTTGAACTCTTGCATGCAGGTAAAGTTAGCAACTTTACGTGGTAACTACACCCTAGGAGGTTAGATCTACAGTTTAGAGCCTTGGCTTCGCTTAAAAGGGTCTAAATGAGAAAATTACTGAAGGAACTCGACAAGTTGCATAGTCAACTCGACGTGTTGGATGAGGGTTCCCACTTTTTGGATTCTACATGAACTCGGCGACGAAACGAAATGACTCGACGAGTTGGTTAGGGTTTTTACCGATATTCCAGATAATGCATGGAGTCGACGAGTTACTGGTAACTCGGCGAGTTGACTAGCGTTTTCATGACTTCTAAGTTCTGAAGGAACTCGACGAGTCTGTAAGCTGCACTCGACGAGTTGGGTCAACATGGACTGTTGACCTTGACCGTTGACTTTGACGTTGACTAAGGGTTGATCCTGTTTGACTTCTGAGGGTATTTTGGTAATTTGATAATTAATGGAATTAGATCAATGGTGGTTGTAGGTGTTGGTTGTTGGGTTGAAGATTTGTTCAAGGATTGCGTCTTTGGGCTCGACTATTTGTTTATTTAATTTGTATTCCGGTTTGTGCCTGTCCAACCGAGAGCCCATTTTGTTTATTATATAAGTATATGCTTGCATGCATATTAGGTTAATGATTTTAACGATTGATCTAGAGCATAACGATAGTATTTACAGATTTCTTTAATCGTTCTTGTAAACCTACCAATCCTCTACAGTTGATGTTCTTAATCGAGCTCTTCTGAGGATTTTGTTTTAATCATTCGATACGTTTGATTCACTCTTGCCTTGTTCTTATTTTTGTGTTCTTGCTGTTTTATATTTACTTACCTGTTTAAGATCTAATCGATCTTCAAGATTAAGTTTTAATCTCATCAATTGGTATCAGAGCAGGAGGCTGTGTAATCGATACACATCTTTTCTGTGAAAAGGTTTCAATTAGGGTTTTTCCGCAATTAATAATATTTATTGAGCCGTCATCTCATTATTGACGTATCTTGATATTTATTGTTTTGCCCTAATCTGAGTTATTACAAGTCTGATCTTTTAACAGGTTTTTTCGATCATAATGGACGAATCGCAATCAAATCCTATCAATATTTCCAACAGCATCGGTTCGACGACGAAGATTCCAATCCTATATACCCATGATTATGAAGTCTGGGCGCATCACTTTGAAGACTACGTTATAGGATCTGAGGATAATGGATACCTCATATGGGAAGCAATCATTAATGGACCTTTTTCTCATTCTGCAATGTCAAGAATTGTTAAAACTCAAAAGGAGTATAACGATCTGCTGAAGGATGTCAAAGATATTGCACAAGATGAAAAGGATAAATTCCAGTGTAATATCAAGGCGTTAAGATTGATAAGATTCGCCCTTCAGTCCGACACCTTCAGGTTGGTCAGTTCATGCACGACGGCAAAGGAAGTTTGGGATAGACTTCGCGAACTGTACTCGACAGACGAGGATCTCGAACATTCTATCCAAACCTTGCTCTTATCTGAGTTTGGAGAATTCAGGCAAGGAGCTGAAGAAACTATGACCCAGACGTTCGATCGCTTTAATCATCTTCTCAGCAGGATGATCAAGCATGACATCGAAAGGAAGCTTATCGAGCAGAAGGTTACGTTCTTGAATGGTCTTAGGTCAGAATGGAGAGCTGTGGTGTCAACAGTTAAAGCCCATGAGCAGTTCAAATCATACTCTTTGGCGAAACTGGTGGGTATTCTCAAGTCCCAGGAAAAGATTGTGTTGCAGGAAAAAAACGTTGTTTCAAGCCTTGGTTCGCTGGCCCTCCTGTCAAAAAGTAATGCTGTGATGGAGGATGAAGACCTTAACTTGGAGGAGTATGACCTCACGTCTGAGGATTATGCTATGATGGTGTCTAACCCCAAGAGGTTCATAAAGAAGAGATTCCCCAGCAATAAAAACCGAAACTGGCAGGGGAGTTATAGTTCAGAAAAGGTTACCAATGAACCGAAGGTTGAAGAGCCCAAGAAGGAACCGAAGGTGGATGGTGATTCTGGAGTAAGCTGTTACTACTGTGGTGGGAAAAACCACTATGCTAAAGATTGTGTCCTTAAAAAGATGGCTGAAAAGCATGATGAAAAGGATGAGGAAGCTGTGCTGCAGAAAAGGCTCGATGAGATGAGGAAGAAGAAATCTACCGCTAACCCTTCCATGAATGCTCTTATTGTGCAGGGTTCGGTTGCTGATGACGAGTTCGGTAGAGTGGAAGTTTGGTCTACCGACTCAGAAGACGATGAAGTAAGGAAGCCTACTCATGGAAAGGCTTATGTGGCAAAGGAGGAGAGAAGTGGAGGAAGATGCTTCATGGTGTCTGATGTATCTCAGATGAGGGGATACAACACTGATGGTGGAAGCAATGAACCGAAGGGGCAGGAGGACATGTGCTTTACGGCCAAACCACTCAGCCAGCACTTCAATGAGCTTGATGAACTGATAAAGAAGGTACAATCGGTTTTCATTTCATTTAAAGTACCACAATCCTCATATGAGAAAGAACTAAAAAATGTTAATACAAGAATTTCTCATCTAGATAGTAGCTTAACTCAAACTCGAGTCACCAATTCTAACCTAACTGATCAATTAAGTAGGGTGTCTTCGAAGAGTGAGGAGCGGCGCATGTGGATCGAGTTGAAGGAGTCTGAATTAGTTAAAATTAAAGACAAAAACATTTATTTACAAAGAGACAATTTAAAGTTGTTAAAACAGCGGAATGTTTTTTGTTTAATTGCAAAACGTCTTTATTCTAATATTACTCAGCTTCACTTGGACTGTGAAATAGGCCAAAAGATCCATCGCATGATTTTGCCCTTCCTTGAGTTTAAGGAGGATGAAATTGATGCTGAAGCCTATAATTGTGAGAGTGTGATATCATCCGATGACGTCAATCCGACCTACATGTATGGACTGGACAAAATAGAATCTTTCATTAAATCCAAGGACCACAAGAACATGCTTAAAAATCTTTTGGATGAAAATGATAAACTTAAACTGAGAACCGAAACCATACAAAAATTTGACTCTTTAAACGCCAATGTAAGCTCAGAAAACAAAATTGATGTTGAAAATGTATCTGAGCTAAACGAGGACGACAACATGAGTGAAATTTCTGTAGAGGACACGGTTGACTGCTCAGAATTTGTAAAAAACGAACCTGAAAACCACAAAAATTTAATTTCTGAAAATTCAGTGGAGTTCGCTCGATTGTCCCAACAAAAGTCCCCGATCTTAGTAGAGAAAGCGGTTGTATATCAAAAGGTCCAGACCACTCCAAATCAAGTGTACAAGATCACTGGAGTAACCGAACATCAGACGGCTGAACTCACGGCTATTGTAAACGAAGACAATGTTGATGGCTGTGATGAGTTCTTCTGGACAGCTCCAATCGATAATGCTGATGAAACGGTAGGCCTATCAGGAAGGACTTCATGGATGAGTAAAGGTAGATACATACCTGAACCCTTAAACAAGCCAGATAATTTTGATGAGCCAAGCACCAGTGGTACGAAAGACATTCCTCAGGAGAATGGAAGTTCGGCAAAAGAAGATGTTCCCTCTACTTCCTCAGTTCAAAGTGAAACTCCTACAGTTCAAAATGAACCAGCCAAGGAGAAACCGAAAATGAAAGCTAATATTCATCATCAACCGAAGCAGATGAGGAATAAGAAACGTGAAAGGAACCAAAGATACAGGAAGAATCTCTCTGAAAGGAGGCAATTCTGGCAATCCCAGAATGCATACTTCTCACATCAAGACAAGAATCTGAAGTATGAAAACAATCCTGTCGGAAAGCCTGAGAGCCACAACAACCAAAAGCCAAGGTTCGGTTCACAAGAGAATACCAACCGAAAGCAAAGGTTCGGTTCTGAGAATGACTTCAACCGAAAGCAAAGGTTCGGTTCAAAGAACGATTCCAACCAAAAGCAAAGGTTCGGTTCTGAAGTTAAAAGAGATCAAAACTCTAAGGTCAGTCCCTCCAATGATCAAAAGCAAAAGGGTCACCTAGAGTCTCCAGCCAAGAAGTCCTCTCAATCTAAACCCACTCCTTCTAGTTCATCTAATTCTTCTAATTCTTCCAAATTATCTCCATCATGCTCTAAAGCTCATTCTGTTCATTCTCAAAAATCTCATTCATCGGCTGAACAAAAGGACAAACACAAGGTTTCTACATCCAAACCAGAGTCTAAACCGAATGCACCTAATCCTAATAAAATAAAAGTTTTTACCATCAAAAAGAAAGATGAAACTACACTTATAAAACGAACATATCTTGTTGACATTTCTCTTACTATTCCTGTTCCCATGAAAAGCTCACGAGGACCCAAGAAACTTTGGGTTCCTAAATCTGCTTAATTTTTGCAGGTTATAAGTGACGAGCAGTTCGACGAAGAATGGTACATCGATAGTGGCTGCTCACGTCACATGACAGGGAGGAAAGAGGAGCTCAGGGAATACAGATCTCTTACAAATGGTGGCAATGTCAAGTTTGGAAACAATTCTTTCGGCACCATAAAGGGATACGGAATGATAACTAATGGTGATTTCACTATAAGGAAGGTGGCTTATGTGGAAGGACTCCAACACAACCTCATCAGTGTATCTCAGCTTGTTGGAGGTACATGTCTCAAAGTCTCATTCGATGATGAAGGTTCTGAAATTATTGAGAAAAAGACAAAGAAAGTAATTCTCAAGTCGGAGCGAAAGGGTGAAATTTTTCCTCTAAACCTTAAACCCATCAAAGGAAACCCAGCTATATGCTTATTATCAAAAGCTCAATCTGACGAAAGCTGGTTGTGGCACCGAAGACTCTCTCATCTCAACTTTAAAGATATCAACCGACTTGTCACTGGAGCTCATGTTAGGGGTCTTCCATTGCTCAAGTTCGATAGAGATCATTTGTGTGCTGCATGTGAAATGGGGAAGCAGAGTCGTCAAAGTCATCCATCTGTAATTAACACAAATGTTGTTGAACCACTCGAATTACTTCATATTGATTTGTGTGGTCCCTCATCTATCGAAAGCATCGGTGGTAGCAAGTATATTCTTGTTATTGTTGATGACTTTTCACGATTTACATGGGTGTTCTTTCTAAAGCTCAAATCTGAAGCGACTCATAAGCTGAAAATGTTTATCAAGCAAATTGAAGTACAACTCAAGAAGGTCGTTCGCAACATCAGGAGCGACAATGGTCTGGAATTCAAAAACAGGGAATTTGAAGAATTTCTCGCAGAAAAGGGAATAAGTCACAACTTCTCAGCTCCTTACACACCTCAACAGAACGGAATAGTCGAAAGACGAAACCGATCTTTGTGTGAAGCTGCCCGAACTATGCTAAGTTTCGCTTCCTTACCTCTTTATTTTTGGGCTGATGCTATTTCTGCTGCTTGTTTTACACAGAACAGGTCCTATCTCAACAAGCGATTCACGCTCACACCTTATGAGATACTAAACAACAGAAAGCCCAATGTGAAATTTTTCCATGTGTTCGGCTCACGGTGTTTCATCTTTAACTCTAAAGAACACCGCAACAAGTTCGATGTCAAAGCCGACGAGGGAATCTTTCTGGGCTACTCTCTTACATCCAAAGCATACAGAGTTCTAAACAAGCGTTCGAGAAAAATTGAAGAGACATATTACGTGACCTTTGAGGACAGCTATGTCAAAAAGCTTCAAGCCAAAGAAGACACCGCAGGGGAAATCTTTCCTCAAACTGGCCAAGTCACAGTCTCGATCGCTAATCTATACGAGAAATTTCTGGAGCTCTTTGACGAACCAGAGAAAGCTTCTCTCTCAGAAGCAGTTGTAGCAGACAACAAGGTAGACCACATGAAGCAAATTGTCGAAGAAGCTGCCAGGAGAATGAATGAAGGAGGATCGACTTCTGATGAACCTCCATTCAACGATGCTTCAGTCAAGGGGGAGCCAAGCTCACATGTCGAGGGGGAGCCAAGCTCACATATCGAGGGGGAGCCAAGCTCTACAACTGCAACCGAAAGTGCTTCTCCAACCGAAAGTGCTTCTCCAACCGAAAGTACTTCTCCAACCGAAGGTGCATCAACGCCTGCAAGTCCACCACCACAAGAAACCTCTGAACCTCAAGTTTCTCAAAGCTCATCAATCGAGGGGGAGCATGATGATATAACGCTTGACTACGATAGCCAGTCCGAGCCAGAAGAAATGATCAATGCTGAACTAGACCCAACCTTTGATCCAAATTATCCTTCTCTTACCAAATGGACCAGAGATCATCCTATCTCTCAAGTGGTTGGTGATGTCTCTGAAAAGGTTCTGACCCGATCACAACTGAAGGCAAAACAGACATCCTTATTTTCAAAGGTTGAGTTTTGTATGTTTAACTCATTCGTATCAAAAGTTGAACCGAAGACAATTAACACTGCCCTCGATCACTCTGATTGGGTTCAAGCAATGCAAGACGAACTAAACGAATTTGAAAGGAACAAAGTCTGGCGCCTCATTCCAACTCCTCCAGATGCTTCGGTTGTTGGTCTCAAATGGGTCTTTAGGAACAAAATGGACAAGGAAGGGAATGTTATAAGGAACAAAGCTCGTCTGGTAGTAAAGGGATACTGTCAGGAGGAAGGGATTGATTATGAAGAGACTTTCGCTCCTGTAGCTAGGCTGGAATCTGTAAGAATATTTCTTGCTTATGCCGCCCACAAAAACTTTGAAGTTTTCCAAATGGACGTCAAATGTGCATTTCTAAATGGAGAACTCGAAGAAACCGTGTATGTGGAGCAACCTCCTGGGTTCGTGAACGAAAAGTATCCAAACCATTGCTATATTCTGGATAAGGCTGTGTATGGCCTTAAACAAGCTCCAAGAGCCTGGTATGAAACGCTAACTAAATTCTTAAAGATGTCTAAATTCAAACAAGGTTCGGTTGACCCAACCTTCTTTCGCAAAAAGGAAGGTAACCACCTTATGATAGTTCAAATTTATGTCGATGACATTATCTTTGGCTCTACGAATCCCAGCTTAACAGCTGAATTCAGAAAGTTGATGGAGACTAAATTTGAAATGAGCTCAATGGGTCCTATTAACTTTTTCCTTGGTTTAAATATTAGACAGGGACCCGAAGGCATCTTTATCAATCAGGAAGCTTACACAAAGACTCTCCTAGCGAAGTTTGGTATGATGGGAGACTCCAAAGTCAAAGTCCCAATGGCATTCGGCACCAAGCTAACTCCATCTATAGACAAACCAGCTGTTGATATCACGCTCTATCGTCAAATGATAGGCTCACTAATGTATCTTACTGCTAGCAAGCCTGACATCATGTTTTCTGTGTGTTATTGTGCTCGATTTCAGGCAAACCCACGCGAACCTCACATGCTTGCAGTGAAGAACATCTTACGCTATCTCAAGCGAACCACCTCCTTAGGTCTATGGTATCCTTCCAACTCAGGCTTCTTCGTTCAAGCCTATTCTGATGCTGACCTTGGAGGATGTGGACTCGACAGAAAAAGCACTACTGGTGGCTGTCAATTCCTTGACGGGAAGTTGGTCAGCTGGCAATCCAAGAAACAAACGTGTGTGTCGTTGTCTACTGCCGAAGCGGAATACATAGCCGTTGCATCCTGCACCTCACAAGTGATTTGGATCCAGAGTCAACTTCGAGACTATGGACTCAATATGAAGAAGATCCCACTATATTGTGACTCTGAAAGTGAAATTAGGATCTGTCATAACCCAGTGCAACACTCTAAAACCAAACACATAGCACTGAGGTATCACTTCATCAAAGATCACGTGGAAGATGGAAACGTCGAAGTTCACTTCGTAAGAACCACTGATCAACTGGCTGACGTCTTTACCAAAGCTCTTCCTGAAGCATCATTCAACAGAATATTGCAAGGGCTAGGTATGATGGAATCAGAGTCAGTTCCTCACACTACCTCTCAACCTTCAACGTAAGAAGCGAAACCAACCGAACGTTCGGGTTCGGTTAAACCATCTGACTCGATCATCACTTCAAAGGTAGTTTTTCTTTGTTGTATATTTCATGTACAAAATTTTTTTTGTTGAAAGTATTTTCCAATTGCATGTCTAAATTCCTTGGTTTCTCAAAATTTTCCAAAACCAAAACCTACCGAAGGTTCGGGTTCGGTTTTTCAAAATTTTGTTGAACCGAAACCAACCGAACGCTCGGGTTCGGTTTTTCAAAATGTTCTGGAACCGAAACCAACCGAACGCTCGGGTTCGGTTTTTCAAAATTTTGTTGAACCGAAACCAACCGAAAGCTCGGGTTCGGTTTTTCAAAATTTTCTGGAACCGAAACCAACCGAACGCTCGGGTTCGGTTTTTCAAAATTTTCTTGAACCGAAACCAACCGAACGCTCGGGTTCGGTTTTTCAAAATTTTCTTCAACCGAAACCAACCGAACGTTCGGATTCGGTTTTTCAATGCTTTCCAAAGTTTTGTTTCTCTCAAGTCTTATTTTCTTTGCTTAGTTTTTACCTTTTATTTTTTCTTTTAATTTTTCTTTTTTTTTTTTTACTTATTATTATCTACTTCAAAAACTCCAAAAATATTTTTCTCTTTTAATTTTACTTGTGCTCGTTCGTTTATGGGGATATAATTGTTGAATTACTTAAGTGTCCCTAGAAGCATGTTGCTGTATGTGTCCCAAGCCTCTTAAGATTCTGAATAATCGCCTTAATGACCTGGTATAAACAAACCTTGTCTTCCCAATAAGGCTACTACATTTATTCTAATCGTGAGCTACCTCACTCTCTTCTCACATGAGTTAAGAGTTTTTCTGCTTGGTCCTTATTTTCGCAGCAGAGGTACTTTAATTTCTTACACCATCCTCATTACATTTCTCCACTATACTCGTTTCATCAACGTAACCCTTGAGACTCTCAGAAATTACCACTGAGGTTTATGGTTACACAACATCTGTGTTTGTGATCTTAGTTTCGTGTCACTGCGAGCTGAGTGAAACCCAAAATTCAACACCTAACGAATTGACGGTGAACAATTAATTTGCTCAAGTTTTCACCAAAGAATTGACGGATGTACCTTCATGAAGTCTCAACCTTTATTTTGTGTGATTCCTATGAAATTGTTAAACACCATAACATTTCTTCCCTTGGGATCCAGTTTTTTAATTTTTTTTGAGATTTTATATTTTCCAAGACAATTTAAAGTTAACTCCTACCTACTTGTTCAACAGACTACACCGGTCTCACAAGTACTTTGTTCACTTTCTTTCTTATTTCAAGATTAGAATTGTTGAATCAAAGCGAAAGCCACCTTTACTTAGCCTAACTAAAAGAAGCCTTTCAACATTTATTCATAAGTGATTGATCGTAATTCCACGGGAATCCACATTAACACTTTAAGGTCTCTCTTGACCTTGAAGGAAGTGATTCGTGCCCGGGATCATTAGTTTTGTGTCATTATTAACATCACAGTAAATCCTAAAAAGAGTTGCTTTATTTCTTTTCTTTTTACACTCTTTGCACGAAAATCTTTGATTTTCCAAAATTCCATTACTAATTAATTTCAGGCTGATTTATTGCTTTGGTGATTAATTATGAAGCTATGGTCAAAAATAATCCACGTGGGTATTTAATTCAAAAGATGTCGTTTAAAAGATAAGACGAAAGGTTGCTGACTCGGCGGGAGTTAAAAGGATTGAATTTCAAACGACGGTAAAAATGGGGCGCATGTGGATTTGAAACGCCCATACTTTTACTGACATCATGGACGCATGTGCGAATTTCAAGGGATTTCTCTCTGGCACTTAAAGGCGCGTGAGGATTTGAAACGGTTTTCTTCTGAAACGGCGCTTGTTGGGTGGCGTGATCCTAGGAATCTGACACTCTCTCTCCTACGTGATCATCGCATAGAAGATTTGCAACGATTTTTCTCTCTCCATTCCCTCACTATAAAAGGCAGTCTAAACTCTCATTTACCTTTTTACTGCTTCCGGATTTTCTAGAGAGCAAAAACTTCCAAAAGCTTCACTGTTCATCTTCTTCTTCTACTACCTTCAACAATGGCGGAATCATCCTCAGTCCATGCTACCTCCCACATCCTTCCTATTCGTCCTCAACAATGCCTGGTGATCGATCTCAACCCTCTGGCGTACAACTCCTACATGTCGCCGTTCATCGAGTGCCTGAAGTACTCCCAAATCGCTCTGGCTCTCTCCAGGATTGAGTATGTGCCCATGGCGACTCTCTCGCAGGTTTATGCGACTGCCTATTACGACAAAGCAGTCGAGAGGGTGTTCTTCGAGGTTGCTGATCACAAGACCTCCATTTCTCGACAACATTTCTGCACAATGCTAGGGTTGGCTGCTGACCCATCGAGAATTAATCCGGAGACGATTCCGGTTGGACATCTGTATTGCATGTTTTACAATATGGGGTACACGGAGGTCCTCACCTCCGTAGCAAAGTTCAAGAAATCTTGCTTGCCGCCACAGTGGAACGGCATGTTCACAGTCCTCTTCAAGGGCTTGTCGGAACGGAGCTCAGGATCCGACGGTGCTAGTCGACTTTTCTTGTCGATCCTGTATGCAGTTTACAACGGGATCAACTTAGATTTTGGGCTGGTTCTCTGGCAATAGCTCATCCAGAGCCTTTCTTCTTCATCACGGCATTCTGAGGTGTCGTATGCCCGGTTCTGGACTCTAATCACAAAGTGGGCAATGGACAAGTTTGATATTCCCACTGCTGCTGGTGCATCGATGTCTTCAATCGGTACGTTTCATACCAAGAAGATCATCGTCTCTGATGCATCTAAATTCTCGTTCATTGGCTCTATTCTAGAGACAATGTATGGCGACGTTCCCTCTGACAGCAGGCTAATCCGGACGATCAAGGAATTCAGGGCAACTGGACCTAGGGAACCTACACCGGAAATGCTGAAGTCCATCCATGATGCTGACAAACCGGTGAACAGGGGCAAAAAGGCGGACAAAGGGAAGCAAGTGACTAAAGCTGCTAAAGGTCCTTCTCCCAAGAAGAGGAAAAGAACGAAACCTGCTCAGTCCCCGCAGCCGAAGAGGAGGAAGACTCAACCGAAGCGAAAGCTTATAATCCCTTCCTCTTCAAGTGACTCAGAAAACGAGAGTTCGGGTTCGGATGGCTCTCAAGGAGGCGAAACCCCTCAAAGAGGTAACACACCACCCCGCTCACCTACCCCAGAGATGGAACTTCATAATTCACCAGTTCCTTCACCTCCTCAAACCATCCCTACTTCCATTCCGACCATAACCCCCACTACCACTATTCCTCCAACCTCTTTCCCTATACCACCACCCATTTTCACAGCTACCACCACAACCACTACAAAGGTTACAACCAACGTATCTGATACGGGGGTTCATACCACTACAACCGAAACACCACCCGTAACCGAACCACCTCAAACCGAAACCCATACAACCGAACCTACCCATACTCAACCACCATCAGAAACTAACCCCACAACCACTCAACCTGAACCTACCAAAACCACTACACCCCCAGCTTCACCACCCCCACCATCTCCAGATCATGCCTCTGATGGAGATAACCCGTTTCTTAGCGGAGACAACATGACCTTCGATTCGGTCTACTTTAGTCCGTTTCAGGTTCAGAGTGACGAAGAGGATGATGCTCCAGTGACAAAGAAGCATCTGAAGGAGCTCAACGAGAAGGTTGACTTACTTCTCGCTTCGTCTTCCAACCAACAGTCCTCTCTATCTGAAGCTGCACTTCAGAAGATTGTTGATGCCTTCTCCAGTGCTCAGCATGATTCGGTAGCCTCAGCAACTGCCGCCATAGACGCCTCCACAAAAGCAAGTGAGGCTGCGACCGAAAAAGTCGATAAACTATTCTCCGACGCCTCTTCCCTGTTGAAGTCCCTACAGGAGAGCGCTGATGCCACAAAGACAACTTTGGAACCGATTGTTTAGCAATTGGCAAAGTTCGTCTCAACGGAGTTGACCTCGTTCGCCAACCTTCGCCAATCAATAAGCGACGATAACTCGGCCCTTCGTGCCTCCATTGATGAGCTCCTCGCTAAGCTTCAGGAGGATCTCGCAGCTGAGAACTCATTGATGGACGTTCTGGCAAGCAAAACCATCGCCCTCAAGGTCAAGAGCACTCAGCTATCAAACTCTCAACAACAGCTGGAAACTCTTCGATCCGAAAGGGAGGTCATCAAGACATGTGTTTCGGATATACACGCTGCCTTATCAAACATCCTAGAAGCACACGATCCGATTCTAAACCATTCGGTGAGGCGAACCCTTGCTGAAAAGCTTGCTCCTGCCTTGGACCTTCTCAGCAAAATCGAAGGTTTACCTAGTTTCCTGTCCGATCCAAAACAAGGGGGAGAAGAGAAAAAGTCCGGATCGAAACCACCTCCTTCCTCCAAAGCTACTCACACAACCGAACCAACTCCGACTGGTCAAGCTTCGGGTTCGGGTGTGAACGATAAAGGGAAACACATAGCCGAGGAAGAAGATGAAGATGAAGATGATGAAACCATTGCTGACATGTTGAAACGTAAAAACAGTCGCAATGTGGATGAAGATGTTAATCGTGTGGCGCGAGAGGTTGAAGAAGCCGAACGCAAGCAGAAGGAAGCCCACGATCTCCTCGAGAGCAGGAAGACTCTCTTCCCTACCTGGACTCGGGAGCGCATGATTAAAGAGGCCATAGATACTCCCAGCATCTTATGGCTCGAGCCGGTGATTTCGTTCGACTGCTATAATTCTATCGATTCGCAGTTCGACATGCCGTTGACTCGAAAGGCGTTTATCTTCCACGCCTTCTCAAGTACTTTTGAAGTCCCTCATCCGAACCCTGAGGTGGATAGGGAGCTGATTGAATTCTATCTGAAGGCTGCTCGTCCTCAGTATTTAACTTGGAGCGCCCAGAAGATAGTGAGCGTTCGGGTCTTAAAGCCTTACACCGAAGGAAGGTTCATAAACGTTCGGTTCAAGGTGATTCGAGGGTCTGCGAGAACTGAACACCTTATATCTTTGGCAGATCTACCGAACTTAAATCCTCATGATTGGATTGTTCTGCATAACATCCTCTTGACAAATGAAGCTGAATATGGTCCGATCATAGACCATCTCAAGAGGATGATTGTCTGTTACATCATGGAGGTGGCCCTTATGGATCAGGAGGTTGCCACAGTCTTCAAGAAGAAACCGAAGATAGCTCCTGTGGGATCGGCCAGTGATCTCAATCAAATGAAGATGGGCAAGATCGACCCGAGACGCAATTCGGTCATGTTCACTAGAGCAGAAGGACAGAAATGTCTCTTTGCGTTAGCTGACAAACATCTTTACACCACTGCTTGTCTAGAGCATGTGTTATCGATCATCCGAAGGTGTAAAGAGAATGCAGCGGATGATGTTAAGTACTTCAATGACATGATCTAATGGTACATCAGGTTTAGGCAGACGATACTGGCTCTTATCTCTCGTCTGTTTAACACCGTGAAAAAGAAGGTACCTGCCTCCGCTGCTGGCCCAAGCAACAAGTGAAGATCTCGCTCCAATTGACGCAAAGGGGGAGATTGTTGGGTTAAAGATTTGTTCAAGGATTTCGTCTTTGGGCTCGGCTATTTGTTTATTTAATTTGTATTCCGGTTTGGAACTGTCCAACCGAGAGCCCATTTTGTTTAATATTATATAAGTATATGCTTGCATGCATATTAGGTTAATGATTTTAACGATTGATCTAGAGCATAACGATAGTATTTACAGATTTCTTTAATCGTTCTTGTAAACCTACCAATCCTCTACAGTTGATGTTCTTAATCGAGCTCTTCTTAGGATTTTGTTTTAATCATTCGACACGTTTGATTCACTCTTGCCTTGTTCTTATTTTTGTGTTCTTGCTGTTTTATATTTACTTACCTGTTTAAGATCTAATCGATCTTCAAGATTAAGTTTTAATCTCATCATTGGTCTTGGTGTTTCGAGCCGTTTTTCGGCAGTTTGATATTTCAGTTCTGATCGACATTGTGAGGTGAGTTGTCCTCACTATACTAACCGGGTCGAAGGACCAATGTCGGACCTTCTTTTTGGATTGTTATCCTGGTTATTGAATGATGATATGCTTAGTGACCTGTTAGGTCGGTATCCTGGTATAAAGGATGATGATATGTTAGTGATATGTTAGGTTGGTATCGTGGTATGTAGGATGATGCTATGATTAGTGATATGTTAGATCATTTTGACTGTTTGTACATGCTAGCTAGCATTATATATATATATATATATATATATATATATATATATATATTGTATGGGGTTGACTTGAGGTGGACTTGCTTTGTGCTGAAGGCCAACATACCTAGGGCGGCCCGGATAGATTTTAGGCCTCGATCCAACCTCATGATCCTCGATCCAAACCATTATTCAATATATCCATAATGGAACGATCCCTAAGGAAGAGAAAAGTGAAATGGAATTCCAAACAAGGATCTCAAGGTTTGTTATAATCCAAGGTAAGTTATACAAAAAAATCTATAGCAGGTCCATACCTTAGGTGCGTAGAAGGTCATGAAGCTGCAGAGGTCCTAAAGGATATACATGAAGGAGACTACAGAAACCACACTGGGACCGATCCTTATGCTCCATAGTGTTGAGGACAGGATAGTACTGGCCAACCATGAAGAAAGATTCCTTCCTTCATAGCTAGAAATGTGATTCTTGTCAAAGACAGAGCAACATCCTTCATCAACCAGCAGAACCTCTACATCTTATCATCACACCTTGGCCATTCATGATATAGGGAATAGATATAGTGGGTAAATTGCCAGTAGCCCCTGGAGGAAAGGTCTCCATGCTAGTGATGACTGACTACTTCTCAAAATGGATAGTAGTCGAAGCCTTCCTCCAAGTAACAGACAAATACACAGTTCCCTTCATTAAACGTAACATCTTGACCAGGTTCGGGATCCCAGCCAAAATTATATGCGACAGTAGATCCTAATTCGTAAGCAAAAGTACAAGGAACTTTTCCACAAGTTAGGGAATCAAAATGGTAATGTATACTCTTGTCCACCCTCAAGCCAACGGCCAAGCAGAATCCAACAACAAAATTATAGTCAATAACTTGAAGAAAAGGTTGGATGATAATAAAGGAAGCCAAGCAGAAGAACTTCTTTTCGTATTATGGGCATATAAGACCACTTCCAAGGTAGCTACAGGACAAAACCCATACTCATTAGTGTTTGGAATGGAAGCAATGGTCCCCGCTGAAGTGGTGATCCCAACAGCAAGATACGTACTTCAGAACCAAGCGGACAACAACAAGATCCTAGCCCCAGATCTTGACACTATAGATGAACTTAGGGATCTTGCCAAAATCCGTATTGCTGCTCATCAACAGAGGATCACCAATGCATACAAAAAAAATATAAAGGTCAGAAGATTCCAAATAGGAGACTTGGTACTAAGGAAAACATTCCAAATTACCATGGATCTTAGTGCAGGTAAATTGGAACCAAAGTGGGAAGGGTTATATCTCATAGATGTCGAAGCAGGAAAAGGGGAATATTGTTTGGCCACCCTAGATGGAAATATTTTTCCAAGATCCTGGAATGCTATACATCTCAAATCCTATTTTATGTATGTAAGGTTAGATGTTTCCTAACAGACTTAAGGTATGCATGTTATTTAACTTTTACCCTTCGTTTTATTACTACTTATTCTCTTCAAATACCATTAGGAACTTAAGCATCTGAGGGACATTAGCTAGGCTAACTCCCACCCCCAACTATTTTTTGTTGCACGCAGGGACTTAAGGATCCTGACCTATAAGGATCTTGACAGGTGAATATTCGAGGATCCTGATGTTCAAAAGACCACTGGCATTAAAGAGTTCCATGACTGCAAACATCTGACAATTCACAATATGAATTTTCTAAAATTATATTCTAATCATATCTCCTACAAATAAGGGTACTTAATCCCCTTTAAGGTTTAAAGAGTTAATTACCTCTTTCACACGAGTTAAGGCTTATACACCTTGCTTGGATGCAAGTTATCTAACTATGGGATGTGAATAAGGGGATCATTTCACGTTTTAGTGACTTGGCAACCCTCTTATTTCTGAACAGAAGTTAAGATCCTAAAGTTGAAATCTAAGGTTTATAAAATTTTCATGTTATCTTAACTTTGGATCCTCCCCAAATAATTTCTAAGGTTTATAACATTTTCATGTTATCTCAAGTTGGGATCTACCCCAGATAATACACAGGGCTTATAACATTTTCATGTTATCTTAAGTTGGGATATTCCGCAGATAATACATAGGGCTAATAACATTTTCATGTTATCTTAATATGGATTTTCCCCAGAAAATAAATAAAATTTATAACATTTTTATGATATCATATGATATGGTATCCTCTCCAAAAAGTTACTAAGTTTGGAATTTTTCCCAAAGTTCTTCAAGAGTTATGATACCAACGCATTGCTTAAAGATGGGATTCTCCCCAAAAAATATGTAACATTTGTAGCACCATAATATTTCAATAGTTTCTTCGGTTACCTTCCAAGTTAGAGTCATCTCCAGCTGACTCCTGAGGGGAGATCCTCCCTAAAGATTACCTAGTTAAAAAAAAGTCAAAGATCCTAATTGGCGATCGAGGATCCTTCTATAAATGAACTTGATTATGATCGAGGATCCTTCTATAAATGAACTTGATTATGATCGAGGATCCTTCTATAAAATTCTTTACTAAGTGATCCTTCGACTGGTCGTCATTGCCTGAGAGTCCTTCCTCCTCGCCCGCCTTTGGTCGCTGCCCTTCTGGATCCTAACCGGTTCTAGCAGATTCACCATTTAATTGGGAAAGGGCGGCACGCCACCCTGCCAGGTCCCAGAATCCTACATTAGCCACATATTCAGCCAAATTGATCTTGCCTTCCTAGATAGCTACAGCAGAGTTGGCCTTTCCCTCGGCGATCACTTCCTCCATTTCCATGATGTGTTCCTCTTCCTTTTCAGCCTTATGCTTACTCAAAAGCTCTATCCTTTTCAGGAGGTCTTTGTTGATTTCCTTCCATGTTTTCTCTTGCTCTTTGAGGACTTGCTCTTCTTTTTCATAGATCCTCAATTCAGCAGAGACGTGGTCGGAGACCTGAGACAAAAAAGATGTAAGATAAAGGTAAAAATGTAAAAGGAAAAAATATTCATTCTTACAGCCAGAGAAAAGGACGCCAATTTCCATAGCGTATCTTCTGCCCTAAGGTTCTCCAAGCTCAATTCCGTGGAACCAATGTTTTTCTTTTCTTGGACCCTGAAGTTTTCAAAGTTAGATATATGGGAGCTCTCATAGTGAGAATGAAGGGCAAAGTCTTCTCTGTCTTCACTACCAATTGACCACTGGACAACGATGTATTCAGATCAGAGAGGATAAAATGGCCTCCAAAACGAGTATTTTTAGATCCTAGACAGAACAATAAGTCAGGATCGTTCATACGATAAAAAAGAAGAAGATATTAGATATTTACCTTTTGACATGGAGATAGTGTTAGATGAGCTCTCTTGAAGATTGAATTGGTTGAGCTTGAATGACCTCTCTGATTCAGACAAAGTTGAGAAGATGTTTATCATGTTCTCTGTATCTTCAGCAGGAGAAACCAGCTTGTTGAACTTACAGGCTGCAAGACATAAAAAAAAGAAAAAAAGTGAATATTGAGATCCTCCGTATAGAAAGATGAAGTGCTACCCTTACCTACCAAGAATGAGGCAAAAGATTCCTATTAGGAATGGAGTCATGCCTTAGGAAGAAGTATTTCCCTTTCCAAGCACCGACATTGTGCTTGGACTTCAACACAAGGGGAAATCTACCAGTTTTGACCTTCAATAGAAAGCGGGAATTCCCAAAAGTTGTGAGATCATAAACAAGGCTCACTTGTTCAGACCAATTGAACAACCTTTTGAACGATTCAAATGATCGTTTAATAGATCCTCCAGATTGTTAGCATGGCTTGGTTATACGAGATCTTTGTGATCTCAAAAAAATCAAAAATAGTTCTAGAGAAAGCATAAGAGAGCCCAAGGGTGAAAGGATACATGGGAAGACAAACCCAAGTGGAAGAAACGAAATATAGATGGATCCTAGCATCAAAGTCTCTAAAACTGGTGCAAACATGAAAGGTTCCGGACCAACTCAACATCTCTATGTCATCATCAGTGAAGGTGTAAGTTTCCTCGTTGGCCATGATCTACTGATCCGTGAAATCATCATCAGGTATAATACCGACGGTTCCACGGGATCGAGTTGATTTCTTGGCCATGATCGAAAATAAATAGGGATGAAAAGAAAAGGAAATGAGAAAATTACCTTCAAATAGTATTCCATGAACATCGGAAATGAGAGCTAAAAGAGTAAGGCAAAATTAAAATCGCAGGATGGTCTATTTATATAAAAATCTTGGAGAGGCAAACATTGATGTGACCCACTCTAACAGCTAGAATTACAATTGTTAGGATTCAAAAATTAGCCTATCTGTTAACTTATTTTTATCTTGTATGTTCTCAATAAATTATACCTTTAAAATTTAATAAAGTAACATTAAATATTTCGCAAGAATAATTTGTGTGAAATTGTTAGGGCTAGGATATCAGAACTATGATCAGGTTCCTCAAACCTTAGGATCCCAAACATAATTCAGGATCCAGAATATTATTTACCAAATATTTATAATGGTCATATACTCTATTATCTTTCTCAGATGTGCAGAAACGATCGGCCAAAGACTTATTCTCAACGAATAGTCGTCATGACTATACAAAAGACCCGGAAGACCAAGTCAAGCAATGTCTATAATTTGATCGCGGAGGATCCCAAAATTTTTAGAGTTCTTGTAATTAGCTTTAGACTATAAAAATCACTTTTATTCATCACACTACACATGATACTTAGCAAAACAACAACACTTGTACTTATACTCTTTACATTTCTCTGTAAGCGACATATCAATCAATAAAATCATCAAGGTAGGTGATTGTTATCACCTCCCAAGGTTTTATGCCAAAGATCCGAGAAAGGATCAAGGGATTTCCTTGTAAACAACTTTTATCACTTCGATCAACAATTTATACTTGCATTCACAGCCTCTCATATACTTTGGTCGGTCTTTGTTTGTTCATTTTTTGACCAAAACAAATAGTATTGCTACAATGTTCATGAGTACTTAGAAATGGAGATTTAAGTATTGGATTAACCCGTGCCCAGAGAATTACTTCATGAAATTTAACACGAGTAATTCTAATACGCTAATATCTTATGATCTTAAAACAAAGATACATGAGTTGTGGGTTGCAAGTCAGTTGTGCATTGATGATATGTAAACGCATCAGTAACTCGATGTTATAAAACATGTTGTTGTGTATGATTTAATGAGTAAATAGTGTAAGCATGTAAGTCAAAGTTTATTCATTCCTTTTTCCCTAACAAGAAAAGAGATATCTTTGGGCCCCTCAGTGATTTGGTGTTGACTTATAGTGTTGGGCCGCGCCAGGACTAAATTGATGTGTTCGATTAGAAGCTCTATGTTATTACAAATCAGAAATCGGGACAAAGTATTGGACAATGAGATTGATTTTATTTCATGTCTCATTTCCGAAGGATATCTTTCAGAACGGAGGATTGCTTGATCACTTATCTTAGGACATGTACCAAACTGGGTCAGAGTTCCACAACAGCTTTTGGAAGCTACAATTTGTTGATCGATTCTGATGAGTTGAAAACTCTTAGATCGATTAGATCTTCAACAGGTTAATCAGTAAAACAATCAAACCAACAAACAAACACAAAAAACACAAGATAGAAACAAAATATAGCTTAATGATTCAAGAATAGTCACGCCTCAGCAGAGCTCGATGAAGAACTTCCACTGTAGAGGCGAGCTAGGGTTTGTAGTACAATACTAAGAATAATAAATGAAAGCGATCATGACAAAGGATGTATGAATGCACCTTAAATACTAAAACCCTAATCAAAATAAACACGGTTGGACAAGCGCAAACCGGTAACAAAACTGGGCTAAGGAGCGAGCCACAGACGTAACACTTCGAGTCCCAACAATCTCCCCCTTTGCATCAATTGGGGCGAGACATCACTTTGGTTGATTCACTGCAGTACGCTTCACCACTTTGAATAGCTTTTGAATTATAGCGAGTAGTACTTGACGAAAATTGATGTACCATCTAATCATATCAGTGAAGTACCTCTTGTCATCCTCACTGTTTTTCTTGCACTTATGAATGATCTCCAAAACGTGTTCCAAGAAAGCTGTAGTGAAAAGATGTTTGTCAATCAGAGAAAACAATCACTTTTGCCCCCTGCCTCTGGTAAACATCACAAAGTTGAGCTTCGGGTCAATCTTCCCCATCTTCATTCTGTTGATGTTGCTAGATGAACCAATGGGTAACACCGTTGTCTTCTTTTTAAGGACCGAAGCAATTTCTTGATCCATCTTTGCCACTTCTAAAATGTAGCATGCCAACATCCTCTTGATGTGATCGATGATCGGCTCATGTTCTTCTGGATTGGTGAGCAAAAAATTATACAACTCCAGTCGTGAGGATTGAGATTTGGAAGATCTGCCAGAGAAATTGCATGCTCAGAGTTTGCTGCACCTCTAGTCACCTTGAATTTGACATTGAAGAATTCCTTGCAGCCGTTCATTTTAGAACCCTGACAGAAGTTATCTTTTGAGCAATCCAGGTAAGATACCGAGGCTGAGCAAACTCAAGATAAATTTCAATCAGATCTTTGTCGACTTCTGGATTAGGATTGGGAACTTCAGCAATAGGAAGGAAGTAGTGAAATATAAATGCATTTCGAGTTATAGGCATGTCAAAATATGAATCTATGGATTTCTCATGGTCTAGCGACACTAATGGCTCAAGCCAATGTGTGCTTGGATAATCGATAGCATCCTTAATTACCCTTTCCAACGACCAAAGAGGAAAAAGCGTTTTCCTGCTTTCCAAAAGTTCATGAGCTTCTTTCCTTTTTCTCTCCTTCTCTTCGGCTTCCCTAGCAGCCTTAGCATTGAGATCATATTCCCATTCCGTTCGCTTTCACTTTAGAGCCTCAGCAATGGTCTCTTCTTCTTCTTCACTATCTTCTAGATCACTTTTTCCCTTATCCTTCACACTAGAACCCGAAGCTTCATTACCCTTCGGTCGTTCAGTGGTGACTGTTGGAGGAACAGTTTTGCTTGTAGGAGGAGGTTGAGTAGTGCTTGTAATTCCTTATCCCCCTTGTTTCAGGAGAACAACAGTCTCCGAAACACCCTCTATGCGACATAGCATTTCAAGTGTTGGGCCAAGCTTTTCTACAAGATGACGTCTGACAGAAAGATTATGAATGGAGTCGTGAGCTTCTAGAACGTTGGAGAGAACGGCATGAACGTCTGAGACACAACTTTTGACAACGGCCTTCTCAGAGCGAAGATTGTCCATCTCCTTGGTCACCTGAGTAAGTTGTAGGGACTTGGTCTTTAGCTGAGTTTTTTTGAGAGCCAGTTCATCCATGATTCTGCTTTCCATGGCCAAATCTTCTTGAAGCTTTTGAAGACGCTCATTGACAGAGGTTCTCAATGCAGCGTTATCTGTCTGGATAGTCTGACACATGGCGTCAAAGTGCTTCTTTTTTGTCTCAAGAGACATAGCAAGCTTTTCCACTATGGATTTTACTTTGTTAACATTCAACTCCGCTACACCCCGTAATGATTCTAGAAAAACTTTAGCATCAAGAATTAGTTTTTCAACTTTTTTGGTCACATCTTTGCAGGATTTGGTGGAGGCATCTATAGCAGAGGTTGCCTTAGCAAATGAAGCTTCATGCTATTTGATGAAGGTGGTCATCAAATCATTTACAACGACTTCTAAAAAAGAGTCATGGGAAGAGGAGGAAGATGCCACAAGCTTGTCAAGCTTTTCGTGCAAATCCTTGAGGTGCCTCTTGGTCACAGGAGCATCATCATCATCATCGCTCTACAACCTGAATGGGCTGTAGTAGAATGTGTCAAAATCGACATCATCACCACCAAGAACGGTATTGGTTTCTATGGACTGGGTAGGGGATAGAGGTTTGGAAGTAACAGGGGTTTCGGGTGCTAAAGTACGAACCCCCGTTTTAGATATGTTGGTCTGAACTCCAATGGTGGTTGTGGTTGAACTCCAATGGTGGTTGTGGTTGTAGCTTCAGAGAAAATAGGAGTAGGAATAGGAATGGTGGATGAAGGTTGAGATGTGATGATAGGGGAAATGGGAGGAAAGGAAATAGGGATAGAAACAGGTGCAGGAGAAGGTGCTTGGGAGCGAACAGATACCTCTGGTGTAGGCGAACGAGGTGGTGTGTCACCACGAACCGAAGGTGCTTGGGAGCGACCAGCAGGCACGTATTCTGAGTCTTAATCACTTGATGATGTTGGAATAAGTTTTCTAACTGCTTTCTTGACCTTCTTCTGCTTGGGCTGGGAAGGTGCTGCCTTCTCAGACTTTCGCTTCCTTAGAGTCTGCACCTTTGATACTTTAACGCCTTTTTCTCCCTTTTTTGCTTTTTGATTTTTTCCACTCTTAGCAGGTTTGTCTGCTTCTTCAATCGACCTTAGCATATCTAGAGTGAGTTCCCTTGGACCAGAAGAAGGGAGCTTCTTGTACTCATGAATGATCTTGCTTTCAGCGGATACACAGGCGTACGTTGACTCTAGAACAGAGCCAATAAAGAAATACTTCAAGGGATCAGTAACAATTATCTTTGTGGTGTGAAAGGTAGCGATGGAGGAGAGCAAGGAATCTGTCATGATCAGAACATGAAAGCGCTCCATTATCCATTGAGTGGTAATGGTCCAGAAACGGGCACATGAAATTTCTGTGTGGCAAGAGGCAGAAGACAAACTTTGAACAAGTTGTAGCCATAAAACTGACCCATAGTCAAGGTTGATACCATGGTACAACCCATAAACCAGGGTCATGAAAGACTTGCTAGCACCATCTGATCCGGCGCTTCGTTCTGAAAGGCCTTTGAAAAGTAGGGTGAACAGTTCATTCCATTGAGGAGGAAGGCAGGATTTCTTGACCTTGGTCACAGTGATTAGGGTTTTGGTGTACCCCATGTTGTAGAACATTGAAAAGGGATGACATGTGGAGATGGAATCAGGATTCACCATGGATGCATCATGAGATAGCCCTAGTAGTAAGCGAAATTAGTTCTTTAAGATGGAAGCCTTCTGTTTGAGAATATCAAAATAAATCTTGTCTGCGCCTTTTTCATAAGTAGCAGTTGAGTAGATTGTTGAAAGGCACGCCATGGGAACGACTTCAACAGTTGATAGAGCATTGACGAGTGGGGAATACTTAAGACATTCCACCACTTGATACATGTAAGGATCGTAGAGGAACGGTGTGAGATCGATCAACAAGTTTTTATTAGGCTTGATTGAGAGAAGAGTGGAGCGGGCAAAGGTTTCTTGAGCAGAAGAAGAGTCTGCCATCATTGAAGCTTGATAAAGAGGATGATGAACAGTGAATGTTGAATCGCCTAAAATCACCTTCTTTGCTTGAGAGATTTGAAGAGTAGTGAAGAATAAGATCATGGTAATCAAATCTCTTATATATGATTCTATGGAGAGAGAAAAATATGGAGCAATGATTCCACCTTTATGGGAAACAACGCCTAAAAAGGCGATATTTGAAAATAAGCAACCCCAATAAAGGTGGCGATGACGCATGACTGGGTAATAGTTCAAATTCACGCACCTTCCATACTTATACTCTTTTTCAAATTTACACTCGATTGTACTTCCTGCTGAATCACCCCTTATGCCTTTAATGGAATCGATATCGCCATAATTAACCAAGGCAATATGCTGTCCCATCCCTTCGTTTGTAAATAACTGCATTACATCATAAGGAACCGAAGCTATATTTATGAATAGCTTGTGAATAACCGAACTATACTTTTGTAAAATCCATGATTTTCGTGCAAGATAGTGTCAAAGATAAAAAAAAAATCAAACTATTTGTGGCATTTTGTGTTTTCATATAAGATATAAAGCAGTGGATCCCGGGCACGAATCTCTTCCATCAAAGTCAAGATAGACTTCAAGGTGCTTGTGTGGATTCCCGTTGAATTACGATCAAATACTTGTTAAGAAGCATCGAAAGGCATATTTCATATATAAGGCTATTAAGGTGGCTTTTGCTCCAATTCAGGTTTTGGTACTTGACATATGACCAAAAACAGAACGAACTATTTGTGAGACCGATGTGGCCTTTTAAACAAGTATGTTTGGATCATATTCAGTGACTGGTTGATAGTAGTTAATTAGAAATCTCAAAAAAAAAAAAAAAAAAGCTGGATCCTATGGGAAGAAAAGTCATAGTGAAAGACATTTTCATAAGGATCTCTCAAAAATAAAAGGAGATTTCAAGGTACCTCCACAAAAGGGATTTCGTTATTTCAGAGTGAAAACTAGAAGATTAAATTGCTCACTATCAATGTATTATAGGTATTGAATATTGGGTTTCACTTAGCACGTAGTGACATGAAACTAAGATCATTAACACAGAAGTTGGGTAACCATAAACCTCAGTGGTAGAGATGAGAGTCTCAAGGGTTACAATTACGAAACGAATGATTAATGGAGAATAAGATTGAGGTGGTTAAAGAACGAATGTACCTGCTATAAAATTGGACCAAGCAGAAAAACACTTAACTCAATTAAGAGAAGAGTAAGGTAGCTCATGATTAGAGTGAATTGGACAACCTAATTGGGAAGACTTGATTGGTATTTATCAATTCATTAAGGTTTCACTCAGAATCTTTGGAGGCTTGGGTCAACATACAACAGCATGCTTCTAGGGACAATAAGCTAATACAAAGATAAAGAATTATACCTAAACCAGCTCTGCCATCGAGAACATTCCTTTTGTAAATGGATTAGATAAAATAAAGAAAATATTTTTGAACTATGGTTTGCATTTTCTGAAAAAAAAATAAAAACAGAAATGAAAAACATTTTTGGATTTTATAAGATTTTCTGAGAAAAAAAATATTTTTGGATTTTTATGAAAATAAAAGGAAAAACATAAAATAAGTTACGAGAAAAAATGTGTACATAGTATACAACCGAAACCATCAATTGAAGATGAAAAGAGAACCAAGCCCAGTAAGACCGAACCCGAAATGGACCGAGCGTTCGGTTCATTTTGGTTCCCAAAAGAACCGAACCCGAAATGGACCGAGCGTTCCCACTATTTCGCTTCCAACTTTTATTGGGCGAAAGCGATTTCGGCACAGATTCAGCTTCCAACATTCCTAAGCCTTGTAGGATTTTATTAAAACTTGCTTCAGACATGGCCTTAGTAAAGATGTTAGCCAATTGATCAGTGGTTCTTACGAAATGAATTTCTACATTACCATCTTCCACGTGATCCTTGATAAAGTGATACCTTAGTGCGATGTGTTTCGTCTTTGAGTGTTGCACTGGGTTATGAAAAATCATAATTGCACTCTCTGAGTCAAAATATAGTGAGATTTTCTTCATGTTCAGGCTGTAGTCTCGAAGTTGACTTTGTATCCAAATGACCTAAGATGTGCACGATGTTGCGGCTATATATTATGCTTCAGCAGTGGAGAGAGAGACACGTTTGTTTCTTTGACTGCCAGCTAACAAGTTTTCCATCCAGAAATTTGCATCCTCCAGTGGTACTCTTTCGGTCCAGTCCACATCCTCCTAGATCAGTGTCTGAAAATGCTTGGACAAAGAACCCTGACATGGCTAGGTACCATAGACCGAGCAAAGAGGTTCGCTTTAGGTATCGAAAGATATTCTTCATAGCTAGCAAGTGAGGTTCGTGTGGAATAGACTGAAACCTAGCAAAATAGCAAATAGAGAACATTATGTTTGGTCAACTTGCTGTTAGATACATTAGGGACCCTATCACCTGACGATAGAGGGTCATGTCAGCAGCCCTTTTGTCCAGAGAAGGTGTTAACTTTGAGCCAAACGCCATAGGAACCTTTACTTTCAAATCTCCCATCATTCCAAACTTGGCAAGCAAGGTCTTCGTGTAAGCCTCTTTATTAATGAAAATGCCTTCGGGTCCCTTTCTAATATTTAAGCCAAGGAAAAAGTTAATAGGACCCATTGAGCTCATTTCAAATTTAGTCTCCATCAACATCCTAAATTCAATTGTTCAGCCAGGATTTATGGAACCGAAGATGATATCATCAACGTAAATTTGAACGATCATAAGGTGGTCATCCTCTTTCTTACGAAAGAAGGTTGGGTCAACCGAACCTTGTTTAAACTTTGACATTTTGAGAAATCTAGTTAGAGTTTCATACCATGCCCTTGGTGCTTGCTTGAGACTATAGACTATCTTGTCCAGAATGTAGTAGTGATCTAGATACTTCTCGTTTACAAAACCCGATGGTTGTTATACATACACCGTCTCTTCCAGTTCTCCATTTAAGAAGGCGCATTTCACATCCATTTGGTACACTTCAAAGTTCTTGTGTGCATCATATGTGAGCAAAATACGAACTGATTCTAGCCTTGCTACTGGAGCGATGGTCTCTTCGTAATCTATTTCTTCTTCTTGACAATAACCTTTCACAACCAATCTTGCCTTGTTGCGAATCACATTTCCTTCCTTATCCATCTTGTTCCTGAAAACCCACTTTAGTCCAACCACAGATTCTTCCTTTGGAGTTGGAATCAGTCTCCACACTTTGTTTCGCTCAAACTCATTGAGTTCGTCCTACATCGCCTGTACCCAATCAGAATGATCGAGTGCAGTGTTGATCATCTTCGATTCAACCTTGGAGATGAACGAATTAAACATGCAAAATTCCACTTTAGAGAATAGTGCAGTTTGTTTCGCTTTCAGTTGTGATCGTGTGAGAACTATTTATGTTGGTTTACCAATAATTTTTGTTTCTGGATGATATTTGGGCCATTTGGATAGAGGAGGGTAATTATGATCATAAGATGGATCCAGTTCAGCAGTCACTTCTTCTTCGAATTCTGACTGAGTTTCATCATCGTATGTATTTGTATTCTCCCCTCGAATGATGATACTTCCTCTGCTTCAGGCTCACAATTCTCCTTCTGAACTTGACTTTCGGTTGGTATTGATGAAGATGGACTCTCCCCCTGGAATAGTGAATCTTGGTTATTTGGAGAAGACGAACCCTCCCCATGAACATAAGAAAAATCTTTTGGAGGTTCACTTGAGTCAGGCTGTTCGGTTGCTGTCGGTTGTTCATCTGCCATTTTCTTTGTAGCGTCATCGATTATCTTCTTTAGGTTATCTACCTTGTTGTCTGCAGCTTTGGATTCATAGTGAATAGCCTTTTCTGGTTCATCAAACAGCAGCATGTATTGCTCAAAGAGGCTTGAGATTAATATCGTAGCTTGACCAAATTTTGGAAATATTTCCTCCACAGAACTTTCGGTTGTCTTCAGTTTCTTGACATAGTTATCATCAAAGGTGACATAGTACGTCTCTTCAGTTTTCTTTGAACGCTTGTTCAAGACCCTGTATGCTTTGGAGTTTAACGAGTAACCCAGAAAGACTCCTTCATCTGCTTTGACGTCAAACTTGTTTCGGTGCTCTTTTGAATTAAAGATGAAGCATCTTGAACCGAACACATGAAAAAATTTTACATTAGGCTTTCGATTGTTCAAGATCTCATAAGGAGTGATGGAGAAACGTTTGTTGAGATAAGATCTATTCTGCGTGTAGCAAGCAGCAGCAATGGCATCAACCCAAAAATATAGAGGTAGTGAAGCGAAGCTCAGAATGGTTCGGGCTGCTTCACATAAAGATCGGTTTCGCCTTTCGAGAATTCCATTCTGTTGTGTAGTATATGGTGCCGAGAATTTGTGATTTGTCCCCTTCTCTGCAAGAAAATCTTCAAAGTCTTTGTTCTTGAACTCCAACCCGTTGTCGCTTCTTATGTTTCGAACTACCTTTCATAGTTGAACTTCTACCTGCTTGATAAAGAGCCTAAGCTTGGGAGTGGCCTCTGATTTTTGTCTCAAAAAGAATACCCAGGTAAATCGAGAGAAGTCATCCACAATTACAAGTATATACCTAATAGCACCAAGGCTCTCGATTAAAGATGGACCACATAGAACAACGTGAAGTAATTCTAGTGGTTCAATAATTATTGTATTGACTCGATAAGGATGAATCTGTCGACTTTGTTTTCCCATTTCACACGTTGCACACAAGTGTTATTTATCAAACTTCAGAACAGGAAGACCTCGAACATGATCCCCAAGCACTAGCTTCTTGATGTATTTGAAATTGAGATGGGAGAGTCTTCGGTGCCAAAGCCAGCTTTCGTCTGAATGAGCCTTTGTTAGCAGGCAAACTACTGGTTTCCCTCGTATGGGATTGAGATTCAGCGGGTACATTTCTCCTTTTCGCCTCAATTTCTGCAAGATATTGTTTGTCTTCTTTTCAATAATCTCTGATCCATCGTCCTCAAACGAAACTTTTAACCCGGTACCGACCACCAGTTGAGAAACACTGATAAGGTTGTGTTGCAAACCTGCAACGTACGCCATTTTTCGTATCGAGAAATCACCATTGATGATCATGCCATAACCTTTGATCGTGCCAAAAGAATTATTACCATTCTTGACACTTCCACCATCTTGAAGGGACCGAAATTCCCTCAGCTCTTCCTTTCTCCTAGTCATGTGACGAGAGCAGCCACTGTCTATGTACCATTCATCGTCGAACTGCTCGTCACGCATAACCTACAAAAATTAAGCAGATTTAGGAACCCAAAATTTCTTGGGTCCTTGTGAGCCTTTTACAAAACAGGGAATTGTAAGAGTGTTGGTTCAAAAATATGGTTTATACTTTACTTTTCTATAAAAATGTATTTTTGTGTCTTGGACCGTAAACAACTTGGTGTTTACAGCCGTATACGTGTTTACGGCCGTAAACAGGTTTACGGCCGTAAACCCATTTACGACCCATGTTCTACGGCCCATATTCCCTAGTATATATAGGTGTTAGGGTTGAAGAGTAGATTGATGAAACACAAGGAGTGTACGGCCAAGAGAGAAACTAGAGAGAAGTTTTGTGTGTGTGAATCTTTTGTATCCGGATCTTCATTCTAATCAATTCATACATAGATTCATCATATTTTTCTTCTTCTTCTCTTCTATTTGATCTGACATCATCCGTTTGATTGGAATTCCGCACCATCAAACAGATCTGATTGATACACAGGCAAATAAGGGACTTACAATGGGTATCAGAGATTGGTTGCATCAGTCGATTTTGTCAGATTTGGAGCATTATTTGATCTTATTTTCGAAAGATTTTTCTGTTTTTGGATAGATCTCTGAAAAATAAGGGGGGGTTTGTTCTTCGTGTTTTTCATAAAAAAAGGGTTTTTGATCGAGTTTTGTAGCTTCAAATTCGAAAAAATCGGTGTTTTTGCTCGAAATCTGCGAGGGTGTGGCGGAGTTTGCGGCCGGTGGCTAGGGTTTCGGAGTTTGCGGCCCGAGGTTCACGATCCGGAGTTTGCGGCCCAAGGTTCACGGCCTCGGTTTGCAGCTCGGTCTAGATCATTTCCAGGCTCGCACCTCGGCCTCGCAACCAGCAGCGCTTCGCATAAAAATAATATACGAAAGTCAGGGTGCCGGGAATCGAACCCGGGACTTAAGGTTCATAACCTCCGCGCCTTACCCAACTCAACTAGCCGAATCCTTGTTTCTTTCCTTCGAAATTTAAAGTATAACCCGTTATTCTCGGTTTCAACTTTCAAAATTTGACAGTTTTAACCCAAAATTTAATTCCTTTTAAATTTCAAAATCCTTTTTCATCCAAAATTAAAATAATAATAATAATAATAATAATAATAATAATAATAATAATAATAATAATAATAATAAATAAATAAATAAATAAATAATAAAATAAATTAATTTTAATTTTTGACTTTTATTTTTTTAACTTTTGACCTTAATTTTTGACTTTGACTTCCAAGTTTGACCTTTGACTTTAAACTTTGACTTTTTCGTTTAATTTTTTAAATTTTCAAATTTTAGCTTTTCGGTTTGACTTTTAAGTTTGATTTTTCAAGTCTGACTTTTGAGTTTGACTTTTTAAATTTGACTTTTAAGGTTGACTTTTGAGGTTTATAGTCAAAGGGCATTTTTTTTAAAATTTTAGTTTGATGTTTAAGTTTTATTTTAGCTTCGAGTTGTGTTTTTAATGGCTTTTGAGGTCAACGAGGGAATTGAAGACATGAAAGAGAATCGTCAGGAGATGTTAAGACAAATCTTCAACAAGTTCAATTATATTCCCGGAGAAACCCTGGAGGCTCAGCTGCAGCGATTCACCACTCTCACTACTGAGATGAATATATCTTGGGTCTTTTTGACCAAATATGAGATAAACAAAAAGCTACTGAATTCACTTCCAAAATCGTGGGATATGAACGTGGCTGTCATCAAGAAGACAAAAGATCTCAGTCGTCTTAGTATTGCTGATGTAATTGAAGAGCTTGATGCTTTGAAATGTGGAGAAGCAATGAGTTTTGCAAACATCTCAGTCAATGAAGCTTCATGTACTCCATCTTGTGAAGATACAATTAAAATTCTTCGTGAACATATTTGCTAAAAAGGGAAGTCGAGGACCTAAAATACGAAGGATATCAACTTAGGAAACGACAGAAACCCCTGAAGACTGAATTAGAAACAAAAACTAAAGACTTTAGGAAGCTTCAAGAAGAGTATAGCAACAAGTGTGAAAATTATGACTATATTAAGAGACAACTTGTTGTTGTAACTGAAGAACTTGACACTTTGAAGATTAAGTGTGGAAAAACAAATGTTAGTTTCAAAAATTATACTGCGTCAAGTCAGACAGTCGAGTCCTTATTTGAAACCCAATTAAAATTCAAAGATAATCAAAACAAGGGTCTAGGGTATGATAGTGTTCCTCCACCTTTCAATCATAACTACACATCCATCCCTATGACTCAGGAAGAAATTGACAGGGAGGCACATCTTCGATATGGAAAACCAGTTGGATTTGTGTCAGGAGGAGTTATTAATGTTGAAAATACTAATGTTTCTACTTCATGTGCAGGTAAAGTTACAGAAGATGAGAACAAGGAGAGCACTACTGAACAAACCAATGACTCCTTGAACTCAGAATCTGTTGCTTCGAATTCTATTACTCCTAACAAACCTACCGTTGAGAAATACAGGCCTCCAATTCCAGTGACACAAAGTGCCTATTGTAACTGTGCGAAAAGCAAGAGACAAGGCATGGATACACCACCAGGGGCAGGAAGAAATGACTTCACGGTGAAGAAAAAGACTTGTTTTCACTATGGACCACCTGGACACATTGCCATAAATTTTCCTAATCGCGTATATGTTCCCTACTACGCACAAGGATGGCAGAATGCACCAAGTGGGAGATTTTCAAAAGGAACTCACTTAAGGTCACGTTCAGATTATGGTGACTGGAATGCGCAGAAGGCCAAAAATGAAACCAACAAGGCCAAGAATCAAAATCCTAAGGACAAGAAGGGAATGTCGGCCGAGAAGCCAAATCCAAGAGATGCTCCAGTAAAACAAAGACCGGTTAGGTCAAAGTCATCTCGGCAGCCGGCTTCCAGTTCAAAAGCAAGTGCCGAGGCACCCATCGGATCGAAAAAGAAATGGGTTAAACCCAACTACCAATGGGTACAAAAGGCTCAATCTCCTAAATCTCCTAATGATTCTAATATTTCTACATCTTTTGTTTGAGATAAACAGGACATGTCATGGGAGAAAGTATCGTGTGTTGATGACAAAGGTCGACCCAGTTTCAAAATGAACTGGGTTCCAAAGACCAACTGATCCTGCTCTGTGTCGGAGCAGCTATGAAGGCATATCATCAGACTTCGGTTTGTTGGTAGTGGCTATTCCAGGCACATAATAAGGGACATCTCTCAACTGTACAACATTCAGACCTTTGTTTGACAGTATGTGTCCTTTTGCGGGAAAAGAAGAACGGAAGAGATCACTCATGGGGTTAGTGCTTAATGAAATGAAGAATTTTGGATCTGTTCTGAGATTACGCATGCTGTTCTTAGACCTTCTGGATGTAAATTCAATCGGTGACTTACGGTTTGAGTTTTCTTCTCTATACTCCTGAGTTTTTCTTAAGCTGATTCGCTTTAAAGACTAATTTTTGTTTTAGGATAGTTTAAATTTGCGCATTTACTTTCGTTTCTCTCCTATGCACAAATTTAGGGGGAGAAATAAAAACAAATCAAAAATTAGAAAATTTTAAAAAATTCAAAAACATTAGAAAATCAGAAAATCAAAATATGGTGTTAATAGAATGTGCTTGCAAGAGATGTTTTGGGAAGTGATATAATCATGTGATAACAGGCAATCTGAATCTGTGTAAGGGACTGAATCTAAATTGTCTAGGCTCTGTGTTCGATGCGCTGGTAGGCACGAAAGATTTAAAATTGAGTTGACTAGGCATAGATGAACTTAAGGAATCTAGAAAATTGAAAAATCTTGACCTAGATAGATCCATATAGCCTGACAATACGACGCTCGGATAGGTTGAGCAGGGAGATATACATGAGAATCTACCGATCACATTAAATGAACCTATATCTAGAACTATGGATTAACTTTTCCTCGATGTGCGGATTCTATCCTTAATTCCGGTTTTGATGAGGTGAATGGGGAATTCCGATAAACTAGGTCCGTAAAAGGTTATTTTTTTCTTTCTGTCTGTTAGTCATATGTTTCCTCCTTTGTGTGATCGAGAGATCCGACCTGGACTGTAACATATGCAATTCTATCTCTCTGCATCTTCTATTTATGCAATTCTTTCTATCTGTTAGCCATATACTGTCTCCTTTGCGTGACTCATAATCCGACCTGGTACACAGTATATATGCACCATTCTCTTCTCAATCCCTCTAAAAACTTCAGTTATTCATATGTTTCATCCTTTACGTGATTGGAAGGGATCCGACCAGGATGTATGGCATATGCATTCTAAATCTATCTTCTCTCTTAGTAATTGTCTGCTCACCCGGTGTAAGGAGTATTCTGGAAGTCCTTGATGGCTGGGGCATATCAGGAAGCGGGAAACACATTCTAGTAAAATTAAAATTGAACACATACAAGTTGTTTGTAGATCTCGCTGCTCAATTTAGGTGGACAACAATATCTTTGGTCATCGTCAGTTGAATGGTCCTTAAGGAATATTATCTAGGAACTTAAGATCACATTGTCTTGTCACTTAAGTGTGTCCTAATTTTGTCACAATCTCTCGTGTTTAAGTGGACCACAATATCGGCGATTGACCAGATCTATTCATGAAGGGAGAGGTACTGATAAACGGATAAAGGCTGTCTAAAAACTTTGATCCCAAATCATCTTAAAGTTAGCTATTATTTTATTTTTGTTAAATTTGTTCATAGTTTCTTCTAACTTAAATATTAGGGGAGAATTAAAAATTTAAAAACCAAACAAAAATCAGAAAATTAAAAATCCAAAAATAGTGTTATTTTTGTTTTATTTCTTTTTCATAAAACATGAAAAATTCAAAAGTTATTGTGTGCTAATTTTTCTTTTAGTTTTGTTCTGTCTTGAAAAGTGATTTCAGGTATAGATAAGACTCATGGAGATTGTGTCAAAAATTTCTGAGCCAAGGCTTCATCCGTGATCATCGAAGAATTCTCATTCGAAGGAGCAAGAAATGAAGATTATTCTTTCAACATTCAATCCTTCAACCACAGATGAAAGGTGAAGCAGAAATTGAAGATTATGTGACGGATTGCATTGAAGCCTCCTCAATCAATCTGCTTATATCATTGTACCTGCTGAAGTGATCTAGAAGATTTGTTCTCTCTGATGTTCTCTCTGAAGATTCTGAAGCTGAAAGCGCCATCTTTCAAGAATCAGTACAAGAAGCCTTCTCACCCAATGTGCGTTCAGAGTCAAATTTTGAAGAAAAGCCCAACCGCTCAAGATGAACTCATTTATTGAAGATTCATATGTTCATCTTGAAGCTGTGAAGAATATAAAGATTGAAGCTGAAGCCAAAGCTCCCAATGAAGATTGAAAAGAAAAGTCAGCTACTTTTTAGGGGAGCTTGTTAGGTCAATTAAGAAAAGAAAGTTATAAACCAAGGGGGAGATTGTTGGGTCAAAAATATGGTTTATACTTTACTTTTCTAGAAAAATGTATTTTTGTGTCTTGGACCGTAAACAACTTGGTGTTTACGACCGTATACGTGTTTACGATGTGTTTACGGCCGTAAACAGGTTTACGGCCGTAAACCCATTTACGGCCCATGTTCTCCGGCCCATATTCCCTTGTATATATATAGGTGTTAGGGTTAAGGAGTAGATTGATGAAACACAAGGAGTGTACGGCCAAGAGAAAAACTAGAGAGAAGTTTTGTGTGTGTGAATCTTTTGTATCCGAATCTTCATTCTAATCAATTCATACATACATTCATCATATTCTTCGACTTTTTCTCTTCTATTTGATCTGACATCATCCGTTTGATTGGAATTCCACACCATCAAACGGATCTGATTGATACACATTCAAATTAGGGACTTACAAAGAGAAACATCAACTAAAAAGGTTCTTTTTATTAAAGTTCTTTCATATTTTCTTTTTATGGTGAAAACTTTGATTTTATTAGAATTGAGTACTTTAGGTTAAGTTTTTGAATTGACGTCAGCAGTTTTTTGATTCTCCTCTATGGGTTCAAACGACGTCTTCTTTTTGTTTTCAGGAAAGAGCTTTCCTTTTCCCTTTCGATCATTCTGTGAGTAAGAGTGAGAATGAGAAAGATGAGACTTGGGAGTAGAATTAAGCTTTTGGTCATTGCTCTTACTTGGTTGAGGGTCGAAACTACTTTCCCTTCGGTTCCTCTCATTGGTTGATTTAGGACCGAAACCATCCTTTCGGTTTCTCTCATCTTGGGGACCGAAACTTCTCTTTCGGTTGTCGTCCATTTGAGCACCGAAACTTCTCTTTTTGTTGTCATCCGTCTGAGGACCGAAACTTCTCCTTTGGTTGGCATACCTTTGTGGACCGAATCTCTGTTTTCGTTTGTCTTGATTCTGGGGACCGAAACTCTTCTTTCGGTTGTTTTCATTAAGTTGAGAGCGAAAAGATAAGTTTGCTTTTGCTTCTTCCTTTAACTTAAAGGACTTTTCATAGCGAACGTAATTAAGGTTTTGAGATTGCCAAAATTGTTTTCTTTCAGTGAGATTCTTCTTGTATCTCAAATTACGTTGATGTTTTCTTTATAGCACCTGTTTTGGATTTTTGTGGATGTTGGCCTTTTTCTTCGGTCTTTGAGCATGAGTTTTGCTTTTTAACGAAGAGGTTTCGCTTGACATCATGACCGGTTCGCCTGAAGGAGTTTTGGTACCAGTTGTGTTTGGTACATATAAGCATGTAGGTTCATTAAGTGGTTCTGCCACATACCTACCCTTCACTCTCCATGATGTTTTCTTAGATATACCTTCTATTTCATCAACGTTATCAATCGGTACTAACCAGGAAAACTCATCATAGCCATCAGCATTATCTTCTTCTACTAAAGCTGTCAGTTCGGCTATGTGTTGCTGAGTAACTCCTTTAACTGTATAAACTTGATTTGGATTTGTTTGGACCTTTTGATATAAAATAGACTTTTCCTTGAGGCCTCTAGTCTTGTTTTTGGATAAACGAGCGAAATCAACAAAATTTTCTGAAATAAGATTTTTGTTGATGTCGGGTTAGCTCTTGACAAATTCGGAAAAGTCCACCTTGTCTTCTATAGATATTACACTTATATCATCATCCTCATTAATTTCAGAAGTGTTTTCAATATCAACTTTGTTTTCTGAATTCAACTTGGCATTCAAAGAGTCAAATTTATGTACAGTTTTTGGTTTTGATTTTTAATCTATCATTTTCATCTAACAAATTTTTGGGCATGTCCTTATGGTCTATTGACTTTATGAAGGACTCTATTTTGTCAAGACCAATTTGTAAGCAGGAGAGATGTCATCAGAAGAAACAACGTTTTCACAGTTATATGCATCGGCATCGATTTCATCCTTCCTTAACTCAAGGAAGGGTACAATCATACGATGTATCTTCTTCCCTATATCATAATGAAGATGCAATTGAGTAGTGTTGGGGTATAATCGTTTAGCAATCAAACAAAAAACATTTCGTTGTTTTAAAAGCTTTAAATTATCTCTTTGCAAATAAATTGTTTCATCCCTAGACCTAATCAACTCCTTCTCCTTTTTCTCTATCCACATATGCCTCTCCTCACTCTTCAACGATATCCTGCTGATTTGATCAGTTAGGTTAGAATTTGTGACGCGAGTTTGAGTTAGACTACCACTTATACTATAAAATTCATATTTTAATCCATTAAATTCTTTTTCATAGTTTGTCAAGGGGATTTGTAAAGAAATAAGAATGGATTGTACCCTCTTGATCGACTCATCGCATTCGTTGATCTGCTCACTGATAGGTTTTGCTGCAAAACACTTGTCTTCTAGCTCTTTCGTTTCGTCTAGCCCCCATCAGTGGTATATCCTCTCACTTGTGACACCTCATAGGTCACCATCAGACACTTTCCTGCAACGTTCTCTTCTTTCACCAACAAAGCCCTAACATGAGTGGGCTTCCTCACTTCTTCGTCTTCAGAATCTGTAGACTAGATATCAACAGCACTGAACTAATCATTAACATTATTTCCTTGCACAATAAGAGCATTCATAGTGTTATTGGATCCAGCTTTCTTCTTCTTGATATCCACCAATCTTCGTATGAGGTTCGCTTCCTCGTCATCATCATCATTCTTTTTTGAATTCTTTCTCAACATACAATATTTGGAGAAGTGATTTTTGCCCCCCCCCCCCCCCCCCCACAATAGTGACAATCAAAACCTGAGTCATCACCAAGTTTTGCTTCCTTCTTTGGTTCATCGGTCTGAGAAACACTCTTTGGTTCCTCCTTCACTTTCTCGGAACAGTAGCTTCCCTGCCAGTTTCAGTTCTTATTAGCTAGGAACCTTCTTCTGATGAACTTATTGGGATTTGACACCATTAAAGCATAATCTTCACTTGTTAGTTCATATTCAGAAAGATATAGATCTTCTTCTTCAACAACATTCTTTCCTTTGGAGATTAGAGCCAAGGACCCCATGCCAGAAACCACATTCGTTTCTTTAGTCACTGCACTCTCATGTAACTTTAATATTCCCACCAGTTTTGCCAGAGAATAAGCCTTGAATTGTTGGTGTGCCTTCACAGTAGACACGACAGCCATCCATTCGGTTCTAAGGCCATTCATGAAAGTGACCTTCTCTTCAATGACTTTCCTTTCAATTCCATGCTTTATCATCTTACTAAGAAGATGATTGAAGCGATCAAAGGCTTGAATAAGCTTCTCTTTAGGCTTCTTCTTGAAGTCACCAAATTCTGAGAGAACCAATGTTTGGATTGAGTGCTCAAGATCCTCATCCGTAGAATATAGTTCCTTCAACCTGTCTCGTATTTCTTTCGCTGTTGTGCATGAACTTACCAACTAAAATGTGTCCGACTGTAACGCGAACCTTATCATCCTTAAAGCTTTGATGTTGCACTGAAACTTTTCCTTATCGTCTTGGGGTATGTCTTTCACATCATTAATGAGTTGATTGTACTCCTTTTGAGTTTTAACAATTCTTGAAGTGCTTGAGTGAGCGAATGGGCCTACAGTAATCGCCTCCCAGATCAAGTATCCATTGTCTTCTAAACCAATCACGTAATCTTAAAAGTGGTGCATCCATACCTCATAATCTTGAGTGTATAATATAGGAATCCTTCTTGTCGATCCTATAATGTTGGAGATATTGATTGGGTTTGTCTAAGAATCTTCCATGGACATGATGATGCTTGTTCAAAAACCTATTTAAGATCAAACTTGTAAACAACATTAGGGTAATATTAACTATTAAAGAAATACGTCAATAGCAGATGACGACACTAACAATATCGATCAAAGTGGAAAAAACCTTATGATCTTCTTCAACGGAAGAGATGTATATGTATTACATAGTCTCCTGCTCTGATACCAATTGATGAGTTGAAAACTCTTAGATCGATTAGATCTTCAACAGGTTACTCAGTAAAACAAACAAACACTAAGAACACAAGATAGAATCAAAATATAGCATAATGATTTAAGAATAGTCACGCCTTAGTAGAGCTCAATGAAGAACTTCCACTATAGAGGCGAGCTACGGTTTGTAGTACAATACTAAGAATAATAAATGAAAGAGATCATGACAAAGGATGCATGCACCTTAAATACTAAAACCCTAATCAAAATAAGCATGGTTGGACAGGCCCAAATTGGTAACAAAACTGGGTTAAGGAGTGAGCCACAGACGCAACATTCAGGTCCTAATAGATTCGGAAGTTATACTGGCAATCATAGTTACAGACATATCCAAGTGGGAGAATGTTGGATTAGGTGTTCAAATCAATAACTATAAATGATATAAACTTGAATTGATAGTAGCATAGTCCTTTTGGGTTGCCCTAAAACCTAGGAGTGGACATGATGATATTTCGAGAGATAGGTTGATTTATTATTTGATTAATAAATTGAAATAAATAGTTTGTTAATATATTGTGAGAACAATATATTAATTAGAAATAGTAATATTTAATTAATAATTAATAAGAAATTAATTGGAATTAATTTCACGATTAATGGAATTAATTAAAAGTGAAGGGTCTATAGTGCAATTATTTAATAGTTGAGGAAAAGGCTCCAGAACCTTCCACTAAGAGGGTGGACAGTTTCTAGAGGATAATCTAGGGTTTCTAAATTATCCCATGTGGATAAATATGGATCTAGATAATTACCAATTTGAAATATTATTATAATATTCACATTATGTTATCTGGGCTTCCTTGTTGCACTATATAAAGGACCCTAGGCCTTTGATTTTTAGCCATCACTTCTTTCCCATGGGTTGGCCGAAATTTTTCTATCCTCTCTCCTTAATCACCTTCTTGCTAGCATGGGTGTGCGCCAATAGAAGCACGACCATTGTGGTGCTTGCTTCTAAAGCTTCTACAAATAAAAGGATTATTGTTATTTGCTATAATAACAAAGAGGTGTGTAATCTTAAACCCTTTTATGTGTTTTTGAAAATTACCTAGGGGTTCTAGGGTTCTTATTTTGATGTTCATAGTTATAAGTTCAATAGTGAAAACATAAATCTTGTTTTAGGTTGCATGCACACTTAGGAGTTTAAGTTTGTTTTTGTTATGCCTAAACCCCATCACCTCCATCTCTCTCAAGTCCTAGAGACCAAACCCTAACCCACTTTGAAGCTCTTGAGATCATTTTCAATCATTCTTAGGAATTTTGAAGGAAATGGAAGAAGATTTAGTGTTAGAAGCAAGAAAGCAACACCCTCCAATTTATGGAACCGTCTTGATTGACCATTTGTAAGGATCTTTAATCTAGTTTTTCATCATTCCTCTATGGATCTAAAGTTATCTTGCATGATTGAACTCTTTAATGGATTTTGAGTGAAGCAAAGTGATAAATGTTTCATCTTTATGACTCTTAGGAATCCCAAGGACACTAGACTTTGTAGATATGAGAAATGTTGTGGTTTGAGATCCCTGCATGAGTTTAGGCCCCTTTTTTACTCCTTTGACCTAGATTTGATGGATGACATGCATGGGGCATGCATGTCCATAAAGTTCACATCATAGGGATCAATTGGACCCTTATATGCTTTCTGTAAAAAGTTTGGGCAAAAAGCTTTACGGATTTTGAGAGAAACTCACTGAGCTTTGTGCTTACACTTTTATGTTTATGGTTTCAGTTATTTGCAGTTTGAAGGGGAAGGGCCCAACTTGATCGCACCACATCCACCAACATTCCACATTTTATGGCATCATTTGTACTCTGATAACGATTTTATACATTATCATGTTTTGATGGTTTTTTTTAAATGAATGAATGAGGTTTTTGTTGGTTTTAAGAAATGAAATTTTTACTTAGTAATTTTCAGGACGTTACATATTTATTAGAAAGTGTTAAATATCTACTGAAAGTTTATACGTGAATTAATTGCTTTTTTTCAAAATATTTATTAAATTTATATTTTATAACATACACTATTTGAGCCAAACATGGTTATATATGTATTAAATCTATGTGTGTGTGTCTATATATATATATATATATATATATATATATATATATATATATTGTAACATCCAGATTTCCAGGTATCATAATTTAAATATTTGTTTTGACATGAGAAGAGGGACTCGACGAGTTGACGCCTAAACTCGTCGAGTAGGATCGCGACTGATGACTCGGATAAATGAATGGAATCGACGAGTCGGAGAGTCGACTCAACGAGTCCACGCTATGGACAGAAACCCTAAATCTTTGGGCATGTGCCCTATTTAAAGGACCTTATAGCCTTCAATGGCAGCCATACACACATTTGACAAACCCTAAAAAACTAGAGAGCATAGAGAGTGAGGGAAGGAGCTAATTTCATCACCATTAGTGCATTCTAGCAAGAAGGAAGGAGGGGATTCAAGCTAGGCTGATCAGGGAGCTCAGATCTACTATCACTTCATCAAAGGTTGCTATTTTAGGTATGAATCCACACCTATTTTCGTGTATATAGTAGATCCCATGAATCTAGGGTTTCTTTACCCCTTCTTTAGTTGGAATATGGAGCATGTGGAGTCCCTTTGAGGAATAGACATTAGATCTGGACCTTGAGAGGTCCAGAGACTCCCAATCATCGAGCTTTATGTAGTCACATAAGAGTTTTGAGTCTAGGGTACCATTATAAGAGTTATTTCATCAAACAGAGCCATATTGTGATGCATGAACTTAAAGATGGAACCTTTACGTGACTTTTGAGTGTTAGAAGGTGAGATCAATAAGTTAGAGAAACATATCTGACCTCAGAAGGTCGTTTGAGCATTGCCATGGAGGAAACTCGTCGATTCCATGAGAGGACTCGATGAGTCGGATTGGGTTGCTCCGTAATTCGTGATCAGTGGTAACCCGTCGAGTGATGAGGCCAGAGGGTCCAACGACTCATGAGGTCAGAGGGTCCTCGATCAGACCGGACCGAAGGGTCCAACGAGCTAGACCGGACCGGAAGGTTTAACGAGCTACGGAAGGTTTAACGAGCTACGGGACTGGAGGGTCCTACTGAGACACATTGACCGGAGGGTCATACCGAGTTATAGCCTCGAGTGGCTTATGTGATGTATGTGATATTTTTGGGAACTCACTAGCATTTATGCTTACCGTGTTATGTGATATGTGTTTCAGGGACTAGCGAGGATCGCGGGAAGGCGCCGGCATGATTTATACACACTGACAAAGGATTTTGTAATTGAGATTTTGGGATATGTTTTACTGTGATAACATTTAATACACTTGAGTTTTGAGATGATTTGTATGAGATATGTTATGTTTGAAAAATGAATAATTGTTTTAAATTTTCACATCGTTGCAAGTTGGTATCAGAGCCTTGGTTGAGGGATTCGGATGCACCTTCGGGTGTATCTAACTCAAACTGACGATTTAAGAGAATCTTTCATAAAAGAAACAATTTTTTTCTAAAAAGATCAAAAGATTTTGAGAAAAGCTATCAGGAGCAGTGTGTACGATCGGCCACCCAAAATACCCTTACATTATGTGTTATGAGATATTATGTGATGTGCTATGCATGCTAGAGCAGGCTAGGTGAATCATATCTTAGGACTAGGGTGGCCTGATATGTGATGCCTTAGCCTAGGAGTTTATGCTACTGTGAGTTGCTCTGAGTGCATGAAGGTAGCAGAGAGTAGCTTGGGAGAAGTCTACTTGAGAGTAGGCTGAATTCAGGGGGTATAGAGTACTTGTGAATTGGGATCCTAGGAGGAGGACTTGGTGTGGACACGGATACGGTGTGGGCAGTAGTATTGGGCCCGTACTACTGAAAGCACTGGATCGGTAAACATCCCAAGTAACAATCCTTAGGGTGCTAAGGAACAAGTAGGAACGGTTGATCGAGTGTGAGTAATCTCGGTCTAGTCTCTGATTATTTTATGTCATATTTCTGAGGCATCATGGTGGGAATGCGCCACAACCCAGGAGGCAGTGGTACCAGTGGTACTAGTGATGAGGAGATCAGTAGGATGATTCACGGGGAGGTGGCCGTATCCATCCGAGCTGAGATACCGGAGATGTTTGGGTCTATCAAGACCACGTTGATTGAGACATTCGACGAGCGATATGCTACTCTGACTGAGACAGTTGCTGCTGCAGCCACTTCAACTGTCGCTACCGCGAGATCGTAGGGGGGTGACTCGTTGTTGTACCAAGAGTTCAGCAACACAAACCCACCAGAGTTTGACAGGACTTAGGATCCGATAGCCATGATGAGGTGGATCTCTAACATTGAGGGATGTTTTTACACCTGTTCTTATCCGTAGCATCTGAGGGTACTGTTCGCACTGAACCAGCTTCACTTGGGAGCGAAGGATTGGTGGAAGTTTGTGACGACTGACTTTACTCCTATAGAGATTACAATGGTGACCTGGGAGAGGTTCACCACCATGTTCCGAGATGATTATGTTCCTCCTGTGGAGAGGGAATGTCTAGCCCAGGAGTTCTTGTCCCTCAAGCAGGGGACGGAGTCCGTGACAGTGATCACACGGATGTTTCACGAGAGGGCGTTGTTTTGCCCTAAGAATGTGTCTTATGAGCAGGCACGCATGAGTCGATATCTGAGCATACTGAGGAGAGACATTCGTAAGTTCATGGCGAACTTGACATACCGGACATTTGCCGAGCTCCAGGCAAATGCCCGAAAGAGGGAGATCAAGCTAGAGACTCAGGCCAGGGAGGAGGCCGAGTCTCAGAGGAGGGATAGGTGGCCGTCACAGTCTCAGCCGGCAGCCAAGCGGGCAAAGCCTGCTGATTTGAGATCTAGCGGACCGAAGGGCCACACTTATGGGAAGTGTGGCAAGAGCCATGAGGGAGTCTGCAGATTGGGGGTGTGCTACAAGTGTGGCAAGGAGGGCCATTGCGTGAGGGATTGCCCCAAGGGGTTTGCAGTTTGCTTCCACTACAACCAGACTGGCCATCGGAAGGCCGAGTGCCTACAGCTACTTCTGGGATCAGCACAAGGACCTGCACCTGTTGCTACTAGAACCACCAAGGCCCGACCAGTGAAGGTTGTGGCACCGAAGGCTCGCGGGAGATCCTTTTAGTTGATAGCGGAGGAGGTCTGCGCAGCGCCCGATGTCGTGGCTGGTATGTATTCTTTTATTTACTTATGCTGAGTTCGAGATATTATGCTTATATTGTGGTATGCATAGGAACTTTTCATTGTGAATTATGTACCTACTTTGGTGTTATTTGACTTGGGTGCGAGTCAATCCTTCGTGTCATGAGCGTTTAGTCAACACATTAGTATCCGACGAGAGGCACTGAGTCGACCTCTACGACTTTCTATAGCTAACGAGCGAGCGGTGTACACTACTGATGTGATTTGAGGATGTGTGCTCGAGATTTCTGGTGTTGAGTTCCTGATAGATCTGGTACCAATTGTGATGGGAGATGTATGTGTCATCGTGGGCATGGACTGGTTGAGCCGATTTGGAGCTGTTATCGACTGCGAGCGTCAGTTGGTAACCATACGAGACCCTAGTGGGAGAGTACATACGTTATATGGCGAGCGTACCCAATCTGGGTCAGCATTTTGCTCAGCTGCCAGAGCGCTACAAAGTCTATAGCAAGGTTGTAGAGGGTTTGTAGCCTCTGTGATGGATACACGAGTTGCCGTAGAGAGGCCGAGTTCTGTCAGTGAGGTTCTGATAGTGCGAGAGTTTCTAGATGTTTTCCCCGAGGAGTGGGTGGGTGTGCCTCCCGAGAGGCAGGTGGAGTTTCGCATCGGTTTGGTTCCAGGGGCAGTGCCTATTGCCAAGGCACATTATCGCCTTGCGCCACCGGAGATGCAGGAGTTATTCTTGCAGCTTCAGGAGCTGTTGGGGAAAGGATTCATCCGACCGAGTAGCTCGCCATGGGGAGCGTCGATCCTTTTTGTCAAGAAAAAGGATGGTTAACACCGGATGTGCATTGATTACCGGTAGTTGAACAAGTTGACGGTCAAGAACTGTTATCCACTATCGAGGATCGACGATCTGTTCGATCAGTTATAGGGAGCTTCTTGGTTCTCCAAGATAGACTTGAATTCATGATATCACCAGATGAGGGTCCGAGATGAGGATATCCAGAAGACAGCGTTTAGGACTCGTTATAGGCATTACGAGTTCGTGGTGATGCCTTTTGGGCTCACCAATGCACCCGCAACGTTCATGGATCTCATGAACTGAGTATGCAAGTCGATGTTGGATCGATCGTTGATTGTGTTCATCGACGATATTCTAGTGTATTCGAGAGACAGAGAGCAACATGAGGAGCATCTGAGGCAGATTCTTGGAGTATTGAGACCAAAGAGGCTTTATGCCAAATTCTCCAAGTGTGATTTCTTGTTACGACAGGTCCAGTTCTTGGGACATCTCGTTAATCAGAATGGGATATTGGTCGATCCGGATAATATTGAGGTTGTTATGAGTTGGGAGGTGCCGAGATCCCCCACCGAGATTAGGAGTTTTCTAGGGTTGGCCGGCTACTATCAAAGATTTATCTAGGATTTCTCCAAGATTGTCGTTTCCCTCAGCAGATTGACCTGGAAGGGTGTTGCTTTTACTTGGGGTCCCGAGCAGTAGACCTCGTTTGAGACTCTTCGTCAGAGATTATCCGAAGCCCCAGTGTTAGCCTTTCCAGAGGGAATGGAGGATTTAATGTTGTACTGTGACGCGTCTATATCGGGGTTGGGTGCGGTGCTTATGCAGAGAGGGCACGTGATAGCATACGCATCGAGGCAGCTGAAGCCTCATGAGACGAGGTATCCCACCCACAATTTGGAGTTGAGGGCAGTAGTATTCGCCCTCAAGATACGGCGCCATTATTTGTATGGGTTTCGATGTACCATATACACGGACCACAAGAGTTTGAAGTATCTGATGGATCAGCCCAACCTAAACATGCACCAGAGGAGATGGTTGGATGTGGTAAAGGATTATGACTGTGCGATCGTGTACCACCTGGGAAAGGCTAACATGGTAGCCGATGCTCTGAGCCATAGAGCGGAGAGTGCCATGATACGAGATATATGTATGAGGATGACGGTGATGACTCCGGTATTGGATACCATCCGAGAGGCGTAGGCAGAGGCTGTAAGACTGGAGAACCGCAAGAGAGAGCGGGTGATTAGGCAGGTGGCCGGGTTTGTTACTGATAGTCGAGGGATTATGACCTTTCACGGTCGGATATGAGTGTCGTTTATGGGCGGTGCATGTAGCATATTGATGGAGGAGGCGCACAGATCAAGATTCTCGATCCATCCCGGGGCCACTAAGATGTATTTGGACCTGAGAGAGACTACTGGAGGCCCTGAATGAAGAGGGATGTTGTGTGGGTAGTAGAGAGGTGCTTAACCTGTCTTCGGGTTAAGGCCGAGCACCATCGTCCGCATGGCAAGTTGCAACCACTAGAGGTTTCCCAGTTGAAGTTCGAACAGATTTCTATGGATTTCATCAACAAGTTGCCGAGGACCGCGAGGGGTGTTGATGCAATTTGGGTGATTGTGGATCGGCTGACGAAGAGCGCTCACTTCCTTGCTATCAGTGAGAGCTCTTCTGCAGAGAGGCTGGCAGAGATATATGTGAGAGAGGTGGTATCACGGCATGGAGTGCTGATCTCGATTGTGTCAGACCGGGATGTACGTTTCACCTCCAGGTTCTGGAAGAAGTTCCATGAGAAGTTGGGTACGAGATTGCACTTCGGTACTGCTTACCACTCACAGACAGACGGGCAGAGTGAGAGGACAATACAGACGCTTGAGGACATGCTTCGAGCATGCATCATGGACTTCAAAGGAAGTTGGGACACATACCTACCCTTGGCTGAGTTTTCCTACAACAATAACCACCATTCGAGTATTGGTATGCCTCCCTTTGAGCTTTTATATGGGAGGAGGTGTCGGACCCCCATCTGTTGGGGAGTGGTAGTGCAACAAGTGATGGGTAGCATTGAGATATTGCTTAAGATGACGGAACAGATTCAGCAGGTCAGACAGAGGGTATTGACAGCCTAGAGCCGCCAGAAACGTTATGCGGATAGGCGATGATCCGAGCTCGAGTTCCACGTAGGAGACTTTGCACTCCTGAAGGTATCTCCTTGGAAAGGAGTGATCCAATTCAGAAAGACGGGCAAACTGGGGCCCCGATACATTGGTCCTTTCAAGGTGACCGCTATACTAGGCACGGTAGCGTACCATTTAGAGCTACCTGTGGAGTTGAGCCAGATCCAAGATACTTTCCATGTATCCCAGTTGAGGAAGTGTATAGCCGATGAGATGGCAGTAGTGCCGCTAGAGGATATTCAGGTGGATGCGAGCCTGAATTTCATTGAGAGACCGATCACGATCTTGGATCGTAAGATCAAGGTTTTGAGGAACAAGGAGGTGCCTCTGGTTCAAGTCCAGTGACAACATTGGAGAGGGTCTGAGCTGACATGGGAGTCGGAGTCAGAGATGCGGGAGCAGCATCCAGATTTATTTGCAGAGAGAGACTTTGAGGGCGAAGTCTAATTCTAGAGGGGGACAATTGTAACATCTGGATTTCCAGGTATCATAATTTAAATATTTGTTTTGTGATGAGAAGAGGGACTCGATGAGTTGACGCCTAACCTCGTCGAGTAGGATCGCGACTGATGACTCGGATAAATGAATGGAATCGATGACTCAGAGAGTCGACTCGACGAGTCCGCGTTGTGGACAGAAACCCTAAATCTTTGGGCATGTGCCTTATTTAAAGGACCTTATGGCCTTCAATGGTGGCCACACACACATTTGACAAACCCTAACGAACCATAGATCATAGAGAGTGAGGGTAGGAGCTAATTTCATCACCATTAGTGCATTCTTGCAAGAAGGAAGGAGGGGATTCAAGCTAGGATGATTAGGGAGCTTAGATCTACTATCACTTCATCAAAGGTTGCTATTTTAGGTATGAATCCATGCCTATTTTCGTGTATATAGTAGATCTCATGAATCTATGATTTCTTTACCCTTTCTTTAGTTGGAATATGGAGCATGTGGAGTCCCATTGAGGAATAGACATTAGATCTGGACCTTGAGAGGTCCACAGAGTCCCAATCATCCAGCTTTATGTAGTCCTATTAGAGTTTTGAGTCTAGGTTACCGTTATAAGAGTTATTTCATCAAATAGAGCCATATGTGTGACGCATGAACATAAAGATGGGACCTTTACGTGACTTTTGGGTATTAGAAGGTCATTTGAACATTCCCATGGAGGAAACTCGCCGAGTCCATGAGAGGAATCGAAGAGCTGGATCGGGTTGCTCTGCGATTCGTGATCAGTGGTAACCCGTTAAATGAAAGGTTAACTCGACAAGTCGAGTGAGGCCTTAGGAGGATTCATAGGACACGCATGGACTCTTTGAGTCACCAAAGTGCACTCAACGAGTCTGGTTAAAGTTGGACCATTGACTGGAGTTAACTTTCGTTGACTTTTAGGTTTTGGTCAACAATTGGACATTTGGACCATTGGAGGGGTAAAATGTCTTTTCCCTTTCTAAGAGATTATAGGAAGGGATTAGTCTAGCCTTTGAGAATTGTGTTTAATTAGAGGTAAATTACTTTATGTGATTAGGCGGAGGCTAGATCGGTATTTCTAGTTCGAGACTTTCCGAGATTACTCGAGGTGAGTCTTCTCACTATACATTACCTAGAATGGTATATATGTGCAGACCGGAGGGTCTTACGTGTATGTGTATGTTTGAGATTTATGTGCATTGTGTTATATGTATGTTATGTGTTATATATATAGACTGGACCAGAGGGTCCAACGACTCATGTGGCCAGAGGGTCCTCAATCAGACCGGACCGGAGGGTCCAACGAGCTAGACCAGACTGGAAGCTCCAACGAGCTACGGGACTGGAGGTTCCTGTCGAGACACATTGACCGGAGGGTCATACCGAGCTATAGCCTCGAGTGGCTTATCTGTTGTATGTGCTATTTTGGGGAACACACTAAGCTTTTATGCTTACCGTGTTATGTGATATGTGTTTCAGGTACTAGTGAGGATCGCGGGAAGGCGCTGACATGATTTGTACACAGTGATAGAGGATTTGTATGAGATATGTTATGTTTGAAAACTGAGTAATTTTTTCAAATTTTCACGTCGTTACATACATACATACACACACACACACGCACACACACATACACACACACACACACACATATATATATATATATATATATATATATATATATGGTCTTGTTACATGATTATCTTAAGAAAAATATTAATACTTAAAAGATCATATGTTTTAAATTGCTGATATTTTGTGTTATATATATATATATATATATATATATATATATATATATATATATATATATATATATATACTGATTTATGATAGTGTTATCGAAATTGGGTGGTTATTGAAAGTTTGTTACATAGATTATAGTCTAGTAAGTTTTAAACTAAGATGTCTAAAGGATTTTTAGAACTCGTTAATTTGAATAAGAGTATAACCATACGTTGTATTGCGATAAGTACTATATAACCAGGAAAAAGGTTTCAATAACTAGGTACACATCATAGTCTTGTCTAGTGATAACGTAAGATATATAAATTATGCTTAGTTCGAGTTAAGTTGAAAGAATGTTTGTGATACCCTATATTTGTAACACCCCGATTTCCCAGGTGTGAAAGTTGAGGGTTTCATGCATATTATGGAATCTACTCAACAAGTTGGTTGCTCCACCCCGTCGTGTAGGAGAGATCAACATGTGTGAATTTTTGATGCAAACTGGACGAGTTGGAGGGACCAACTCGACGAGTTGAGCCTGTTTAGTAAAAACCCTAATTTTCGGGTCTTGCACACTATTTAAAGAACTTATAACCTACTGTAGCCTCCTTCATTGTCTTTTCAACCAGAGAAAACCCTAGATAGAGCTTGGTACACTCTTGAGTTTGTTTGAGAGCTTAAAAGGTGACTTTTGAGGAGTTTTGAAAGGAGACTTGAAGATTGAGAAGCTTGGATCAAGAAGAAGGCTATAAATGCATCACCTCCTGTGTATTGGTGATCAAAATGAGGTATAAAGTTAATACCTTGACTTCTTTGTACTTTGATCTTCTATTGGGAGTGTTTATGGCCATTTTTGGGACGTATAGAGTCATTCTCGGGTTTGAGCCTGTCACAAGGACATGGTTTCAGATCTAGACTCCTCTAGGTTCTTATAGTCATAAAGTCATCAACTTTATCAATCCTTGGCTCTTCTCTATGCCCTAAAACCCTTCTTGAACTTAGTTTTGGGTATTTTAGCCTTGTGAGGCCTTATATGCACGTAACGTTAGCAACTTTATATGATAACTTCATCCTAGGAGGTTGGATCTGAATTTTGGAGCATTGGAATCGACTGAAATGAGCTTAATGTGTAATGGCTGAAGAACTCGATGAGTTGGGCATCCAACTCGACGAGTTGAGTCGGGTTTACCCGTTTTTGGATTCAGAGTGAACTAGACGACTTGGTGGGCAACTTGACGAGTGGTTAGCGTTTTTTCCCGATCTTCTGGACATTGCATGGACTCGACAAGTTGGCCAGAAACTCGGCGAGTTGACTCGATTTTCACGATTTACTAAGTTCCAAAGGAACTTGACGATTCTATGAGATGCACTCGGCGAGTTGGCTATTGACTTTCATTTACTTTAGGGTACTGGTCTAGTTGTGGACTTTAGAGGACATGGAGGGGTAAAATAGTCTTTTCCTCTTTTCTAAGGTTATTAGAAAGACTTAGCCAATATTTTGAAGATGCTAATATTTGATTTTAATTAGAGATATATATGTGATACATGTTAGGAGGAGTCTAGACCAGCAATTCACGTACAGGATATACTTGCTTTACCTTGCATGGTGAGTCTTCTCACTACACTTCCCTGAGTGGTAATATTGTGTGACCATAAGGTCGTGTCTGAGTTACTGACCAGAGGGTCTTATGTGTCTATACTGAGTTATGTGATATATTATGCATTTTGTCTTTGTGATTTATGTTGTATATTATTTTGTGCCTTATTGAGTTAGGACCAGAGGGTACAAACCGAGTTCTGAGACCGGAGGGTTCTCACTAAGACCCTTGACCAGAGGGTCCTTATCGAGATATTGGCATGAGAGTCTAATTATTTGTGTGTGGTATTTGGGGAACGCACTAAGCTTTGTGAATACAGTATTGATTTAAATGTGTATCAGGTACTTCTGTAGATTCTAGGAAGGCGAAGGCACGATTGTACACATCTGTCGCCTTATGGAGATTTGAGGATACTCTGATATTGTTTTGTTAATAACTTACAATTTATGTGATGACTTAAATTTATGACTATCATTTTGAGAATTAAAAATGAAAAATTTGTCTTGAATTTTGAGGCGTTACAATTTGGTATCAGAGCCTTGGTTAGAGGGATTCGGGTGTACCCTCGGGTATGTCTAGACTCAAACTGAGTTGATAACTTCTCAAAAGAGAAGTATTTTTCATCACATGATTTTTCAAAGAGATTAAAGAGTTTTGAAAGCAGATCCAAAGCGGTGGATACAATCAGCCAGAGCCAGAGCGGTGATTTCCCAAAATACCCTTACTTGATTATATGTTGTTATTATCAGTTAATAGAACTACATTCTAGTTTAGGGCTAGAGATCTGCTCAAAATTGTATGCTAGTGTTCCTGTTTAGGAGAGATGCCTTAATACCTATTATGTGAATTGGTAGTTAAAGATCACCGAGAAGTTGAGAGGTAGGATTGCCTGAGTTCGGTGATACCTTTCATGTTGTGGATAGACCATATGGAGTTGAATGCTAGAGAGGTTTTATGTGCTGCTGGAGGTTGCTCAATGCCTGAATGTTGCTTGCTTTGTGCTTTGTGGAACTCATGAGTCATGCTAGTTAGCTTGAGTGGCTAAATGACGTTATGTGGAGTTCTCCAGCAGCTAATGGAAGAGAAGCGTAGGAACCTAGGAGATGCTAATGAGTAATTTCAGTCTCATGAGTGTGCTATTTAGAAGTGAGTATTTGAGGGGGGAGAGCATGTGGAATGGGATTGATCGATGGGGAAAGTTGAACATGTAACACCGTAAATTTCAAAACAATTTTTCATTTAAAAATAATCGTTTAATTCTTAAAACACTTTTCTTAAAATCTCATTCATAATCGAGTTACAAAACAAAACTCCATTTTCACTTGCATAATAAACCAAGATCTTCAAAACATGACTCTTTCTCTGGTGTGTACAATCGAGCCGGTGTCGTCCCGTGATCCTGAGAGAAACCTGAAACACATAACACAAAACACTGTAAGCACGAAGCTTAGTGAGTTCCCCAAAATACCACACATAACACATATTAGCCACTCGAGGCTATAACTCTGTGGGTCCGTGGACCCTACTCTGTGAACCCTCTCGGTTCTAACTCTGGGAACCTTCCGGTTCTAACTCTGTAAACATGCACAACATAAATCACATAGAAATAATGCGGTACAACACATAACATACACAACATACAGATACTCTGTCACATAACTATGGTTACCTACTCAAGGTAAAGTATAGTGAGAAGACTCACCTGGCAAGCAGTAAGCAGATATCCTCATGCTTGCATCTCGAACTCGCCACCATCAATCACATAAGGCAAATGCTCTCATGAACATAAATCTCGAGACTAGACTCAAACCTTTCTTGGCACTCTCTCAAGGGTAAAAGACCATTTCACCCCCTTCTAAGCCCAAAGACCAAATTGCTGACCAAACCCCAAAAGTCAACAGAATTCAACGGTCAACTTCGACCCAACTCGCCGAGTACACTCCGGTGACTTGGCGAGTACACACATGTCCACTAACTCTTTGTCCCACTTGGTACGTCGAGTCCCTCCCAATGCTCGACGAGTCATACCAGATAGGAATCGCGAGGCCACCCCGACTCAACTCGCCGAGTCTCAAGAACAACTCGGCGAGTACCGCCTTGAACTCCAGTCCTCTAACCCCCCCTCCTGACTCGCTGAGTCATCCCCCAACTCGGCAAGTCTATCCACTGAGCAACTTACGTGAAACCCTAACCCTACTCGCAGAGTCTCAAGAACAACTCGGCGAGTTCATGCCATGCACAAATTCTACTGACCTCCTGAGGTCAGATCTGTTTCCCCAAACCATATATCTGGCCTCCCCAAGCATGAATGTCCCGTAAAGTTTGAAACTTGGTGCTTGTATAACCACAACAAGGCATCAAAAGGAGATTTAGTCCTAGAAATGGCAACCTAAGGCCAATAACCCCAAACTGGTCCATAAAGCTCCAAGGGTCAAGCTCTCTGGACCTCTTTGAGTCCAGATCCAAGGCACAAACTCAAAGAGGGACCATTTGCTCCACATAATCACTCTCCAAAGGGGTTAGAAAACCCTAGATCTAATGATCAACACCAAAACTGAAGGAGGTTCGAACCATTACCTCAAAATGATGTCTCTGAACTCTGGAACTGCTTGAATCGCACATCCTCTTTGCTCTTGTCACCTTCTTCTTGCTAAACCAAGGGTTCAAGGATCAAAAGTGACTTCTTCTCCCTCACAACGATTTGGCTCACTTAGGGTTCTCTCAAGGGACTGGTAGCCGCAATGGGAGGCTATAAGTGCCCTTAAATAGGCTCCAAACCTAGGGGATTAGGGTTTCATTAAACAACGTGGACTCGCCGAGTCCACTAATGGAATCGCCGAGTCCGGACGTGAACCCGGATGAACATCCGCGACCCTACTCGGCGAGTCTTGGCTCCAACTCGCCGAATTCCTCCTCAAACACCAAAATAATTAAATAAAATAATATACCTGGGAAATCAGGATGTTACAATTCTCCCCCACTAGAATCAGACTTCGCCCTCGAAGTCTCACTCTAGAAACAACTCCGGATGCTGCTCACGCATCTCGTGCTCCGGCTCCGAAGTAAGCACTAACCCCTTCCGGTGTTGCCACTAGACCTGCACCAAAGGCACCTCTTTGTTCCCCAGAACCTTGATCTTTCGATCCCGAATAGCCACCGGTCTCTCAATGTAATTCAGGCCCACATCCACCAGAATATCCTCTAATGGTACTACTGCCGACTCATCGGCTATACACTTTCGCAGCTGCAACACATGAAAAGTGTCATGGATCTGAACTAGCTCTGCAGGTAGCTCCAACCGGTAGGCTACCCTGCCTACCCTCGCGATCACCCGAAAAGGACCGATATATCGGGGCCCCAACTTGCCCCTCTTCCTGAATCGGATCACTCCTTCCCAAGGAGAGACCTTCAGAGGTACAAAGTCACCGACCAAAAATTCGAGCTCGGACCGGCGCCTGTCCTCTTAACTCATCCGACGACTCTGAGCGGTCAACAACCTATGCCTGACCTGTTGTATCTGCTCTGACGTCTGAAGCACGATCTTTGTACTTCCCATCACATGTTGCTCTACCTCTTCCCAGCAAATGGGGTCCGATACCCCCTTCCCTACAACAGCTCAAAGGGTGGCATACTGATGCACTAATGATGGCTGTTGTTGTAGGAAAACTCTGCCAAGGGCAAATACGGGACACAATTCCCCCCCCCCCGAAATCTAATACACATGCCCAAAAGATATCCTCGAGCGTCTGAATCGCTCGCTCGCTCTGAAGTGTCCACAAACATCACCATGGTAAACTCTAGCTCATTTCTCATATTCATCTTCGATACCGAGCACCAGGTCAGCTTTTGGCCCCACAGCTGAACCCCCAAAGGTCACACATAACATGATCCAAAATATCTCACTAACTTCCTCCCCGTGACCACTATCACGGCCCAGTGACACGCAAGTCACGAAATTCCCTTTTCCTCTTAAAAAAATATATATACAATCCAATTGAAGATCGACTCAGCTCTAACCTTTGGCGTCCGCTGCGCATATTCTCCCGCGCGCCTCGCTGACCCTCCCGACGGAGACGGAGACCCCCGTCTGGCCTCGGTTTAACCACTAGGCTCCAAAAACTCAACGCTAGGGCTAATCAAGCCTAAAACTCTTCTGCATCATGCACTTATTGGAGAACACTCCATCTTCACACTCTTTTGCCGTCTAGTGGGTACTATGGCTTCCCGCAACATTGCGACAACCTCTAACTAGTGAGTACTACGGCTCCCCGTAGTATCACAATACCAACTAACTAATGAGTACTACGACTCCCCGTAGTACCACGACTCCCTCCCTCTGACTTGTGAGTACTACGGCTCCCCGTAGCATCACGACTCTCTCTCTCTCTCTGACTTGTGAGTACTACGGCTCCCCGTAGCGTCACAACACCATCTGACTGGTGAATACTACGGCTCCCCGTAGCTTCACCTTATACTCTCATTCTCATTACAACGCCACACTATGTTCACTAACTCATGCACCGAGACTATCATAGATAGTTACACACACACTTGCCCCGATATGCATTACAGACTTTGGCGGCAACCGCCATAACACAGAACCTACCTCAGCAGAGATCCACTTCGTTAAATAATCTCTCTTGATGACAATACACAAAGGGCTCCCATTGGAACCGTGGATACACGATACATCACTAGTCATCTTAAACCCAAGACTCTAAATAACTCCGAAATCGGGACGCTATACGTGGAAACCACGGAAGATCCTAACAGAGCCTCACAATGTCCTGCCTCTACCACTGATTCCCTTACTCCCAGCACCATACACATACAACAATACATTTCCTCTGAATCCCATAATAATTTCCTATTTCACTCGATGTGCAACTTCAGTGCATCCAAACACTCAATTGGAATACATGGAAGACGCTAACTCTTCAGAACACACTGATGATCCTCCGAAACCCTTTCCACTACTGCTCAAAATCCAAGCAAGAATACACATCCCAACCCGGGAGTTGGCTACTCGACAATCTTCTACCCATATTTTAACCCAGAAGTTTTCAACTGCCCATACCATCATTACGAGTCTTCCACTTGAAACGACTCTGACCACCACCAGATTCCTGACCATTGACCACCCGCCGTGGAGACACACATCCTTCTCCCAGACATATACCACATGCATTATCTCGCCCTGCACCTTTCCTTGATCACCAATGACCCTGATCTCGTGAATTCAAGCCGCAGGATTCTGTATCCAACCCCTAACCGCTCTTGCACAAATCTCTGGTTCTCTCAATAAACCACCCGGTTCTCCCCCACTTAGGGTTCGAACCATCACTATCTGATACATCAACAACCTCACAAACTATTTTCACCAGCAATAACGCACCTGCCCCTGGAAAGTGTTATGCAACGCCCGATAATCCCCTTTAAGGAAATCAATCGATCTCATAACTCTGAACCTCAGATGAAATCCTCAAGAACATCTCGTCACGACTGCCCCTAGTTGTTCCAAGTCTCATACCAATCCAATACCAAACAACTCAACTGTCCAATAACATCACTGACTCATAGATTGGACCACGAAATCATCATACTCCCCCACCTCGACTAATCAACCGACGTTCCAACACATGGATCATCCCCAGAACAGGGACCCACTCCCATATTCAATACCCAACATAGATAGAAAAAGAACTGCACTGATTAACTCAACTGGACTCCCCACTGATACCTCTACAATATCACCTACTATACTCAAATAGGTGTAACGTGATCCTCGACTATCTCAGTCCCAACTGACTATCTGCTCATGCTAAATCACTGCCTCGCGGCACACATGCTACCTGATACTCTGATGGAAAATCATCATCAATGACAACCTGCAGGGTTTACCCTCAAACCCAAAACTTAAACATCATGCCTCTCATGTTCCGCACACGAACATAAATAGAACCACCCAGGTCATAGAAGGTGACATCTCCTCTATCGACTGATTACTCAATTCAGACCGAAATTCTCCCCTCCCTCTGACTCCTTGCCAAAATACTCTGAAAGGCTCTCGACCTCCCTCTCAAGGGACGCCTCTTCGAACTCAATCATGGCCCACAAGCCTAAAATCCATAGCGTCCAATCTCTACCTCATCAATCGTGACCGGATAACCGGAGAACCACAAGCATCATTCACTACGAAACATGGTACTCATCCCATGACATCTCTTCTCAATATGCTCCGGTGTATGGTACCCGAACCATAGCATCACTCCTCCATCTGCTCCAATGTATGGTACTCGAACCATAACATCATTCCTTCATCCGCTCCGATGTATGGTACTCGAACCATAACTTCACTCCTCGATCCGCTCCGATGTATGGTACTCGAACCATAACATCACTCCTCAATCCGCTCCGATGTATGGTACTCGAACCATAACATCACTCTTCAATCTGCTCCGATGTATGGTACTCGAACCATAGCATCACTCCTCAATCTGCTCCGATGTATGATACTCGAACCATAACATCACTCCTCAATACGCTCTGATGTATGGTACTCAAACCATAGCATCAATCCTCAATCCGCTCCGATGTATGATACTCGAACCATAACATCACTCCTCAATACGCTCCGATGTATGGTACTCAGACCATAAAATCACTCCTCCATCCGCTCATTAGAACCTTCAGAATATTCTTTGTATCAAGTATGGGTCCTCTGCTTTCAGTAGTATGGGCCCATACTACCTGCCACATCTACCCATACTTTCCACACGGACTATCCCGGAGCTCCTAAGTAGCTGCTCCACCTTCTCGTTTACCAATTCCGTCTTGCTCTCGCTCCCCAGTGAAATTCTCTACTCTGCCAGTGCACTCATCTAGCTAAGGTTACCCCCCCCCCCAGGCTCTTCCTAGATTCCCACACTTCTCTGCCATCAGCTGCTGAAGAGCTCCTAATGATGCCAGCCATCTACCTCCTGAATATCACCATATTCGCTTGGTAGCTGACTCCCATCATCGAGAGTTCCACAAAGCACGAAGCAAGCAGCATTCGAGCATCGAAGAATATATATAACTCACTCTGGGTGATAACTCCGCTTGCTCTGCTCATCCTCGAAAGTACCACCAAACTCTGCAACTCTTCCCCTCGCGGGTTCTAACTATTCTTTCGCTAAGTACCACGGTACTTATCTAGGTATCTCCCCTAGATTACTCCTCTACTCAGATCCCCTAAAGGATTCCAACTAAATATTCTCACTCATCACATACTCAAAAGCACATCGCATATAACAACAATTCCTAGGCTAAGGCAACACAAATCAGGCCACTCTAGTCCTAAGATATGAAATACCTAGCCTGTCTCTAGCATGAAATAATATCTCATAAAGTGCATCATAAATATCTCATAATACAAAAGTAAGGGTATTTTGGGAAATCACCATTCGGGCTCTGGCTGATTGTACACACTGCTCTTTCTTGCTTCCTCTTTGAACTCTTATTCGCTTTAGAAAATTATTTCTTTGAAAACTTTTCTTACTTCCTCAATTTGAGTCCAGATTTACCCGAAGGTGCATCCGAATCTCTCAAACCAAGGCTCTGATACCAACTTGTAACACTGTAAATTTCAAAACAATTTTTCATTTAAAAATAATCGTTTAATTCTTAAAACACTTTTCTTAAAATCTCATTCATAATCGAGTTACAAAACATAACTCCATTTTCACTTGCATAATAAACCAGGATCTTCAAAACATGACTCTTTCTCTGGTGTGTACAATCGATCCAGTGTCGTCCCGTGATCCTGAGAGAAACCTGAAACACATAACACAAAACACTGTAAGCACGAAGCTTAGTGAGTTCCCTAAAATACCACACATAACACATATTAGCCACTCGAGGCTATAACTATGTGGGTCCGTGGACCCTACTCTGTGAACCCTCTCGGTTCTAACTCTGGGAACCTTCCGGTTCTAACTCTGTAAACATGCACAACATAAATCACATAGAAACAATACGGTACAACACATAACATACACAGCATACAGATACTCTGTCACATGACTCTGGTTACCTACTCAAGGTAAAGTATAGTGAGAAGACTCACCTGGCAAGCAGTATGCAGATATCCTCATGCTTGCATCTCGAACTCGCCACCATCTATCACATAAGGCAAATGCTCTCATGAACATAAATCTCGAGACTAGACTCAAACCTCTCTTGGCACTCTCTTAAGGGTAAAAGACCATTTTACCCCCTTCTAGGCCCAAAGACCAAATTGGTGACCAAACCCCAAAAGTCAACAGAAGTCAATGGTCAACTTTGACCCAACTCGCCGAGTACACTCCGGTGACTTGGCGAGTACACACATGTCCACTAACTCTTTGTCCCGCTTGGTACGTCGAGTCCCTCCCTATGCTCGACGAGTCATACCAGACAAGAATCGCAGGGCCACCCCGACTCAACTGGCCAAGTCTCGAGAACAACTTGCGCGAGTACCGCCTTGAACTCCAGTCCTCTAACCCCCCTCCTGACTCGTTGAGTCATCCCCCAACTCGGCAAGTCTATCCACTGAGCAACTTACGTGAAACCCTAACCCTACTCGCCGAGTCTCAAGAACAACTCGGCGAGTTCATGCCATGCACAAACTCTACTGACCTCCTGAGGTCAGATCTGTTTCCCCAAACCATAGATCTAGCCTCCCCAAGCATGAATGTCACGTAAAGTTCGAAACTTGATGCTTGTATAACCATAACAAGGCATCAAAAGGAGATTTAGTCCCAAAAATGGCAACCTAAGGCCAATAACCCCAAACTGGTCCATAAAGCTCCAAGGGTCAAGGTCTCTGGACCTCTTTGAGTCCAGATCTAAGGCACAAACTCGAAGAGGGACCATTTGCTCCACATAATCACTCTCCAAAGGGGTTAGAAAACCCTAGATCTAATGATCAACACCAAAACTGAAGGAGTTTCGAACCATTACCTCAAAATGATGTCTCTGATTTCTAGAACTACTTGAATCGCACCTCCTCCTTGCTCTTGTCACCTTCTTCTTGCTAAACCAAGGGTTCAAGGATCAAAAGTGACTTCTTCTCCCTCACAACGATTTGGCTCACTTAGGGTTCTCTCAAGGGACTGGTAGCCGCAATGGGAGGCTATAAGTGCCCTTAAATAGGCTCCAAACCCGGGGGATTAGGGTTTCATTAAACAGCGTGGACTCGCCGAGTCCGGACGTGAACCCGGATGAACATCCGCGACCCTACTCGGCGATTCTTGGCTCCAACTCGCCGAGTTCCTCCTCAAACACCAAAATAATTAAATAAAATAATACACCTGGGAAATCAGGATTTTACAGAACAACTACTTAGGAAATATGGGATGATCCTTTTGGAAAGTATAGGTAGATGTCGAAGGTAGTATGGGCCCGTACGACTGAAAGAAGAGGACCCATACTCAAAACAAGGAGAATTCCAAAGATTCTAAGAAGCAGGCTGAGGGGAGATAACATGGTTTGGGTACCATGATTCGTGGCAGAGTGTGTTTCCGTCTTAACAGGTTGTCCTACTATGATTGTCTAGACTAAGAGTGGATATGGTAAATTGTAGGGCCAGAGGGCCATGTCGGTCGAGCTTATACGGTGTATACCTTACGAGAAGAATTGAGTTTTGGTCTCGAGGGACTTGACTGGTGAGGTGCCAGTTGGAGTCACAAGACTCAAAAAGGGGGCGAACGTGTTGTGTTGTTGAGGATTGCAGTCTGAATCAAGTGGTCGGCCGATGGTTGTGATGTCATTTTTTGTGACAAGAATTACACTATTTCCACTTCCTGAGTAGAATGAAAGGGATAACGAGCTTCGGTTTTATAGTTTGGAGGTAAATCACGTAATGTAGCATATAGTTGCGAAATATTTGCTAGAGTATTTTTTAGTATGTGTGTTGCGAGGTGTTTCTTATACCATAAGAGAATTATCAGTGGGGACTGAGATGGATGAGGACAAGGATATGCCTTAGTTGAGTATAGTAAGGCATACTTTAGCAATAGTTCTAGGTAATCAAGAGGAGTATATTAGGGCGAAAATCCTCATTGTCTATGTAGTGTGTCGACTATGAGAGTGAGGTCTCTTACTTCTATGATGATTCACGCGATGGAACTTTGGTTGAGGAATCGAAGATGAGGTGTGTGTGATAGTCCATTATTTCTAGATTGAGAGTCATAACTAATTCGGGACAGTCGAGATGTCCGGTGGTGTGTCGGTATGAGATTTTTGGTGATTGGCGGCAGTCATATTGAGAAGTTTCCAGGGTTTCCATCTGATATTCGGAGTACTTGGAGTTCTTGGGCTTATTCTGAAAGGTCATCGAGTGTTGCATGGTACTTCCCAAGAGTTAGGTATGGTATAGTTGGGGAGCCCGTTGTAGTGAGGTCTGTGGATATGCCAACTAGTGATGGTTCGAACTGTTGGATTAGGTGTCTAAGCCCATAACTATAATTGGTATGTACTTGACCTGAGAGTTGCATGGTCCATTTCGGGTTGCATATCACTCGGACAATTTGATAGGATGGATATTTTAGTAAGAGGTTATTTATGATTTATTAATATATTATAAGTATAATATATTAATTGATAAATCATATTATTTGATTAATATTGATCAAGAATTGATTTGGGATTAATTTAGTGATCAAAAGAGACTAATTAAATTAACGGGGGCTGATTAAGTAAATCAGTGATACATATATAGTTTGGGCTAATGATCCATAGTGATTAGTAATGGACTAAGTTCATGTAAGACTCCATGAAGAGTTATTACAAACGGCTTATCATATGGATTATTGGATTAAGGCCCAAGGAAGTGGATTAAGGTTTAACTCTTGGAATTCTACACTATATATGTAACCCACTAAGGCCAAAAATCGGGTGAATGTGTTCTTGGAGAAGCATAGCCTATTTTTGGTGTGTCCAAAACTCTCTCTCTCAAGTCCTCCATTTGTTCATGGTGTGTTATGAACCGTATGAGGCATCACACTTGAGGAGCTAAGTTCTTAAAGGCCAAAATTCAACAAGCTACAACAAGAGGTAATCTTCTCATTTATTTTTATGAATCATATGCCAAATTGTATGCTAGTTGTAGGTTTCATGTTTTGGAAATTTTTCTTGCATGTATAACTAGAGAAAACTTAGATCCAAAGAATTTAAGGTTGTATGTGCACCATAGGATGTTGTAGTACCTAAAACCCATCAATGGTATAAGAGCCATGGGTTGTTTTCTGTTATATTTGATGCATTGCTAATTGTTCAAAGCTGGAAAACATGAAATTTTGTACTCTGCTAGGGTGAACTCGGCGAGTCCAATCATGAAATCAACGAGATCATCATGAAATCGACGAGTCCATTATCCGACTCAACGAGTTCAGCAGTCGGTTTGTAACGCCCGCAGATTCGGGCTAGTTAATTTAAGACGATAAGCGTCAAAAATGAATTTTTTGTTGAAATATTATTTAGAATGAATAATCTTAACTAAGTTATAGTATATGTTACAAGGATTACGTACATACAAAGAACGCCGAAATCCGAGTTATAGCGAAGAAGTTATGACCTGTCGAAATTTCGCGACAGAACCAACACGACGTTGAATGACGTAAAAAGTGAATTTACGTTAGAGCGATATTTAGCCTTAGCGATCTAAACGAAAGTCGTAGAGTTCGTTAAAACATGAGCGTGCATAAAAAGAACATCCAAATCTGACTTCGTATTAGGAAGTTATGATTTTTCTAAGTTTCGACTTAGCGGTATGCAGCCCGAATACTCAATTTGAGATCGAGCGGCTTTTAGCCGAAACAATCTAAACGAGAATCGAAGATCTTGTTTATAGTAGTGCAACAGTAAAAAGACAGATGAAAACGGACATTCGATAAAGAAGTTATGAATTTATAACGAAATTTTCTTGTCCCGGCCTACTAAAAAAAATAAAGTCAAAATTAGCCGACGGAGTCTGAACGAAAGTTGTAGAGCATAGTTTCACCTACGCGTGGATATAAAGAACGTCGAAAATGGAGTTCGTATGAGGAAGATATGAATTTTTGAAGGTTATTAAATAATTAAAATATTAAATTTAATTATAAATTTCGATATTATCCAAAGGGGGGAGTCAGCGAACTTATCCAGGTTACACCCAGCGTAACTAAAGATTACGCCCAGCGTAATCCTTCTTCCAGCACCCTATAAATAGATGTTGAGGATTGCCGAGTTTTGGTGCTCCATTCTTCCCTTTCTCTCGCATTTTTACCTCGTTTTGCATGCAAGAAATACCCCGATGCCCCGGTATCATTCCCGAGACCCGAAGAAAGTCCCGAAGCCCCAAAGATCCCGAGAAGTGAAATTCCCGAGCCGAAGCTCTGCCCGCGAGAAGCCTGGTTTTTGTGAAGATCTCCCGGTTTCACCGAAGAATACTACTTCTACAAGCCGTAGTGCTGTCCGATCATCTTCTGATCAAGTGACTGTGTAGTTACTTTCTTCTAACACATAAATATTAAGTATTTACTATGAAATACGTGTTACATGTTTATATTTGTGAGTGTGTGGTCACTTTCTTCTAACATATAAATATTAAGTATTTGCTATGAAATACGTGCTATGTGTATAATATAAAGTTGTTTATATGTGTGAGTGTATAGTCCCTTTCATAAAGACGATTTTAATACAAGTATTGTTTGAATGTATTAAGTATATGTTTTGGGTGAGTGTGTAGTCACTTTCTTTTAACACATAAGTATTAAGTATTTGCTACGAAATACGTGTTATGTGTTTATATACTGTTGTTTATTTGAGATAAGCGTGGAATGGATGTTTCATATAGGTTTTAAATGAGTTAAACTGTATATGTATGTTATATCTAAAAATATGTTGGGTAGAACATGGGTAGACGAATTAGTTGGTGTGTGATGACGGATGAGTTTGAGGATGAGACGAAAGACGAACGTTGGTAGCTATGGACTTAGTACCTACACTGGTAGCTATGGATTTACTACTGTTAGATAAATGTTGGTAGCTATGGACTTAGTACCTACACTGGTAGCTATGGATTTAGTACCCGATGAATGAACCATAGCAGCTATGGAATTAGTGCTGTACGAAAGAACCTTGGCAGCTATTGTCTTAGTGCCTAATAAAGAATCCTGGCAGCTATTTTCTTAGTGCCTAATACGGAGTGAACGAATAGATGACTCTTAGGGTAGACCCTTAAGTGTAAGGAAGATAATGGGGATGGGTAATTGGGTTGATTGTTTGATGATTGAATATAATAATTATATTATTGTGGGTTGAAAACCCTATATACTCACCAGGCTCCGAAGCCTGACCCACTTAGTTTTCTTTGCATTACAGGTAATGGCACGAGAGTATAAGTCGGATGACTTGACGAGAGATTTTGGATTATAGACTAGTAGTTATAAATAACTGTTGTAAGGTTTGTATTGTACTGTTTATGCTTTTGGTCTGTATCAGAACATGACATCCCGAGATTTTGTTATTTAATGAAAATACATTCTCTTTGAGAAATGTTTTGATAAATATTATCATATTTTGTTTTGGGAACAAATTCGGCAACTCTTTTAATAAAAGTATTACTCTGATTTTATAAAACAAAGCATAAACAAATCGGTCTTTTCTGGCCGTGAAATTGGGGATGTCACACGGTTGGCTGATTTTTGGGTTTTTTTATCCAGAATTGGATTTGGATCATTACCTTAAACTGGTTTCTATCATAAAATATGTTTTCCTGATATGGTAATGATTATCCCATCCAATTAAAAGATAAATTATCAAATCTCGAAGTTATCACTAGTTTATATGATATGCTAATTGTTTGTAATATTTTGTTTTGAAGTTATCTTAGTATAAGAGTTACATTATGTCAAATTTGTAAAAGATAAAATTATGATTATTTTATTGGTTTTAAAATTTGATCAAAATGTTTGTAGGAGTTAGAAAACTTGTCATCAAGTTTTGAAACTCAAATGTTTTTTTATGGAGTTACAAATCTTGTCATCAAGTTTGGAACTCAAAGGTTTTTCAAGAGTTACAAATCTTACCCTCAAGTTTTGAAAAATGAAAAGTCTCATTTATGGAACATTGAAAAGTTTTCAAAAGGTACAACTCTTGGGTTCATAACTTCAAAATTAATTAAATTGTTTTTAATTTTGAATTTTTATAACCTTGATGCTTTGAATAGTTCAATTACACCTTATGGACTTTACTAAATTAATTAAAGTGTTTAATTAAAAGAGAATTAATAAATCCATAATCATATGGTTTAAAGTTAATTAAATTAAGAGTATAATTTATTAATAGATTAAACCGCATAGTATTTTAAAAGTGTAAAATACACCCTTATACTATATAAAATTATAAGTTTAATAATTATATATATATATATATATATATATATATATATATAAGACAGGTCAGTCTTACCGTTAGTAGGTCTCATTCATGAAGTCGGTCTATAAGGGGGGTATAAGGATACTGCCTATAAAATGGTGGTTTAATGGGTGTCCACTCTTATCCACCACTTCCTTGACTGGTGGAGGGTCGTTAGCCGAACGGGTAGGATATGACATTAATTCTAATTAAAAGTATAATGATAATTATAAAGTAACTAAATGTTTTATAAATTATCAATCTTAGTTACTTTAGGAAAAATGTGAAAATGATGTTATTCCATGAAATTGCACTTTGCACCTTGCCAAGTCGTTAATGGAGCTTGTGCGGTTAACCGTCACATTAACTTGGACTAACAAGGGTGGCAAAGGGTAGCTTGATGTTTGTCATAGATCAATGGAGCGTGTGTGGTTAACCGACACATTGATTAGGTGATAAATGACATCGAGAGTACCAAGTATATTTGCATGGTTATTCACACCTTGTTTGTGATCCTCGGTATCCCAGTAACAAACTTGAAGGGCATAATCGAGATTAAACATGCCATTGAAAAGCTCAATGAATATCAAAAGATCTAGGAGTTTCATTTAAAACCTAATTCATTTAAAACTTACGTTTTCATGGTGAAATTTGTAAATCGTCATTTACCTACCGACAAATAGTTTATAATTGGATTACGACATCCCTCTTCCGAATTGTGAATTATTGTGTTGGGTCCTAGCCTTAATATTTCATTTGGGTGTTATATTGAGGACTTAAATCAACTAAACTTGAATTTCTCCCTTGTAGATGTCTAGTTCTAATAACTATGGTCTTCCCGAATCTTATGGAAAAGGCTCTCCTCATGAAGATGATGTTCCCAGAAATCATACTTCACTTCCTCCACCTCCTCCAATAGTTCTCCCTAACCCACATGTTCGAAAAATTGAAAAGTTCAAGGTCACTCAAACCCTATTGGCAAGCAAACACCAAGATGGAAGGTCTGTATATGCACATTTCTTGGAGATGAAGTCATACATTGACAAGCTGGGAATGTTAGGAGTCATTGTGTCGAGGAAGTTAGCTGTTGACTTGGTTCTTCAGTCACTTCCTGAGTCGTATAGTCAGTTTATTAAAGACTACCATATGACAGATTGCGACATGACCCTTATTGATCTTACATATTTGCTAATTGATGCTGAATCAGAAATGATTTGGCGCACTGGTCAAGCAAATTTGATTGGAAGATCTACCTCCCAACCTTTCATGGATATTGATAATGGAAACATTGGAAGTCCAGAAAAGTCTTCTCTTACTAATTGAAAGGGATCGGCCATGGTCAAACCATTTGACCTAATGGTAAAGAGAGAGGCTAAGTCTGAGATTGTCTCGTGTACCATTCCAAAAGAATTTGTTTGTTTCTACTGCCAAGAGAATGGGCATTGGTTGCGAAGCTGCCGTATCTACCTGAAGGATCATAAGGATGGTAAAGTTAGAGTGTATGACTCTGCTTCAGGTAAGTCCACAATCTAAATCTATTAAGTTCCTATTTGTAGATTCTTAATACATGATGTAATGTAATTGCATTTTGATGTTTTGTAGGATCAAAGAAAATAAAGGAAGCTTAAAGAAAGAGCAGGTTGAGTCTGATCGCGAAGAGATGGATTTTGATCGCATGATTCGTTGATCAGAATTATGAGTTGCTACTTAAGAGTTATGATAGATTGCTTAAAAATATGTAGCAACATAGTTTTCATATGTACTTGCATTGTAAGGAAAAGTTTTCCATGTTTTATAACTAAATAAAATTTTGATTTTGTCTTATATTTATATCTCCTTGCAATGGTATTTGTGAAAATTGATGTTTGTATATTTCTGTGGTTAGCAATGTTGAAACTGGATTTGATTCTTTCGTTGGTGGTAGTGTCGAGAATTTACCAAATAAGGAAAGATTTTCATCACCTAAGTTTCAATTGGACAGAAACTTGGACTCATGCAACTTGTATTGTATGATAAATGAGAAGCTTCATTTTTAGAAAATTAAGACTAATTCCTTTTTCACATGTATATGTGAGTCAAGTGAAGGACTAGGGGATCAGGTGCAATTGGTTGTGTACTGGATTAGGTCCACCACTATGAACGATAAAACTATTCGTCATGATTTACTAAAAGCTTAGTGAATATGATTATGCTTACAAGATTAAGTATAATTATGAATCATTGAAAAAGTTTCAATGTATAGCAGAACGAATAAGAAGAATCAATTAGGCAGAAAGATAAAAGTTTCTCCAATTAGAAAGGAAACGAGAGTACTTTAGTATCATGTTTTACGATTACCTTAATGATTATGAAAACCATATCACAATTTTATCCTCTAAGGATACCTTAGTGCACTTGTATGGCTAAGAAGAGGAATCGAGAATTGTTGAAATGGTTAAATCAATTAAGGTGAGTCATAATTCGTTCCAAAATCGAGTCTTAGAGTTATTCTCCGAGATTGTGCATTGAGTGACATATCTTAAGTAGGTTTATAATACATCATAAAATGTGGAGTAGAAAATTTTTCTTACTCATGCACATTTGAGATTCGTAGTTGTTATGTCTTGGATAAGACAAAGACCAACTGAGAGAAATTATATGAAGTGTCATTCTTGATAAGAAACCGCACTAACTCTTGAATATTTGTTGGTCAAGGAATAGTTCTTGACAGAGAATCTTAGATGTCAAGAGGTCAGTGGGAGTCTCAAAGATCTTGAAAAGCTTCAAGAACTAATCAAGAATAAAACCTATTGTTTATCGCTAGCATACGACTTGAGGTTTGTTACCTATCGTGTTGACTTATTCTTGTTTTTGTGCTAATTCCAATCAAAGTTGATTATGCATGTGAGTTCTATGAGTTCTCAATTTTTTTCATAAGGAAAAGCACCTTGATCGGTGAAAGTTCATTGCTCAGTAAGGGTGATCTGCTGAACAACTTGGAAGACATGGTAAGCCCTTGTGTTGCCAAGTGGCAAGAAATTAAGATTGAACAAGTTCAGCCCATATGAGTTTGAATTTGTCATGGATCTTGTCTTATGATAATGTTTGGAAATGACAGATTCACATAGACACGAACACATACACCACAAAATCTAAGTGTCATAAGGTTTCTCTCCAATTCATGAAAATGATTGTAAGGAAACGCTTTTACAAGTAGATTTTAAAAGATAGTAGTTGTGTTAATTGTGTTCTCAAATTCGATTATGATTACGGCATCCCTCTTCATAGATCGAATTGTGAGAAATGGAAAATATTTTGAACATTCGGGACTTACTTTCGTAAGTTCTGAAATAGTTTAGACACACATATGACCTTTCTTATTAAAGGTGTATGGGCTTAGATAAAGGCTTATCGAAGCATCTCGTATCATAAATCTGAACTTTTGTAAGAAATTCAATAAGTATTGATTTCTAGAAGTCCAGCTGATTTCTAAGTACATGTCAAAGCTAATGGGAGCATAAGTGTTATACTCGTAAGAATATAATTATCATGATAGTGGTAGCATGATTATTATGTGAAGTGTTGCAAGTTAGTAATATTGATTATAGGAAACAAAGGTTACAAATTTTAAAAGTTGTTTCGCTGTAGTAAGGGAGAGAATACTTATACTTCATTTCAAAGCTAAAAGTTTAGATTGAAGTATTAATCAAACTTATTCAAGGATATATATGAATACCATGTTGAAATATTTCAACATTGGAAATTTTATATATGGAAATATTATAGCAAAAGACTGGTAAAGTATCATGTCTTTATGTAAGACATTATGAATCATGTCCTATATGCTTCGGATACAGGATCGATTACATATGCTATAATATTCACATGTTCTAATTTTCCAAATGCCTAGGACATTAAGAGGGAAAAAGGAATGGAACCGGATATAACTAAAGTTGTTAAACAATTGTCAAGGACAATCTAAGGTTCTCTAAGGATTGGTTGCTTAAGGACAGTTGGACGTATAGTAATGAATGGACCATATTGACATTATTATGAATAGACATGATTCTATTTATAATGAGTTGTAATATGGCATATATGGAAATGTTTCCATAATGGGAGATGGATATTAAGAATCTATTTATGCAAGTAGGATGTTCAACGGAATGTACTTTGAATTTGAGACTTCGATTCCTTGGAATTGTCTTGTTATCAATCTCCAAAGGAATAATTTGTAATTTCATTGGCAAAATCTCTGTGACTTTTGTACCTCGACATTACAAAAGGATCATTGCATGATAGTGGCAAGAATTAGGTGTTCTTACACTAAGGATTTGGCATTGTGAAATGAGTATCATTGAAATGTTTTCAATTGATCTATTTTACAAACTGAGGACCATAGGTAAACATAGTGTGCATGCTTGGAGCAAGGGATAACTATTGTTTTAGTTCAAGTATTAAGTTGATTAATCGAAACATTATACAAAGAATAATGTATAATCAATATGGTGATTAAATAAAAGGTGTTTTATTTATATTCAAAAGTTTTGTGACCATATTGGATTTGATTATTCTTGTGTTTTACTTCGCATGTTTTGACTTCCCGAATAATAAGATTATTCAAACTGTCCACAGTCGATCATACTTTGGAAGTAGGTATTGAGGCAAGACTGTCATGAATCTGACTGTAGATTGTCTAAAGTGTTTAGACATAGCTAAGTTTTGTCTAGTGTGTGTGAGTACTCCTAAAAGATTTGGGTATTAGATTAAACCTATTCATCTGAATCACTTCATAGATTTTATCATGAGCCATTAGTGAGTGGATAATATCTTATATTCTTGAAACGGAGACATATAATTTCACTCTACAAGTCGGTTGCACATTGATGATATGTAAACACACCAGTAACTTGGTGTTACAAAACATATTATTGTGTGTGATTTGATGAGTAAATAGAGCAAGAAAATGAGTCCAAGTTTATCTGTTCCTTTTACCCTTAGAGGGATAAAAGCGATATATGTGGGCCCCTCGATGATTTAGTGATGACAACCCTAAACGCTTGGCCAAACGTGGACTGATTTGATTTGTTCAATTAGTCAGTTGTCATAAATCGGAAATCGAGAAACAACACATGGACAGAGAGAGTAATTATAATCCATGTCTCATGTCCATACGATATCTAGAATGGAGGAATATATGATCCATTATCTAATGAACGTGTCATTGACTATGTCAAAGTTCAACAACGGCTTTTAAGAGCTACGATTGCTAGTCGGATTTTTAGAGTCGTACTTGCAATAATAGTTATTAGACTTATCCAAGTGATAGACTTTTGGATTAGGTGTCTAAGACCATAACTATAATCGGTATGTACTTGACCCGAGAGTATCATGGTCCATTTCGGGTTGTATATCAATAGGACAATTTGATAGGATGGATATTTGAGTAAGAGGTTATTTATGATTTATTAATATATTATAAGTATAATATATTAATTGAGGAATCATATTATTTGACTAGTATTGATCAAGAATTGATTTGGAATTAATTTAGTGAGCAAAAGAGACTAATTAAATTAACGAGGGTTGATTAATGAACAATTTTTCTCTTTCTCGGGAAGGGCAGATATAATATTTTTAGTTCAAATAGTAAATCAGTGATACATATATAGTTTGGGCTAATGATCCATAGTGATTAGTAATGGACTAATTTCATGTAAGACGCCATGAAGAGTTAGTCCAACGGGCTTATCATATGGATTATTGGATTAAGGTCCAAGGAAGTGGATTAGGGTTTAACTCTTGGAATTCTACATTATATATGTACCCCACTAAGGCAAAAAATCAGGTGAATGTGTTCTCGGAGAAGCATAGCCGATTTTTGGTGTGTCCAAACTTCTCTCTCAAGTCCTCCATTTGTTTATGGTGTGTTGTGAACCGTTTGAGACATCACACTTGGGGTGATAAGTTCTTAAAGTCCAACATTCAACAAGCTACAACAAGAGGTAATCTTCTAATTTACCTTTATGATTCATATGCCAAATTGTATGCTAGTTGTAGGCTTCATGCTATGGAAATTTTTATTGCATTTATAACTAGAGAAAACTTAGATCCAAAGCATTTATGGTTGTATGTGCACCATAGGATGTTGTAGTACATAAAACCCATCACAAACCCTCAGTGGGGGAGAACCGGGTAATCTGTGGAGGATCAGCAATTTGTTTGAGTTGTGGTTCAAAAGAATGGGTAATGGGGATCTGCGGTTTGAGTATATGAGGCTTGGGTCTTGTGGTAGTCAAGGTAAGGTACAGAGCGAGATGATGCATGTTGTATGTGCCCAGGTGAGATTGAGTGTCTTCATGACAGGTAGCCATTGTATAGGGGTCTTATTGTGGTTAGTGTTCCTTCGGGCTTGCCAATGTTCGAGTTTCAAGGCAGTTGGGTCGTTGAGGTCATGTTTTAATTGCTGAGTTATTGATAGTTTAACATATGAGTTGTTATCTGTACTCCGGGAAGGGCAACAGTTGATTTTTCAATCAACTTTAGAGTTGGTATGAGTAGTTTCGCATCAGTTATGATCAGTAGAAGGTGGGGTTTTAGATTGTCATCAACGCGTTCTCAATCATTGATGATTCCTCCGTGCTTCAAATAATGAGTTGGAGTACTTCAAGGTTTCAAGTTGTGTAAGTGGAAGATCAGGGGTCGTGACAAGCTATCATGAGATTATGTGACAGTGTATCGAGGTATTTGAGTGTGATGCCCTAAATTGTTGGATTATTATGAGAATTAGGTTTGTCAGACGGAAATTGGAGCATCAAGTGACTATATTTCTGGTTGTGAAACCATCAGTTAAATGTCATCAAAGGTAGTGAAGCTTAATCTGGGTAGGTGTACGCACCTATCTATGATGGGTCGCGGAGCATGAGTTTGGTGAACTCAGTATGGTGATGGCTTGATGATAAGATTGTTGGGTGATAAGAGAGTGGATGGATCCAGGTGGGAGTAATCACTTAAGACTGTCAGGGAAAACCGTGCAGTGAGCCTACGACGAGTGAGAGAGTGTTGTAAGACTGTGAGGAGTCATAGTATTCACTAGTCAGTGAGAGAGTGTTGTAAGACTGCGGGAAGTCGTCGCACTCATTAGTCAATGAGAGAGTGTTGTAAGCCTGCGGGGAGCCGTAGCACTCATTAGTCAGTGGGAGAGTGTTGTAAGACTGCGGGGAGCTATAGCACTCATTAGTCAGTGAGAGAAGTGTTGTAAGTCTGCGGGGAGCCGTAACACTTATTAGTCAGTGAGAAAGTGATGTAAGACTACGGGGAGTCGTAGCACTCATTAGTCAGTGAGAGAGTGTTGTAAGACTGCGGGGAGCCGTAGCATTCACTAGTCAGAGTGTGATGCAGAGTGGTTCTTAGGCGTAGGTAGCCTTGCCAATTGAGTCTTTGGGAACCTGGTGGCCGGACCAGAGTCTCAACGATTATCGGGAACCGTTATGTCCTGAGTTAGGGAGGGTTTGTCGCAAATTGGATGGATCAAGGTGTAATGCATGCATAGATTCGTGTAACATGGGTCATAAGTTGAGTATCAGCTTAGATAATAGTGGTTCTAGCTTTGTTGTCGGACCAAACTCGTGTGTTTGAGTTTGGATCTATCTGTGTAGAGGATAGACTGGTTGAGATTCCGAATTTTCAGATGGGTTACATTCTGAGTGGTTATGATTTCAATCTAATGTTTGAGACCTGGGTGGGTCGGTTCAATTGGATTGAGGAGGACCACGACACACATGGGATCAATAAGCAATAGACAATGGAGGTTGGAGATGATGTGAGTCTGCAAATCGGTTGCAATATTCGCTTCGGCTAAATCGAACTTGGTGATTACGTACACAATGTGATTGAATGAGATAACTCAGTTGGATTGAACGACTGTGGAGTCATATTGTCGGATGTGCTCGGTTGGCATTGACAGTCCAACTGTTGGGTCGAGAGTCGATCCTGCATTTGGATCTGGTGTTCAACATTGAAAGGTAGCTGGAGTTATATTTCGGATATCAGGGGATAGTTTCGTTCGATCATGGTCATTCAGTTCGGGGCCGAAGCTAAATCGTCCTGGGATTGATAGTGGGATGGTACAGTCTGGCGAGAGGTCATACCTAATGTAGGACTTCTGTCCCATGTGGATCGGCAGGTTTTCATTCAGTGTTTGAGGGCAGAGCGAGTGGACGATTCAGACACTCGAGGACATGTTACACACATGTGTTATGGACTTCGGCGGGAGTTGTGATTCCAACCTGCCCTTGGCTAATTTTTTATACAACAACAGCCATCATTCCCGTATTGGAATGCCTTGCTTTGAGCTTTTTATACGGAAGAAGGTGCCAGACTCCCATCTGTTGGGGGAGGTCGGGCAGAGAGTGATGGGGAGCACTAAGATAGTGCTCAATACAACAGAGCAAATCCAGCAAATTAGAAAAGGTTGTTGACAGCCCAGAGTCGTCAGAAGAGTTATGCAGATCAGAGACATTCCGAGATAGAGTTTCAGGTTGGCGACTTTGTTCTCATGAATGTATCCCCATGGTCAAGGGTGATCCGATTCAGGAAGCGGGGCAAGCTGGGCCCTCGATTCATTGTTCCTTTCAGGGTGATTGCCCGGGTGGGCAAGATAGCATATCGAATAGAGCGGCCTGAGGAGTTGAGCAATATTTATAACACCTTCCACGTATCCTATTTAAGGAAGTGTGTAGCCAACGAGATGGCAGTGGTTCCTTTATATGACATTCAGGTTGATGATCGCCTGGAATATATTGAGAGGCCGATCGTGATTTTGGCTAAGAAAGTAAACACCTTGAGAAACAAGGAGGTGCACCTGATTAAGGTGCAGTGGCAGCACCACAGAGGTTCAGAGTGGACTCAGGATCCGGGGTCTGAGGTGCATGAGCAGTACCCAGAGTTGTTTCCAAAGAATGACTTCGAGGGTGAAGTCTTATCTCAGTAGGGGAGAATTGTAACACCCCGATTTCCCATGTGTGATAGTCGAGGGTTTCATGCATATTATAGGACCTACTCGATGAGTTGGCTGCTCCAACTCATCGTGTGGGAGAGATCAGCCCGCGTGGATTTTTGAAGCAAACTCGACAAGCTAGAGGGGCCAACTCTACGAGTTGAGTCTGTTTAGTGAAAACCCTAAATTTCGGGTCTTGCACCCTATTTTAAGAACTTATAACCCATTGTAGCCTCCCTCATCGTCATTTCAACCAGAGAAAACCCTAGATCAAGCTTGGTATCCTCTTGAGTGTGTTTGAGAGCTTAAAAGGTGACTTTTGAGGAGTTTTGAAAGGAGACTTGAAGATTGAGAAGCTTGGATCAAGAAGAAGGATGTAGATCCATCACCTCCTATGTATTGGCGATCGAACTGAGGTATAAAGTTAATAACTTGACTTATTTATACTTAGATCTTCTATTGGGACTGTTTATGGCCATTTTTGGGACATATGGAGTCATTCTCGGGTTTGAGCTTGTCATAAAGACATGGTTTTAGATCTAGACTCCTCTAGGCTCCTATAGTCATAAAGTCATCAACTTTATCAAGACTTGGCTCTTCTCTATGCCCTGAACCCCTTCTCGAGCTTAGTCTTGGGTGTTTTAGCCTTGTGAGGCCTTGTATGCATGTAAAGTTAGCAACTTTAAGTGATAACTTCATCCTAGGAGGTTGGATCTGAATTTTGGAGCATTGGAATCGACTGGAATGAGCTTAATGTGTAATGGCTGAAGAACTCGACGAGGTGGGCATCTAACTCGACGAGTTGAGTCGGGTTTTCGTGTTTTTGGATTCAGAGAGAACTTGAGGAGTTAGAGGGCAACTCGACGAGTGGTTAGGGTTTTCCCCGATCTTCTAGACACAGCATGGACTCTACGAGTTGGCCAGCAACTCGGCGAGTTGACTCGATTTTTCGCGATTTATTGAGTTCAGAAGGAACTCGATGAGTCTATGAGCTGAAATCGACAAGTTGACTATTGTCATTCGTTGACTTTAGGGTTTTGGTCTAGTTGTGGACTTTGGAGGCCATGGATGGGTAAAATAGTCTTTTCCCTTTTTCTGAGGTTATTAGAGAGACTTAGCCAACATTTTGAGGATGTTGGTATTTGATTTTAATTAGAGATATATGTGATATATGTTGATATTTGATTGAAAACCCTGTGTGTCTCACCACGTTTTTTTCACACCTGACACACTCAAACTATATGCATAACAAGTAATAGAGTTAAAGTTATTGGAACTTGATTAGGATGCCGAGTGATTACGAGACAACTTACAATAGTGTTCAGGACCGTTAGGTCTTTACGGTGTAACATATTTCGTGTATTGATTATGACATCCTTAGGGTTTTGTGATTTGAAACATCTTTTAGTCCAGATATTTCTATAAAACGAGACAGTTTCTGCAAAAAGTTTTTTTTAACTGGGATTTTACAAAAACAAAGATATTATGATTTTTAAAGCGTAATTTTTTTTTTGGTTTTGGAAAATAAGGGATGTCACAAGTTTGCTCCTACATACTTACATATTTTCCTTCATCATTCATCTCACCATTAGATTTGCGCTAAAGGTAATTTGCTTATTAATTTTGATTCGTTACCCTTTGTATTCGAGTATTGATTTGGAGGTATCCAACCATACATACAACCTTCCACTTAATCAACCTTCCAGTAATGAAACTAAATAGGCTTTTTAAAACAGTACACATCCTAGCCTGTAAAGTTTTCTACTATAACTTGATGGTATGACCATGTAGCTTAATCTGTCTAATTCCTATAACTTTAAGAATCATATTTGTTGTTATAAATTGGTGAACAAAAATAACCCCAAAAGAATATAACATAAATTGAAACCTTCTAAATCTACGTCTCAAATCTTACTAACCTTATTAACTATAAAAAGTTTGTGACAAATTCCAATTTTCAAATATGATCGTCGTTTAGCAACCTAATGCGAAATAATACTTGATTTATTAATAATTTTCAAACAATGTCATGAAAAAACCTTGTATTCGATTTTATATAATATTATTTGTATAAAGACGATGGTCGTTTAGGCAACCTAATGCGAAATGGGGTCCATGTTACCACTACCAAAATATAAAAAACAAAAATGAGGGCCCCAAAACGTAGAGCAACGAACGTGGGAGGGGTGGAACTGAAAGTTTACATATGGGATTTTAAAGAACTGACCAAGGCGTGCTTCCATGTGATTCCTACTCCCCTTCCTCTTCCTTTAAATCCTACCACCCCCTCCCCTCTCTGTATCTTTCTTCCAATTATACGTCTGCAAATTCATAATCCATTCATTTCAATACTCCAATTGCTCTCAGACAACTTCTTAAAGGTAATAATTCTTGATAACTCGATTTTAATCATTGACTGTTGATTGTGTTTATCAGTTTAATCGTAGTTTATGTTTGATTTTTTGATTATGAACTTTGAAGGATCTTAGATTGATCTTTAAAAAAAAAAATCTGATGGAATCTGTTTATTTATTTCCGGTGCGAATCTGTATGTTCGTTGTTGATTCGAATGGCTTATTCTTGTTTTCTGACATGATTTAGTTTGAATCTAATCTACAGGAAGTGATTGTGGTCAGCGGAGGTTAAATTCTGTTTGTGCTATAATTGATCCAAATTAAGAACAATTGAAAAACGGTTTTTCTGTTTATGGCGTCGTCAACGTTGATTCCGAATCCGGTAACGAACAACACAGACAGAGCACGTGATTCATCGAAAAGGAGAAAGAGAAAGAAAATCCAAAGGCAATCTACTGTTAATGGTAGAGATCAGATCAGTCAGAACTTGAATTCCTGTAACAATCATATTACGCCATGGAAATCGGAAGTTCAACAGCAAGTTTACAGCTCGAAACTCCTTCAAGCTCTCCGTCAAGTCCGACAGACCTCCGGTATCGGTACCGGCGCTTCTCCTACTAAATCTCCCGGCCGCGGACGCGCCGTCCGTGAGGCCGCTGACCGAGTCCTTGCCGTCACGGCAAAAGGCCGTACACGATGGAGCCGTGCGATTCTCACAAATAAACTCAAACTTAAATTCATGAAGAGTAACAGAAGACAGAGAGGAATGGTTGCGACGGCGACCGGCAATAGCCGGTTAAAGAAACCGAGAGTGAGTATATTGAGGTTGAAAACAAAGAACTTGCCGGCCGTTCAACGGAAAACGCGTGTTCTCGGAGGCTTAGTTCCCGGTTGCCGGAAACAATCGTTGCCGGTTGTATTAGAAGAAGCGACTGATTATATCCCAGCTCTTGAGATGCAGGTTAGAGCCATGGCTGCTCTCGTTAACCTTCTCTCCGGTGGATCCAGTTCTACACCCGTCTCCGGCGCCGATAGTTTTAGCCGGCCACCACCCAACTTATGATAGCGATACCCTCTCAGTCTTTCTATTTTCCTATTTTGTTTTTTTTTTCCTTTCTCTTTTTTACTGTCACTGTTAAAATACATTCTCTTCTTTTATTTGTTATTTTCTTGTTACCCTTTTTACTTTTTTGATCAGTATATACGATATTCATCATACTCATTTACACCAGTCAAAAAATTTGATAAAAAAGTAACAGTTTCAAGATATTCCAATCATTTTTTTTTTGTAAAATTTGATATTTAAGTTTTGTTTGACTAACTGAAAAGTAATTTTAAACTTATAAATTAACAAATAAAAAATAGCATTTAATAAAAATTAACTGACAAACTAGATATAACGTATCAAATACAGCTTTAACCTAATAATTTAAGTATCAACAATGACTTAATAAAGAGGTTTTAGTGGTCATTATGTATAATAAAAGGTCAAAATTCATTTTCATAGTTGATACAAAAAGAATTATCATTTATTTTTTGTATAATTCTTTACAGTTAAATAGGAAATAAATCATAAATTCCAAACATGTATTAATTGATGTTAATTATTAGAGAATGTATTAATTGATGTTAATTATAATTGAATTGTTAGTGAGATTGTTTTGTTTTGTTCATTGGAAGGTAGTTGGGGTTCTTTTAGTAAAAAAAGAGATAGTGCAAGCATTTATTTATCTTCTGTGAATCCAATATAGTCAGAGATATGGGTAGTGGTATTCATGGTCCTTTTATTGCCATGTGCATCTTTTCTTTCTTTCTTTCTTCTTTGCATCTTTTCATTGTATATTAGGATACTCATATTTTCAACTTTTCATAGCTAATATTATCGTTATTCGTTTTTCCAAATACAATATGGTTACATGACAAATAATCAGCCATTCCACCACATCACATTATTGTCACATATATGAGTCTCTAGATGTGTTTTTATATTTATGATAACATTAAATTACTAGTATCGTTAAATAGAATCGTAATTTAATCTTAACTATTTTCTTTTTTATGATAACTATTCTCTTTTTTATTAACTATTTTCTTTTTTAAAACTCTTTGTTTACCGGCTAATGGAAGAGAACCACAAGAACAGATGACATGGCTAATTATCGTTTATTACTTGGAAATAAAATCCCACTATCACAAAGACTTACCTTTCAGTGAAATCGGAACATATGCGATCTAGGGTTCTTACCGGGTGAAATCGTTGTGGCTATGGCTTAAGGAAGGAGGCGAATGCGAAATTAAAATCGTTTTTACAGAAGATGAAATTGTTTTTACAGAAGGTGAAACAGAGCTTAAAGAGTGTGCAACAACCATGTCAAGAGATGGTAACTCCCTTACCATTGATGTCTACCACAAAGGTGTTTGTTCTTTCTAGTTAATTCATCGGATTTCTTTCTAAAAAGCATAGCATCCTCAGCTGTCTTCAAATTGTAAAAATTCAAATCATTTCCAGTATTAAAATTTTCACTTCCATTGAGCTTGCTTCTGGTTCTTCTTCATTTATCCTAGTCTTGTTTTTTGGTTCATCAGCATCAACCTATTTCCAGAAATTATAGCTTTCATATTTCGATCCTTCATGTTCAGAAAAAATTAACTCACATAACCAAGAAATTGTTACGAAATGGATATAAACAGCTTTCATATAGACTTACCAAAAAACAGGGACAAGTCATAAGCTTTTTTCCAGGATTAGCTTTGGTGGTTGATGTCCAAATTCGAGCACTGTACGCACAATCGCAATGCTTCCCATCATCAAGTGTCCCCTTTGATTTTGAAATGTTGGTGCTTGACTTGGAGGTCACAGATGTAGAGGAAGAAGAAGAAGTCATGGGAGAAGAAGGACAAAACCATTAAGGAGGAGATGCGTGCCCTATTTTGTTTTAGTAAAAGATGGGTTATATCGATGAATATATCCTACATGTCATGTTTTAAGCCAACAAAGCAATCCACATGTCAAAATACTGCCAAGTCATCTATTCAATTATTCCTCCGATTGCCCTCAGGTTACCACATAGTTAGATAAGAAAAGTGAAGTTAGATGTTGTTTTTTGAACGAAATCTTACTTTGTTGGATTCTCTTAAACAACCAAAACAATATTGGGGCTTTTTAAAAGATTTGAAAACTTTGTTGGGCTTTTCGGTCATTTTCCCAGCTAAATTATGCAACATAATGTAAATGTAAAGAAAAAGAGGGAGTTTGAGAGGGCTGGAGTGTTCATGTTATCATTGTTTGTACTGTGTATTTTTCCTTACCACCTCGTTAGCTTCTATTTTATATATTTCTTTACTGTTAAAAAAGAAGGATCGCCAACAATAAAATAAATATTTGAACAAAGAGTAAATTAGTATTTAGTGTTGTATTTAAAACTTCATATATGAACAGTTATTATAATTATTGAAGGGAAAATACCGCCAATAGACAAAAAAGGGGGGCCAATTTAAAAATTTAGTCATAAAAAATGATTTTTCCAGTTATAGACACGCATTCCGCAGAGGACCCTCTGCGGACCTCCGCGGATTCAGAAAATGTGACATTTTTTATTGTTTAAAAAATTGTGCCGCAAGGTCCTCTGCGGAGACATTAACCCCTCCGCGGAGTGAGTTGTTGGCAAGGCTTTTTAATGCCTCCGTAGAGGGGATGACGAGGAGCTCCGCGGAGAGATTAATGTCTCCGCGGAATGACTGGTTGACATGTTTTTGGATGGATTTTTTGATACAAATGTTGTTTTCTCATTTTTTTTATCTCCATTTGTGTTCAAATTTTTTTAGTTTTACTGATTTGTTTTCAAAAGAAATGTGAGTTTTGTTATTTTATGTACTGGGGATTTTTGGCAGATAAGTAATGGGGTTAACACCTACGTTAGACCTAAGTTTAACAACTTAGGAATACCCTGTGACCCACCTCGCCCCAACAAACCGAGGTGCGACACCTCCGCCCGTACAATAGCTCGAATGGTGGGGCGCCAAGGCTGGAATGATAGATGTTGTTGTAAGCAAACTCTGCAAGCGGTAGGTGAGAATCCCAACTACCACCGAAGTCGATGACACATGCCCTCAACATGTCCTCAAGGGTCTGAATAGTCCGCTCGCTCTGGCCGTCTGTCTGCAGGTGGAATGTTGTGCTGAAGTGCAATCACGTGCCCATCTCCTCGTGAAACTTTTGCTAGAAACGGGAGGTAAACCTGACATCCCGATCAGAGACAATGGAAACGGGAATCCCATAGTGAGACACGATCTCGTGAACGTACACTTCGGCCAGCTTCTCGGCCGACGAACTCTCCCGTATGGCCAAGAAATGGGCACTCTTGGTTAATCGATCCACGATGAACCAAATGGCATCAAACTCCTTCATCGTCCTTAGCAGCTTTGTGATAAAGTCCATCGTGATTTGTTCCCATTTCCACATGGTAATCTCTAGGGACTACAGCTTGCCATGTGGCCTCTGATGCTCGGCCTTGACCATCCTACAGGTCAAGCACCTCTCGACGTACCAAGCAAACTCGCGCTTCATACACGGCCACCAATAGCTCAAACTCAAATCTTGGTACATCTTGGTGGCCCCCGGGTGAATAGAGAAGTAAGACTTATGAGCCTCCTCCATAACTATCTGCCTAACCCCACCAGACACTGGAACCCAAACCCGACCGCATCGGGTCAGTAATCCCAGACTATCTTGCACGAACCTGGTATTCTCCCTCTTGATCCTCTCCAACTTCGAATTCTTCGGTTGTATGCCCTCTACCTGGGCATCTCTGATCAACCTCACAAGCGGAGAATCCACCGCTATCCTCATACATACCGTGGGGGTGGAAGATCCAGCCGACTTGCGGCTCAAAGCATCCGCAACCACATTCGCTTTACCAGGGTGGTAAAGGATCTCACAATCGTAGTCCTTGACTACGTCCAGCCACCTGCACTGTCTCATGTTCAGGTTCGGCTGATCCATGATATGTCTCAAGCTCTTGTGATCCGTGTAAATGGTACAACGGACCCCATAAAGTTAATGTCTCCATATCATGAGGGCGAACACCACTGCCCCCAGCTCCAAGGCATGCGTAGGGTATCTCGTCTCATGCGGCTTCAGCTGCCGTGATGCGTAGGCTATCACTCATCCTCTCTGCATGAGGACCACCCCTAAACCTGTGATGGATGCATCACAGACCACCACAAAATCCTCAACCCCCTCCGGGAGTGTCAAGACTGGTGCCTCACACAAACGTTGATGAAGGGTCTCAAACGCCCTCTACTGCTCGGGGCCCCACCGGAAACCCACCCCTTTCCTTGTCAGACGAGTGATGGGTACTGCAATCTTGGAGAAATCTCATATGAATCTCCGATAGTATCCTGCCAATCCCAGAAAGCTCTTAATATCCGAGGGAGATTTCAGGACCTCCCATTGCATAACTGCCTCGATTTTGGCCGGATCGACCAAAATCCCCTCCTGGTTAACGAGATGTCCGAGGAACTGGACCTCTCGCAACCAAACTCACACTTTCGATACCTTGGCGTACAGCCGTTCCCGTCTCAGGACTCCCAACAGCTCTCGCAGATGCTCCTCATGCTGCTCTCGGGTCTTGGAATACACCAAGATATCATCTATAAATACTATGACCGAGCTGTCAAGCATCAGTCTGCAGACCCGATTCATCAGGTCCATAAATATTGCTGGCATGTCGGTGAACCCAAACGACATCACCACGAACTCGTAATGTCCATAACAAGTTCGGAACACGGTCTTCTCCACGTCCTCCTCTCTGACCCTGACCTGATGATACCCAGACCTTAAATCTATCTTGGAAAACCAAGATGCGCCCTGTAACTGATCGAAGAGATCGTCTATCCTCGGGAATGGGTAATGGTTCTTCACTGTTAGCTTGTTTAACTCCCGGTAATCAATGCACATCAGGTGCGAATCATCCTTCTTCCGGAAAAAAAATCGGCGCTCCCCATGGAGAACTGCTAGGTCGAATGAACTGCTTGCCCAGCAGTTCCTGTAGCTACGACGACAGCTCCTGCATCTCTGGTGGCAGCAATCGGTACGGCGCCTTAATGATAGGGGCCACACCTGGCACCAGGTCGATCCTAAACTCGACCTGCCTCTCCGGAGGTATCCCTGGCAACTCCTCCGGAAACATATCTGCAAACTCCCTGACCATTGGTACATCAGAAACCGAGGTCTGGTCCCTGACTCACGTATCTACCATATACGCTAGATAACCCATACACCCATGTTGAAAGTACTGTCGAGCCTTGACAGCTTAACAAAACCCTAATCCTACTCTGGTTCCCTCACCATATATAACCAGTTCTCCCTCACATGGGGTTCGAACCACCACTCGCTGGCCCTCGCAATCAATCATAGCACCGAACCGACTGAGCCAATCCATGCCCACAATCACGCACACCTCTCCCATGGGGATCGGAATCAGATCTATCAGAAAAACACCCCAAAAATCTCCAAGTCACATCATCGATAAAATGAAGAAGCAGAAACCCCATGTTCGTTGGCGATAGACAATCGCAACGGACACTCTAACTCGCCCACTGGCGCACTGGACTCCCTACTAAAAGAATGAGACACGAAGGACCGACTCGCCCCCGAGTCAAATAAGACCAAAACAGGCAAAGAGTTCACCAAAAACGTACCTAATTTCAGGTACAACAGATAAGCATACAACAGATAAATAAAACGAGATGAGGATAGAAACATACCAGCAACCACATCTGGTGCTGCTCCGGCCTCCACCGTCGTAAGCTGCAAAGCACGACCCTGAGCCTTCGAAGGCTCTGTCCTGACTGGTCTCCCATCCTGATCCTCAAAGTAGTCGGCGCTGCAGCATGTACTGGCTTGGCAGCAAGTAGTGGACAGTTGGCCCTCATGTGGCCAACTTGATTGTAGTGATAACATAACCTCATACCCTGAACTGGGGCGGCCTGGCGACAATCCTTCGCGTAATGCCCCTCCTTGCCACACTTGTGGCACCCACTACCAGCCCGACATACACCAGAATGACCCTTGCCGAACTTCCCACAAGTGCGGCCTTGCTGACCCCTGGTCCTAGTATCAGCAGTCTTAGACCACTTCGGCGCCGGCTGTGATAGTGTCGGGGCCGGCCGCTGCTCCCTTAGCTGCAGCTCAATCACTAACTCCCGCCGTTTGGCGGCCTCCTGCAACTCCAGAAGAGTATCACATTGCTGGGTAGATACAAACTGTCGGACATCAGTCTTGAGCATACTCAGATATCAGGTCATCTGAGACTGCTCAGAAGCAAACTCTGGGCAGAAAATCGTCCGCTCGGTGAACATCCGGGTGATCTCCGTCACCGACTCTGCATCCTGTCTCAAACTTAGAAACTCCTGCACCAAATGTTCTCGCTCAACCCTCTGGTAGTAACGAGTGTGGAACATATCCCTGAACTGCACCGGAGTAACAGCAGCTCTCTGATCATCAGTGTAAGCCCCAGTCGCAAGTCTCCACCAATCCTTGGCCCCGGACCTAAGCAGGTTTAGAGCACACCTGACCTTTTGGTCAGCAGGAAACGAGCAGGTGAAGAAACACCCCTCCACATCTGAAATCCATCTCATAGCCTTGATGGGATCCTGGGTCCCATCAAAAGTAGGGGGCTTCGTGTTATCGAAGTCCCTGTACTGAAAACGCCTACCAATTCCTCCCCGTGCCGTAGATACTGCTGATGCAGCTGCTGCGGCGACTGTCTCTGCAAGGGCTGCGTAGCGCTTATCAAAATACTCGCCCATGGTGGTCTTAATCGACCCGAACATTTCCATCAACTCGGCCCGGAACAATGCAGCAACCTCATCATGCAGAATCACTCGAATTTTGTCATCCATCTCATCTGGCCGATAGCGTCAGGTGCTGTCAGCTCCTCCTGTCCGCCCTATCCTGATCCTGATCCTGAACCGGATCCAGTCACAAAGCGCATGTTCATCACCGTTCTGAAACGTAACACAAGATGTCAGATGACTCATATGAATATTGGGGACCAACCTCTGACAAAACACTAGGGGTTGTGACTTCCTTGTGACGCGTATGGGTCCTGTGCTTTCAGTAGTACGGGCCCATACTACCTTCCACACCTACCCATATTTGTCCCAAGTATCATCACAAAGCCCTAGCAATACACATAATCATATCGAGCACTCAAGCCTCACTCCTAAAGGAAGGCTAAATGCCTCGAAGTTGGCAGACTCATCCCAAACAACCCATCCATCGACGAAACTTCCACCAACCCTACAACACTAGTGTATGCTAGCCATACATAATGTTGGACCCTATAGACTTTTGAATGTTCAATCCTACCCCAAGCTCCCAATCAAACAAGAACAGAACATAAGGCTAAATCAGACATTCTCAGGCTATAAGATCTTAATTATGTATAATCGTGATGCATACACTAGATAACTATACTAATGATGTCAATTTCATATAAGGGAGACCCTAGGCTAGCAGGCATCATGTAATCAGGCAATTCTACCATGCAATTCCTAAAGATCCCAAGCATAGTATTAGCATGTTGTTCTAACATATCACATAATCAAATAACTGTATGGTATTTTGGGGTCTACTTACTGGCTCCGACTGATCGTACACTTCGCATCCTCTTTTAGTTATTTTGAAAACCATTTAAAACCATTTTGAAATTCTTTCCTTGATTTGAGACTGGATTCACACGAATGTTCCTTCAATTCACTCAAACTCAGGCTCTGATACCAACTTGAAACATCCAAAATTTCAAACCAATTTAAACTTTCATAAATATTTTCAATATTATACATTTGTAGTGGCCCAAATTCAAGAACTAAAAGTAAAATTTAAAATTTCAAAAGTGACTTAATTTTACTCCTCCTCACTACCTATCTCATTTGCTTCCTAACTCTAACTCTTTCCATTTTGCATTCTAAACTTACTACTACCTCCGTCCCATATTTATTGTCCTATTTTGACTTTTGAAGTCTTTATTCTTCAAATTTGACCTTAAATATTTTTGTTTTTGATATATAACACTTAATGCAAAATATATGAATGGATTGTGTTTAAAATGTCTTTTCATTGTTATAAGTTTATTAAGTAATTTATAACATAAATAAAAATATTTAAGGTCAAAGTAGAAAAATAAAAACTTCAAAAGTCAAAAAACAAACAATAAATATGGGACGGAGGGAGTATAATTTTTTTTTCCGTTCCACTTCCCACCTCCCAACTCCAGCATTTCACTTTTTCATTTTTTTCCTCCATGACTCTTATTTTTCAACCTTCAAAAATTTTCAACCCGGCATGCCACAACATATGTATAAGATTTAAACCTTAACCCGAAACCCGACACGAAATCGGCAAGAAAATAAACGGGTTAACACGACACGACACAATAATTAAACGGGTCGGGTTAGGGTCAAGCACTCTCAACCTGTTTAATGTCTTGACACAACATGAACCCGACATGACACGACACGACAAGTTTTCCAGGTCTAGCCCTCAGTACGAGTCTGGAATGCCAACCGGGCCCTCAGCTCGTATCTGGAATGCCATCGAGCCCTCAGTACGAGTCTGGAATGCCTACCGGCCCCTCAGCTCGTATCTGGAATGCTCCCGAGTCCTCAGTATGAGTCTGGAATGCCTACAGGTCCCTCATCTCATATCTCGAATACTCTAGGGTTTGTTGGCTACCGCACGGAGCAGTAAAACCTCAACCCATCCCACATAACATGTCGACATGTATCATAACTAATGCACATACAAATAATCATACAGTATCGCAGGTAGTCCTACAGGTCTACCCGACTAGCATATCAACTGGCATACATCACTAACTCAACTCAACATATCAATAACTACTAGGATATCAATCCAATGGGCCGACCTTGGTGCCTTAGACCCCTTAGTATAGTGAGGATAGCTCACCTCGCAACTGACGTCAGAAACTAGGAAGCTTCAACTCCCGAATCACCAAAACGAACTTTACTACCTATAGATGCCATAAAAACCCTTTTTCATATGTTTCCAAATTATCAAAATACTCTCAGAAGTCATCTGGTCAACTATTGGTCAAAGTCAACGCCCATAGTCAAAGTCAACATTCCAAGTTAACTCGACTCGTCGAGTGCAGTTCACCGAATCGTCGAGTCCTTCCTGAACTCGAGAAGTTGTGAAATCCTTGACCGGCTCGTCGAGTTCTCCTTCAACTCACTGAGCTCATACGTGTCCAAGAATCGGGGAAACCTTATTCCACTCGCCGAGTTTTCTAACGACTCGTCGAGTTCAAGGCAAACTTCAACGTACTCGTTGAGTTGTTCATCAACTCGTTGAGTTCAAGGCCAAATTCATCAGGCTCGCCAAGTTGTTCATCCAACTCGCCGAGTCCTTGTAGACCTCCATCCATGCAAATGCATTTTAAGCCATGGAAAGGCTCCAGATTACAGATCCAAGCTTCTAAGGCATATTTATCACGTAAAGTTGCAAACTTTACGCACATGCAAGGTTCTAAAGGCTCTAAATGACCAATCTATGCTTCCAATGTAGTTTTACACCTTGGGAGAGTCTCATTCTTACACAAGTTGGAAACTTTATGCACTAAGAAGCCCAAAGGAGCTCAGTTCTGAAGTTACAACTTTAGATCTGAGATTGCAAAGAAGAGTAGCTTCCAAACATAATATGAAAACCCTAGAAGTTGACGAAAAGAATGAATGAGGTTAGGGTAACGATTTATACCTTCCATAATATGCTAACTACAATAGATCTCAGGTCCTTCAAGTTCCTTGCTTCTGAATGCTTGATCTCCAAGCTCTTTTCTCTCCAAGAAAATCCTCCTTCAAGCTTAAGAATGCACAAGATGAGCTCACTCACGATTAGGGCTTTAGAGGGACAAGAGGCAGTGAAGGGGAGGCTAGGGGATGGCCAATGATCCTTTAAATAGGGTGAAATGCCCCAAAATTTAGGGTTTCATCTGCCAACTCCTACTCGTCGAGTCCCTTTGTGGACTCGGCGAGTAGGTCACTAAATTCGCGCTCCCACCTCGCTGCTACTCGACGGGTAGGGCAACCTTAACTCGTCGAGTAGGGCAACCTTAACTCGTCGAGTAGGACTTAAAACTAAAGAAATTCTTTATTTAAATCCATACCTGAGAATCAGGGCGTTACACAAGTTGATGACATAAATGGTTATATGGATCAATTAAAAGGATGAAAAGGTATAAAACACACTCTTGAGTCGTATTCCGTGAAATATCTTAAGAGCTTAATGGGTTAAGCTAAACCCTAAAGCTTAAGATGACGTTTGGTGTGAAGTGAAATATGGACAGAAAACTTGACCTATCTTGCGAGGACTATAACTTCTATTATGTTTGGAATTGGACCTTGCAAAAGATAGACAAAATTGAAGGAAACTGAGTCTAGTTTCCATAAATATGCATTTAAGGTCATTTGGGGTTATATAGCTCGAGTTATGACCAAAACAATGAACAATCATCTAATGAATATTCGTATCAATGTAGTAAGACATAACTAGCGCCTGCATGACTATAAAAAAGATCTCACATTAGCGTTAGAAAAGTTACAAAAATAAAGTTGCATTTGACTGTAAACAAGGTTGTATTTTTGCAATTAAAGATGTAACAAAGGTTGCATATACCATAGAGAAAGGTTGCAATTCTTTACTAGAAACATAATAAAGGTCGCAAACGATTATAAAAAAGTGTTGTATTTTACTAATTAAAACAGTTAAAAATGTTGCATCAAAGTGTAAAAAAAAGTTTCATATAAGCATAAAAAAGTTTCATTTGCATAACAAAGGTTGCATACAAAAAGATTTTCAACTATTTTAGAAAAGGTTGCATTTTCCATGAAAAATGTTGCTTTAGGTCTAATGCAACTTTGCCTAATGCAACCTTTGGTAAAAGGTTGCTTAGGCATTATGAAACCTTTTCAAGGCCTAATGCAACCTTAAACAGGGTTGCATTAGCTTCAATTTGTTGTAAGTATATTAAATCTATAGTCAAACGTGAATCTTGATAGATTAATTGATAATCTACCATTGTTAAGGGTCAAAAGCTTCATTAGAGCTCCATAACTTCACATTTGACTCAATTGAAGGATTTACTTTAATGATTTAACCATAAAATGTGTATTCAAATCATATAATAATACTAAATTCTTTGTCAAATCAGGATTATGAATAAGTGTTTCACTAAATCTAAGGCTGTAAACACCTATATAAGCTTCATAATTTCAAAAATGACAAGTAAATGCATTAATATGAATAAATTAGTAATATAATACTAAAAGCTATTAATAAATCTATTAGATCATAGAGTTTCATTATACATTCATAATAATTAAATCAAGGAAGTGATTCACTATTAATGGAAGCTTAAACTTTACAACTATATATTTAAAGGGAGAACAATACTACCTCCCAAATGCCACTTTAAGGATTTAATACTAGAAATTAAATAAAATTACACTTTATTTACAACTTGTAATTCTCATTGAAACTATATGATCTTTACCTCTCTTTTCAATGTTCAAATTGTCCTAATGGGAGAGAGGGTGATATATATATATATATATATATATATATATATATATATATATATAAGGAGAGAAAGAGAGATATATACATAGAGAGAGAGAGTGTGTGTGTGTGTGTGTGTGACAGAGAGAGCGTGTGTCTGTGTGTTTGTGTGTGTATGTAAGTTTATGTGTGTATGTGTGTGTGTGAGTACGCACATGGAAGGTTAGAGCTTAAGACTTCTAAACTTTCTTTATGTGACAAGACTAGTCCCTTTATTGTAAAATTCAACAAATTATACCCTAGAATCTAGATAGGTTTTTTCTAACAAAACATATCCTTTAATTCAAGTTTAACCCCAAGTAAATACATATTCTTAGATTAAGAGTTCCCACCACTTAGATTTTCCACCCTTAAATTTAATATTTATATGAAGTCTAACAATGTTCAATATCCTACCTTATATGTATATGATTTCTGGCATATTTAGTTCTTGTACCTCACATCCACCCTAACTTTTGTATCAATAATGGATTAGTAGACAACATAGGTCAAATAAATATTCCCTCGGTCTCATATATCTATATTTTGATCTATTAATTTTCGTTAAACTATAACTGTTTGCTCCAAGATTCAGCCTATACTCTATCGTCTAGGTTCTCCTTATTTTTACCTAAATAGAGTTAATAATATTCAACATCATTTTGGAGCGTGTTATTTTCGAAAAGGTCAAATAACCTTTCTATAATACATATGGTCTCCTATAACATTTATCTATCCCTAACCAAGTTTAGGAGCACCTATCGATGGAATTTCTCAACTAGCTTCCACCATCACAAGGAAAAAGATCCACGTAGTTGGTTTGTTTATCCAATAATGCAAATTTTATTTTCTATGTCCCTCAGTGCACTGCTACCACATTGACCACTATGCTCACCATCGTTATTACTGTTTACATGGTCTTCTAAAATCTATTATCTTGAATCATAATCATATCTTCTTAAGTTGTTTCTAGAAGGAACACTTTAAGTAATTTGGCATGAACTTCTTGTTTTCAATTTCCAATCACTGCATATTTATGGCTAAAGTAAGGTGTTGAACTGATGCATTTAATGTGTTTTACAAGTGACAAACCTTAGTCCTAAAATTCATATTTATAGTTGGCAGAATTTTGTTACAATTACACATTTTTTAATAGAATCATAAATTTCCACTTTCCATTCTCTCTGTGTACAATCACTACCTACTATATCATCATACATATTTGGTTCATCACATGTCGTCTCCAACAGTGGGACCCTCTTAACACATGTATGTGTACCCGAGAAACCAATGACTACCTTAGCTCTCTCCAGTTAATGCATGGTTGAACAAGCCAAAAAACATCGATTGTAGAAATCATTTCTAGTTGATGACTAGCTCTATGTATGTTTACATAATTATCTACAAACCTTTTCCAATCAAGGAACCCTCACAAGTTAGCTTACCGGTTTTTGGGACCTTTAAAAGGCTATAACGGATTAGGCGGTCATCTACCTTTTTTTACTTACCCACCTGTAACCGGATACACTGGTTTTCGTGTCTCCTTCTTATTAAAGTGTCTTATTATAATGTAATGCCATATTTATCAAGGCTCTGATACTAGTTTGGGTGTGTGGGTGTGTACGGAATTTATGGTTTAACAAAGAAGGGAATAAATATAAGTCATGGTGATACTACAACCATCATGTCTTCTCTTATAGTTCACTTTGGACAATACCTCAAATTACAAAAAACTCTATACTCAATCACCACACTATCCTAAATTCAACTATCATCAACCATGTCCTGATGCTTCCATACTTACTTTTAACACCATGGACAACGTCATTGTTCGAGTTACAAGCATTGATATGACATGCCTTGTGGGCTACAACCACTGGAAGGAGCCTAACAACGACAAACCAATCAACGATAAATAGTAGTCCATACGTCCTAGGCCAAACCGAGTTGGGAATCATCGAACATATTATCATGATTGAAGACTCTCCCAACCATCATCGGATAGAACAAGTCTTTGAGATCATTTTCGTCTTCCAAATAAAAGGATCTTTTCTTGGTTCATTAGTTGTAATGTTCGCCATCTCCATGGACATCATGGCAAGCATGTTTCCTAATCCATAGGCTTCAAAAATGATAGTGGGAGGTTTTGTCAACCACTAAGATATATAGTTTTTTCCTTCTTATGGGTAATGTAATTTCCCCCTTTTGCAAAGCTATGCATAAAATTACCCAAAACTCCTTCTCATCTTAGTTTTGGCTTTTCATGAGATTATTAATCTGAACTAGCCTCTATCAATCGACATGACATAATAATTTTTCTAAAAGATTATACAAACCCTTTCTAGAATTCTCAATAGATCATATAATTCATACAACCGTTTAAATCTTTATTTACACCACTTTATAATGGATGAGATTTTTTACGTGAAAAACAAACCAAAAATGATATATATATATATATATATATATATATATATATATATATATATATATATATAGGTAAAAGATCAAATGAGAACCACTCAAGGTTTAGAATTCTAAGAACCAATTATTTTTAAGTTATAATTAACAGGTTTTTAATATTTTATAATATTTTGATTTTTTTTAAATTTTGATAAATGTCCAAAAAGAAATAAGGATACTTTGGGCAGCATCACTTCATCTTTCTAAGAGAAATATCACCAGACCATTCTTTCACCTGACTTCAAACATATCTTCATCTTTGCTTCTTCCTTCATCAGGTAACATCCACCATTTCCGCCGTCCTTACCACCGACGACTTTGCTCCGACGACTTACCACCGCCGTCTCTATGTCGACAACACCACCGCGACTACCATCTCCTCCTCCGACTTCTGCTACTGCCATAAATCACCACCTCCTTCTCCGATCCTCGGTGAATATCCATATCTACATCAGATCTAACTAAATCCACATCAAAAATCACCATATATATATATATATATATATATATATATATATACACACACACACACATCAGATTTGACTAGATCTACATCATATATGACTAGATCTACATCAGATATGTGGTGAAACATCCATCGTTGACTATATGGCCTTCTGTTTGAGATTCTGACATCATCGTCGAACCTCCGACATGTACCACCTCCAGATATGTCGTCATCATCGTATCTTTACAACCCCTCCAAATCTGCTTCGCCTCCATAATTTTGTGTCGTTTCATTGTTCATGCTCGTGATTTCAGATCTGATTTCCATCAAATCTAGGTTAAAACCTTCATATCATATTTCCTTCATGTTCTCCACGTTTAAAACTTCTGAAGCTTTTTTTGTTTATTTGGATTTTATTCTCCGTTTTGAAGCATGTTCACAACTGAAACTCTAGCTGCAACAAGCTTTGAAGAAATCTAACAGAGTTTCAACAAGATTGAGACTAAATCTAAGACCGTTGTCAGCCGCAATCACTTCTGTTGCTTCGCTGCTCTATTAAACACTATAAGATATCCTCCATCTATTTATCTATGGTCTCTGATGAAACACATCAGGTATGTTGATATTTGTTTAATTTTTTTTTCTGGTAAGTTGTGAATTTAATGCTCTAATCTCTCATTTGTTGTTTATTTTTGTTAAACATAGTTTTTTCTACTATTAAGTTGTTAATCCATGTTTCTTATGTTATGTTTTTATGAAGTTTGCATCAAGTTTTTGTTCACACTTTATGTTTTATTATTGTTAAGTTATGAATTGAATATAAAATATGTGTTATTATATTAGTGTTTTCGCAAATAATATGAATTTTGATATGAAGTTTGCATCAAGTTTTTGTTCACACTTTATGTTTTATTATTGTTAAGTTATGAATTGAATATAAAATATGTGTTATTATATTAGTGTTTTCGCAAATAATATGAATTTTGATATATATATATTAGTGTTTTCGCAAATAATATGAATTTTTGTTCACACTTTATGTTTTATTATTGTTAAGTTATGAATTGAATATAAAATATGTGTTATTATATTAGTGTTTTCGCAAATAATATGAATTTTGATATATATATATATATATATATATATATATATATATATATATATATATATATATATATATATATATATATATATATATATATATAGTAAAAGGCCATGTGGTTATTAGGGAACCCCACAGTTCATCGAGAGCTCTCATTGTATTGTAATGTGGGAATCATGTGCCCCTAAATAATAGTGTGCTTTAGGTTCTTTTGCCATTGTTTGGGGAATTGTCCTTAATTAATAGGGTCACTCTCACAAACCCATCACTACCACAATCCCACCTGGCTAAGTAATAGACAATGACATATCTCGCACATGTGTCCCTTTTGTCTTATTCCATATTCATTAAAATTGTCATTGAACTTATCATATAAATAAAAGATAAATCAAAACAAAATATAAATATATGTATATCAAAATGTTATTAAATAAAAGCAAACAATAATAACATTGAAGAGAGGTGGTTCTCCATGTACAGACACACCAGGCGTTTATGTTAAATATAGCAATTATATTTAGTATTGTTTTGGATAAGGATGTCAAAAAGTCTCGTGGGGCCCCGTCCCGTATGGAGGCATTTTTTGAAAAAAAATCAGGGACGGGGCGGGGGCGGGGGCGGGGGCAAGGTTAATCTCCGTTTTGATTTCGGGGGCGGGGGCGGGGGCGGTAGTCCCATCCCGAAACCCCCGTGGGGGCCCCGTTAATAAATTATATAAATTGACATGTATTAATTATATAAATATAATAAACAATAAAATGATTTTTACGTACAAAAATTCTACAAAAAACATGTTTTTAAGTTGTTTGTAACATGTAAAGTTATGTTATAAATATCTATTTATTATCCAAAAAATAGTTTCTTTTAGCCCAAACAAAAATTTCTTTTGGCCCAAATAAGGTAGCCCAAAATCAATTCGGGCGGTGAAACGGGGGCGGGGGTCAGAAGGGAAATTCGGGGGCGGGGGCGGGGGATGCAATCCCCGTCCCGTTTGCCCCCATTGACATCCCTAGTTTTGGAGTTGGGTCTAAATTCGTTTTTATCCGTGAATAACAAATTTATGTTAATATAAATAACGCTTGAATCATAGAAATGTACTAAGATGAAAAGACTAAAATTAATTTTTATAGAATTTTCAACACAAATTTCAAGAAATAACTTTACAATCAAACAAAAACCTTAATCAAACAATTAGAGACCACAACTTTTTTATAATACAAAATCATGAAAGATAAATGAATAATTAAGTTTTTTTTTCTTAACATAAACAACCACAATTGTATATAAATCACAGTCTCATCTCACATATAAGGGGAATTCGTAAAGTTTTATAGAACTATTTATATATTTATTTATTTATTTATGAGAGAGAGAAAGAGAGAGATAGAATGTCCTCCTTTATATATATATATATATATATATATATATATATATATATATATATATATATATATTAGTTGTGAGACTCATGTATTATATGAGTTAGTTTAAAATATCTATATATATACATACATATATATATATATATATATATATATATATATATATATATATATATATATAAACATAAAAATATTTTAGAACTTTGAATTTATAAGAAAATAAAAAAAACTAATGAATTATTATAATTGAAATGTTTTTTATCTTTTAAATTTAAACAAATAATTTAAATAAATAATCAAAAAGAAAGAAATGAGTTTTAATTTAGGAATTTTTAAATTAAAAGATAGGGTCATTGATGAAATTGATATCTATTTATTACTACATTTATTGCTATTATTATATTAAAATATTAAAATATTATATCAAATTTAATAAAATAGAAAACTTATAAAATGACTTGTAGAAAAAAAAATTAATTTAAAATAACCACAAAATGACATTTGGCAAATTAAATGAGAGTTTGATATATATCAAAAAACCTTCATTTATTAGAGAGAGAGAGTGTATATATATATATATATATATATATATATATATATATATATATATATATATATATATATGGAAAAGTGAATATGTGGCTGTCATGTATGTAATATTATCTATAGAACAATGAAAATTAACTTTATTTTGAATAAAAAAAACACAATTTTTTTCATTGTTAGCTTCTTCTTATTGCTTTTGAGCTCATATTCTAATTTCATAATTTATCTCCAATATCTATGTATTTCGAATATGTTGTTTATATTAGACATCTAGTATGAAGACTTATAGGTATTTGATATTGTATTCTTATACATGGTTTGTGGTGCAAAATTAAATATCTAAAACTCCATAAAAATATGTACAAAGCCTATCATCTATTCTTATAGAGGATACAAGAAAGATAATAGAGGGATTTGATTGCATTTTGTTAAAACTATGTAGTTTTTTATGGTTTTATACCTAATATTAGGTACATAACAGGCACATATTCACTAAGCCTATATATATATATATATATATATATATATATATATATATAAAAGTAAATATAATCTATTTTCAAAATGACAGTAATGTTTTAAAGTTTATAATATATTTTTGATATAAATCATTCACTCCTATAAATAAATAAAAAATTATAGGATGCCTACAAACTCAAACATTCATAAGGTTATGGATACAATAATAGGGTTGAGCAAAAACTGAACCGATAAAAGAAAAACCGCTAAAATCGCAACAAACCACAACCGAGAAATCGAAACCGACCTAAATACCGATGGTGTGGATTTTTATCATCTGAAAAACCGAATTTAATATTGCGGTGCAGTTTTTATCCAGAAACCGGACCGTCAAAACCGAACCGCACCGTAGGTTTATAAAAAATAAAATAAATCGCTAATTTATATTATATAATATTATACATATTATTTTAAAACTAATAAATTCTAAGGTATACGTATATTATATATTGAACTTGACGATAAATAGTAATTAGGTAAATAGGTTTAATCTGCGAGTTTGTCACTTTGTGTTTGCGATTTGCTGACTATGTGTAAATTGTAAAACACTATGTGGGGTGCAACTTGTAAGCTTGTAAGTTGTAAGTGAAAATTTAATAAAAAAAATGAGTTTGGGAATATGAGTTACAAATGAAGTAATCAAGTAAACAATGTAAAAAACTCAAAATTGTGGCTTCTAAATGTGAGGAAACAAAACAAGACCATGTCATATAATCATAAATCTTCATATGAAGATCATGGTTAAAAAAAACCTTATCAATGAATATAAAAAACAACAACATATGTTTGCCTCAGTTTAAAACCCACACTGAGCCAATACAAACTGAAACCGCAATCGAAAACCACGAAACCGAACCATTGAAAAACCGCACCCAACGGTTTCTAGAATGCAAAATCGTACCTTGCGGTTTGCGGTTCCGTACATAAACTCATATATGAGCCATCAACCCACTTATTTATACGGGCTCACAGGCTCACAGGCTCACAGGTTTTTGGGTTCGTGGGTTTGTGGGTTCGTGGGTCAGATTTGGGTTCGTGTGTTCGTGGTTCAGATTCCATAAATAAAATTGATAATTAAACATGAATAAATTCTTGATGCAAACATATCCAAATTTTAGAAATTAAGTCTTAAACATCCAAATGAAAAACAAAAACATTCATGGAAACATGTTCAAACTTAAAATGTATAGTTGTCATTAAAAATAACTCACCAAACGTCAACTTAAACTTTATTAGAACTCATAACCTTTGTTGTGTCTTCAACAATATTCATATCCATGACGCTTTTTAGTTAGTTTTTTAAAATCAACATGGGTATCAATTGGATAAGGAAAATAAAAAAAATTATAAAAAAATCAATACAAAATAATAGTTAATACAAGTAAACAATAAATTATAAAATACTATTTTTTTTTCTCCGAACAACCAATCCCTACTACCAATTAAAGCTTCAACAATGTCGGGCTTCATGGAATTTCGATATTCATTCAAAACTCTTCCACCAAGACTAAAGGCCGATTCAGATGCTACTATTGAAACGGAAACACGAAGTTATCCATAGCTAATTTAACTAATTATGGATACCTATAGTGAGAGAAACTAACAACTTAAGCAACATACCAAAGGTCAAGTAATCGGAAGTCAATACTTAATTGCAAACATCGACATCATTCGATAATGATTCAATCATTCATGTCGCCGTTCTTCTTGAGTTCGTTCCATCGTTCATCACAGAGGGGAGGCCGGAAGAGGGCTTATTCGATTTTGTTTATGGGACACTAAGTGTAACGCCTCATTTCTGGTATGTGATTTAAATAAAGTATTTTCATTTCTTAAGGGGTACTCGACGACTCTGTAGCCCGACTCGTCGAGTAGAGACGCAATGATCACTCAAATTGAGTTGGCTACTTGACGAGTCCATACGCTGGGACTCGACGAGTCCGCCTGTCTGGATGAAGCCCTAATTTTAAGGGTTTGCACCCTATTTGAATGCATTAATGCTCCCCAACCTCGCCTCCATTACCCTCAGAGCATCCTTTACCGAACCCTAGCTCCCTTAAAGAGTGTGTGAGTGATTGTTACTTTGTGAAGGGACTTTTGGAGCAAGTATAAGAAGGAGAAGGTTGAAGAGTTCAAGGAAGAGGAAGTAGATCCAGAACACACTCATTTGTGGTCATATTTTCTGGTAATAAAGTCTCCACCTTGCTTATTGATCTAGTAGATCTTGTTTGTCCCCAAATTGTTGCTTTTAAGCTCAAAAACCCAAAATCCTTTGTGATAAAGCCTTATGACGGGTTATACTTCAGATCTGGACCCTCATTGCATTCTAGAAGTGTAAAGTTTCAGTTGTGGTTGTGATTGAGGTCCCTCTTGAGCTTGGAACCCCATTAAGAGCTTAGATTTGGCATTTGAAGCCTTTAAAGCCATGCATGCACATAAAGTTTGCAACTTTACGTGATAAGCATGCCCTAGAAGCTTGGATCTGTGATTTGGAGCCGCTGCATGGCTCAAATCAAGTATGTATGGAAAAAGGACTAAATGGACTCGACGAGTCGCAAGGTTGACTCGCCGAGTCATATGAAGATAGCCGTGGACTCGTCGAGTTGGATGAGCAACTCGACGAGTCCGATGAAGATTGCCTTAGACTCGACGAGTTGTTCATACAACTCGGTGAGTCGGATGAGTTTTCCCGATTAAAGTAGAATTTGAGTGAAATAGCTTCATTCCTTCTTAGTTAAACGTAAAGTTAGCAACGTTACGTGTTCAGATGGTCCCAGGAGCTTAGATCTGCAAGTTAGATGCTTTGGAATGGATTAGAATCGATTGTATGAAATCTGCACGTTAGGACTCGACGAGTTGTTCTTCGGACTCAACGATTCGAGTCACGAGTCCCCCGTCTTTCTTCGATATGTGAGTTTAGGGTGAATCAGTGAGTGGGGAAGGGACTCGGTGAGTTAAAGTCAAAGTTAGTTAGGGAGGGACTCGGCGAGCCTGCGCCCTGACTCAGCGAGTCCGGTCAACTAGAAGTTGACTTTGACCAGGGGTAAAACAATCATTTTACCCTGAGGGCATTTATAAGTACCTGATCTAGCATTTTGGGATTTGTAGCCGGACAGTTCCGGAGCAACAGTCAGCCACTTTTAGAGTTAGCATCTCAGCAGCCAACATTACGAAGTGAGTTTCCTTCCAGTAGGAACGGGTCTACGACCACAATGCCGACCCGTTTAGTTAGCAGTGGTTCCGGACCCAGGTCCGATGCATTAGTTAGAGTGCTGGATGTCTTTGTGATTCAAGCATGTTTTGTGTTATGTGTTCCGGACTCCGATCTGATGCAGTATGCAGTATATGTGTTCATGCTAGTTGATATGTTTATGTTGTGTTATGTTCAGTCAGTTCCGGACTTCGGTCCGATGCAGGGGACAAGGTCCCAGTCCGTTTCGGACTTCGGTCCGATGCAGGCAGTTCTGGACTTTGGTTCGATGCAGTTTCCGGACTCCGGTGCGATGCAGAGGGCAAGGCCCTGGTTAGTTTCCGGACTTCGGTCCGATGTAGTTTCTGGACTCGGTCCGATGCACTTTCCGGATTTCGGTCTGATGCAGTGGGCAGGGCCCAGTATATGCTTTATATGTTATTGTATGATATGTGGTAGTTTGGGGGAGCTCACTAAGCTTCTTGCTTACAGTTTTCAGTTTTGGTTTCAGGTACTTCCGCTAGAAAAGGGAAGAGCTCGGGATGATGGCATTGCATACACCACAGCTTCAACTTTTTATCCTGGGAGTTTATTTCAGATACCATGAGATGTTGATACAGTTTTCTTGTCATAACACATCTATCATAAATTTTTGGGATTTTTGACGTAAGGTTTCATTATATATTATGGATGATTGTTAGCTTTTAGTACTATTTAAACAAAAAATTTTGGGTCGTATTTGTAACACCGTAAAAATTAAAATAATTTTTCGCATTTTCAAAACACATTTTCCAAACACATTTATTTATAAAATGTCATTGTATCAAATCTTTGTTTCACAAAACATTCCCCAAGATCGAAATACATAAAATCCCATGTGTGTGTACGATTCATGCCGGCGCCTTCCCGCGTTCATCACTGGTACCTGAAACACATAACACTATAAGCATAAAGCTTAATGAGTTCCCCAAAATACCACTTTAACACATATTAGACACTCGAGGCTATAACTCTGTTTGACCCTCTGGTCAATGTGTCTCAGTGGGACCCTCCAGTCCCAACTCTCTGTGGGTCCTCTTGCCCTAACTCTGTGGACCCAAAGGTCCTAACTTTATGGACCCACTGGTCCTAACTCTGTAAAATCTGAATCATGCACATCACATATCACAATAGTTATAACACATAAATAGCATGCAATACACTGGCACCTAACTCTAAAATACACTGTCACATACTCTGTTTACCACTTTAAGTAAAGTATAGTGAGAAAACTCACCTCTGGTAACTCGGTAAATCTCTGACTCGGTAAACTCTAGTCTAGCCTCCGCCTAATCACATGAAATAAATACCCTATTTAATATAACTCTCAAAGGCTACACTATGTCCTCTTATGACACTCTTCAGAAGGGTAAAAGACCATTTTACCCCTTCATAACTCAAAAGGCCTCACTATAGACCATACCCTAAAAGTCAACCAAAAGTCAACTTTCCGGGTTACGCTGCGCGTACCAGATGTGTACGTTGAGCGTACTCGACTGCCTCTCAGAATCGGGGAACGCCATCCAGTACGCGACGCGTACTGGGATTACGCTCGGCGTACTCCCCTACTTTAGCCCTTTAGCTCTTGAGGTCTTAAGAAGTTAGGACCCACGTCCAACTTCTAGATCTGACCACTTCTAAGCCTTTTAATCCATAAAGTTGATGACTTTAAGCCTTTACATGGCGGAACAAGTCACCAACTACTATAATATTCCATTCTCTAACTCTAGAAGGCTTATTACTCAAGCATGATCCCATATCAACAACCAAGATGGAAACTTTATGGATCTAAACCACTAATACCACTGAAAAGGGTCATATCTCGGACCATGGACCACCTTACACTCATAAAGTCTCCACCTTTGGGGTTTTTAACCCTTTAAATGGCACATGCAACAACAAACCAAAAGAAGAGGAAAGTTTTGAACTTTATACCTCTAAGTGTAGCTCCTTTCTTTGTAGATCTCAGATCCAAATTTACACTTCAAGCTTTAGCCTCCACAAGCTCCTTTCCTTCTTCTTCACTAAGTCACCAATTCACTATTAGCTCCAACAACACTCACACACTCACAAAGAACGATGGGAGGCTCTCTCTTAGGGTTTCATTCACTGATATGGAGGCTGAGAAATGAGCCTTAGCACCCTTTAAATACTGCACAAGTCAGATTAGGGATTTACACCTGGGATGGGTACGCCCGACGTAACTCTGGGTACGCCCAACGTACCTTGGCGACTCCGCGTCCAGTGTAAGCGCATGAGTACGCGCAGCGTTCTCCCGAGTACGCCCAAACGTACTCATTTTCCACATTTTCCTCTAAAGGGCTAAACTTGACACAAGAGAAAAGAAGGAGGATTGAATAATTGTACCTGAATCTTGGGATGTTACAATTCCCCCCCCCCCCACTAGAACCAGACTTCATCCTCGAAGTCTCATACTGAAAACAATTTCGGATGTTGCTCCCGCATTTCTGACTTTGTCTCCCAAGTCGGCTCGGACCCCCTCCGATGTTGCCACTGAACCTGAACTAGGGGCACCTCCTTGTTCCTCAGAACCTTGATCCTTCAATCCACAATCGCGATTGGCCTTTCAGCATAATTCAGGCTCGCATCCACCTGAATATCCTCCTATGGCACCACTGCCGACTCGTTGGCTACACACTTTCTCAGCTGGGACACATGGAAGGTGTCGTGAATCTGGCTCAACTCCGCAGGTAGCTCCAAACGATATGCTACCCTGCCCACTCTCGTGATCACTCTAAATGGACCAATATACCGGGGCTCTAGCTTGCCTTTCTTCCTGACCGGATCACTCCTTTCCAAGGAGATACTTTTAGGAGTTCAAAATCTCCGACCTGAAACTCAAGCTCGGACCGACACCTATCCGCATAACTCTTCTAGCGATTCTGAGCGGTCAACAACCTCTGTTTGACCTGTTGTATCTGCTCTATCGTCTGAAGCACTATCTCTGTACGACCCATCACACGTTGCCCTACCTCTCCCCAGCAAATGGGAGTCCGACACCTCCTCCCATACAATAGCTCAAAGGGTGGCATACTGATGCTCGAATGATGGCTGTTGTTATAGGAAAACTCTGCCAAGGGTAAATACGTGTCCCAACTCCCTCCGAAGTCCAATACACATGCCCAAAGCATGTCCTCGAGCGTCTGAATCGTCCGCTCGCTCTGCCCGTCAGTCTGTGGGTGGTATGCGGTACTAAAATGCAGCCTCGTACCCAATTACTCATGAAATTTCTTCCAGAATCTGGAAGTGAAACGCACATCTCGATCTGAGACGATCGAGATCGGTACTCCATGCCGCGATACCACCTCTCTCACGTACAACTCTGCCAACCTCTCAGCAGAAGAGCTCTCACTGATAGCAAGGAAGTGGGCGCTCTTCGTCAACCTGTCCACAATCACCCAAATTGCATCGACGCCCCTAGCAGTCCTCGACAATTTGGTGATAAAATCAATGGTAATCTGTTCCCACTTCCACTCGGGAACCTCCAACGGCTGCAACTTACCATGCGGTCTCTGGTGCTCCGCTTTAACCCTACGACAGGTTAAGCACCTCTCAATAAACCACGCGATATCCCTCTTCATACAGGGCCACCAATACTCTCTCTTCAGGTCCAAATACATCTTAGTGGCCCTGGGATGGATCGAAAACCTCAATCTATGCGTCTCCTCCATCAAGATGGTACGCGTTCCGCCCACAAACGGTACCCAAATCCGACCCTAAAAGGTCATAAGTCCTCGGCTATCGGTGACGAACTCCGACACATGCCCGATAAACCGCTCTCTCTTACAGTTCTCTAGTCTCACGACCTCAGCCTGGGCCCCTCGAATGGTGTCAAACACTGGAGTCATCACTGTTAATCTCATACAAATGTGTCGTATCGGGGCACTCTCTGCCCTACGACTCAGGGCATCGACTACCACATTAGCCTTACCCGGGTGGTACGGGATCTCGCAGTTTACCACATCCAACCATCTCCTCTGGTGCATATTCAGGTTGGGCTTATCCATCAAGTACTTCAAGCTCTTGTGGTCCGTGTATATGGTACACCGAACCCCATACAGATAGTGACGCCAGATCTTGAGGGCGAACACCACTGCCCCCAACTCTAGATCGTGGGTGGGATACCTCGTCTCATGAGGCTTCATCTGCCTCGATGCGTATGCTATCGCATGCCCTCTCTGCATCAGCACCGCTCCCAGCCCCGATATCGACGCGTCACAATACACCACAAAGTCCTCCATCCCCTCCGGAAGGGCTAACACTGGGGCTTCGCACAGTCTCTGGCGAAGTGTCACGAAGGAGGTCTGCTGCTTTGCGTCCCATGAAAAAGCAACACCCTTCCGGGTCAACCTAGTGAGTGGCACGACGATCTTGGAGAAATCCCTGATAAATCTCCGGTAATAGCCTGCCAACCGTAAGACACTCCTGATCTCAGTGGGGGACCTCGGCACCTCCCAACTCATCACTGTCTCAATCTTGGCCGGGCCGACCAATATCCCATTTTGGTTAACGAGGTGCCCCAGGAACTTGACCTCTCGTAACCAGAAATCACACTTGGAGAATTTAGCATAAAGCCTCTCCTATCTCAAAACCCCGAGGATCTCCCTCAAATGCTCCTCATGCTTCTCTCTGGATCTCGAATACACCAATATATCTTCGATGAACACGATCACCGAGCGATCCAACATCGGCCTGCACACTCTGTTCATGAGATCCATGAACGCTGCCGGTGCATTGGTGTGCCCGAAAGGCATCACGACGAACTCGTAGTGCCCGTAACGAGTCCTGAACACTGTCTTTTGGATATCCTCATCTCGTACTCTCATCTGATGATATCCAGACCTCAAATCAATCTTGGAAAACCAAGACGCTCCCTGCAACTGATCGAACAAATCGTCGATCCTCGGTAAGGGGTAACGGTTCTTGACCGTCAGCTTGTTCAACTCCGGGTAGTCAATGCATATCCGGTGTGAACCATCCTTTTTCTTGACAACTGACCTCGGTCTCTCTGAATCAACCATCGCATCCATCACATACGCCACAAACCCACTACAGCCCTGTTGTAGACTCTGCCTCACTCTAGCAGTCGAACAAAATGCCAACCGCGAACGTGTACCCTCGCCGTACACAATAAGAACTCCCCCACTAGGGTCTCGTATGGTCACCAGCTGTCGCTCGCAGTCGATAACCGCTCCGAATCTGCTCAACCAGTCCATGCCCACGATGACACAGACATCTCCCATCGCAATAAGAACTAAATCAATCGGGAATTCAACACCGAAAATCTCGAGTACACACCCTCAGATCACCTCTGTGGCATACACCACCCTCTCGTCAGCTATGGAAACTCTTAGAGGTCGACTCAACACCTCTCGACTAACACTGATGTGCTGACTAAAAGCCGAAGATACAAAAGACCGACTCGCACCTGAGTCAAATAACACCAAGGCAGGTACAGAACTCACAAGAAAAGTACCTAAGCATAACATAATATAAGAACAATATCTCAACATCAAAATAAATACATGAAAAAATAGATACCAGCCACGACATCGGGCGCTGCGTGTACCTCATCCGCGGTCAACTGAAAGGCTCTCCCTCGTGCCTTCGGTGCCTCGGCCTTCACTGGCCAGCTCTCAATAGCTTTGATAGCAGCAGGGGCAGATCCTTGAGATGCTCCCAGTGCTGGTCCCCGCAGCTATGGACACTCTGCCTTCCAGTGTCCCGTCTGGTTGCAGTGAAAACATACTGCAAACCCCTTGGGGCAATCCTTGGCCATATGCCCCTCCTTGCTACATTTGTAGCAAGACTCTGCTCTGCACACCCCATCGTGACTCTTGCCACACTTGCCACAAGTACGGCCCCTCTGACTCCCAGATCTCAAATCAACAGGCTTGGCCCGCTTGGCTGCCGCCTGAGACTGCACCGGTCGCCGATCCCTCCCCTAGACTCAGCCTCCTCCCTAGCCTGGGTCTCCATCTCTATCTCCCTCTTCCGGGCATTTGCCTGAAGCTCAACAAATGTCCGGTATGTCGAGTTTGCCACGAACTCTCATATATCCCTCCTTAAAATTCTCAGATATCGGCTCATACATACCTGCTCGGAGGACACGTGCTCTGGGCAGAACATCACCCGCTCATGGAACATCCTCGTAATCACTGTAACAGGCTCAGTACCTTGCTTGAGGGTCAGAAAATCCTGGGCTAAACGCTCCCTCTCCACCTGGGGAACGTACTCATCTCAGAACATTGCAGTAAACCTCTCCCAGGTCACTGCAGCAAGCTCAGCAGGCATATAATGCGCCGTCACAAACTTCCACCAGTCCTTCGCTCCCAAGCGAAGCTGGTTCAACATGAACCGGACTCTCAAATTCTCTGGAGATGAGCAAGTAAAGAAACACCCCTCTATGTCTGAAATCCACCTCATCACTACAATCGGGTCCTGGGTCTCATCGAACTCTGGTGGTTTTGTGTTGCTGAACTCTCGAAACAGCAACGCATCACTACCCTGTGGCCTAGTCGCAACTATAGCTGCAGTGGCCGCAACAACAGCAGCCTCAGAAAGAGAAGTGTATCTCTCATCAAAAGTCTCTATCAGTGTGGTCTTGATAGACCCGAACTTCTCTGGTATCTCTGCCCTGATGGCCGCAGCCACCTCCTCATGGATGATCCTACGGATCTCCTCGTCACTCGTACCGCTGCTCTCTGTTGTGTGGCGTGTCCCAACCATGATCTCTCTCTCTGAAATACAACATAAAAATATCAGGGACTCGCTCGAGTATACTCACACTCAAATACTCCACCCTACTTCTTCCTTGGTACTCTAAGGATTCTTACTTGGACTGTGCACTGACCCAGTGTATTCAGTAGTACGGGCCCAATACTACCATCCACACCGCATCAGCATTCACCCCAAGTCCTCCTCCCAGGTTCCCAAATCCCAAGTACTCTACTCTCTCTAATCATAGGCTACTCGCTAGCAAATCTCTCATAAGCTCCTCACTGCTATCTAAAAACTCTCAAGCATCCTAGCAGCAAAACTCCTAGACTAAGGCATCACATATCAGGCCACTCTAGTCCTAATAAGAATACCTAGTCTACTCTAGCATGTATAATATAACTCATAGCATATCATATCTCATAACACCTATTGTAATGGTATTTTGGGAAATCACCGTTCGAGAGCTGGCTGTTCGTACACACGACTCTGCTCTGTTTGCCTCGAAAGCTCTTTTTACTCTTTTGAAAATTATTCTATTATCTAAATTTCCTCAAATCCTCAGTTTGAGTTCAGATATGTCTGAAGGTGCACCCGAATCCCTCAAACCAAGGCTCTGATACCAACTTGTAACACCGTAAAAATTAAAACAATTTTTCGCATTTTCAAAACACATTTTCCAAACACATTTATTAATAAAATGTCATTGTATCAAATCTTTGTTTCAAAAAACATTCCCCAAGATCGAAATACATAAAATATCATGTGTGTGTACGAATCATGCCGGCGCCTTCCCGCGTTCATCACTGGTACCTGAAACACATAACACATAACACTGTAAGCATAAAGCTTAGTGAGTTCCCCAAAATGCCACTCTAACACATATTAGCCACTCGAGGCTATAACTATGTTTGACCCTCTGGTCAATGTGTCTTAGTGGGACCCTCCAGTCCCAACTCTCTGTGGGTCCTCTTGCCCTAATTCTGTGGACCCAAAGGTCCTAACTCTATGGACCCACTAGTCCTAACTCTATAAACTCTGAATCATGCATATCACATATCATAATAATTATAACACATAAATAGCATGCAATACACTGGCACCTAACTCTGAAATACACTGTCACATACTCTGTTTACCACTTTAAGTAAATTATAGTGAGAAGACTCACCTCTGGTAACTCGGTAAATCTCTGACTTAGTAAACTCTGGTCTAGCCTCCGCCTAATCACATGAAATAAATACCCTATTTAATATAACTCTCAAAGAGTAGACTATGTCCTCTTATGACACTTTTCAGAAGGGTAAAAGACCTTTTTACCCCTCTCATAACTCAAAAGGCCCCACTATAGACCATACCCTAAAAGTCAACTTTCCGGGTTACGCTGCGCGTACCAGATGTGTACGCTGAGCGTACCCGGCTGCCTCTCAGAATAGGGGAACGCCATCCAGTACGCGGCGCGTACTGGGATTACGCCCGACGTACTCCCCTGCTTCAACCCTTTAGCTCTTGAGGTCTGAAACAGTTAAGACCCACGTCTAACTTCTAGATCTGACTACTTCTAAGCCTCTTAATCCATAAAGTTGATGACTTTAAGCCTTTGCATGGCTGAACAAGTCACCAACTCCCATAATATTCCATTCTCTAACTCTAGAAGGCTTATTACTCAAGCATGATCCCATATCAACAACCAAGATGGAAACTTTATGGATCTAAACCACTAATACCACTAAAAAGGGTCATATCTCGGACCATGGAGCACCTTACACTCATAAAGTCTCCACCTTTGGGGTTTTTTAACCCTAGAAATGGCACATGCAAGAACAAACCAAAAGAAGAGGAAAGTTTTGAACTTTCTACCTCTAAGTGTAGCTCCTTTCTCTGTAGATCTCAGATCCAAATTTACACTTCAAGCTTTAGCCTCCAAAAGCTCCTTTCCTTCTTCTTAACTAAGTCACCAATTCACTATTAGCTCCAACAACACTCACACACTCACAAAGAACGATGGGAGGCTCTCTCTTAGGGTTTCATTCACTGATATGGAGGCTGAGAAATGAGCTAGCACCCTTTAAATAGTGCACAAGTGAGATTAGGGTTTTGCACCTGGGCCGGGTACGCCCGGCGTAACTCTGGGTACGCCCAGCGTACCTTGGCGACTCCGCGTCCAGAGTAAGAGCATGAGTACGCCCAATGTACTCATTTGCCACATTTTCCTCTAAAGGGCTAAACTTGACACAAGAGAAAAGAAGGAGGATTGAATAGTTGAACCTGAATCTTGGGATGTTACAATATTTTGGGTCGTTACAAGTTGGTATCAGTGCCTTGGTTTGAGGGATTTAGGCACACTTACGGGTGTGACTGAACTCAAACTAAGGAAATAGTAACAAGATTTTCGAAAGAAAAATGTTTTCAAAGAATTTTGAAAAAAAGGAGACTTAAAAGGAAAAGAGTTTTTGAAAACGAGAAAAGGGTGTGGTGCATGCGATCAACCGAACTCAAGTAAGTACTCCCAAATTACCCATAAAAGTTTATATTATGATTATCTATTTCAGTTTCAGTAGAACAGTATGCTAGAATAGGACTAAGGATCTAGGAAGATGCCTTATGTGCCTGTTATATGTGTTTCAGCTTTATGAGAGTTGCATGCTAGTATTGAGTAGACAGCAGTAGGATAGCCTGTTTAGGTTATACCTGATAGTATGAACTTAGCATTGTATGCTAGTACAGTTTCTCGTTATGAGGATAGAATTGCTTAAGTAGTTTCTTGTGTCCGAATGTTGCTTGCTTTGTGCTTTGTGGGACTTCGAGTAATGGGAGTTAGCCATTAGGTGAATACGTCACATCGCATGTGATCAGGGTTGAATAATCTCAGAGTGTTGGATTTGGCCCTACTACATAACTCTTGTTTAAGTCTAACCGTTATAGGGTCGACTCTCTTACTCGAAGGATTATCTGAGCCTTGTCACATGTGATGGTATTCAGGTGATGACTAATTGGCATTACAAGGAGGCCTTCAGCGGCTGAGGACTGGTTTTGGTTGAGTTAGAGATTTCCCTAAGGCAAGCCTAGGAAGAGAGTAACAGAGATCAGTTGCAGTAGTAGTGACTTGGTGGAGTCGAGGCGGTTCTTGAGGAAAGTACGGATATATGTGGAAGGTAGTAGGGGCCCATACTACTGGAATCAGTGTAACACCGTAAATTTCAAGACAAAATTTTTCATTTAAATAATCATTTAAATCTTAGAACACTTGTTTAAAATCCCATTCATAATTAAATTACAAAACATAGCCTTATTTTCACTTGCATAGAAAACCAGGATCCTCCAAAATATGACTCTTTCCCTGGTGTGTACAATCAAGCCGGTGCCGTCCCGTGATACTGAAAGAAACCTGAAAACAACATAACACAAAACACTGTAAGCACGAGGCTTAGTGAGTTCCCCAAAATACCACCCATGTAACACATATAAGCCACTCGAGGCAATAACTCTATGGGTCCATGCACCCAACTCTGTGAACCCTCAGGTTCTAACTCTAGGAACCCTTCGGTTCCAACTCTGCAAACAGGCACAACATAAATCACATAGAAATAATGCAGTACAACACATAGCATACAAATACTCTGCCACATAACTCTGGTTACATACTCATATCATACATAGCATACAAATACTCTGTCACATAACTCTGGTTACATACTCATATCATACATAGCATACAAATACTCTGTCACATAACTATGGTTACATACTCAAGGTAAAGTATAGTGAGAAGACTCACCTCGCGTGTCTCGATATCTTACAACCTGGGAATCCCTCGTGCCCGATTCTCCGAGCTCTAATCCTCCTATAACATCATAATGTCCCTAGTTAACACTTTATATCTCTAATGTTGACTATCCCTAAGAAGTCAACACAGGTCCACTCTGGTCAACGGTCAACGGTCAACGGTCAATGGTCAACGGTCAACTTTGATCGGACTCGGCGAGTGCTAGGGCGACTCGGCGAGTCTACACGTTCTCACCAATTCTCTAAGATTCCCTTTCTACACGTCGAGTATCCCCCTTGACCCGACGAGTTCCTCCTGGAAGAATTGCGGGGCCACCCCGACTCAACTCGCCGAGTCTGAAGAACAACTCGGCGAGTCCCAGTTAATCTTCAAGCTACTCGCCGAGTCTGTTCATCGGACTCGGCGAGTCCATGCCATGCAACCGCTCAAACTGCTTCCTAAGGTCAGATCTGCTTCGACAATTCATAGGTCTAGCCTTCCTAGACTGGTTCATCACGTAAAGTCCTCATTTCGGTGCTCATAATACACCCCATGACTCATAATTTACATTTTGACCTAAGGCATAAGGATTCCAATCCAAAACCTCCATTGATTCCCGAAAAGCTCAGGCATGGGACATTCTGGACTTCCAAGGGTCCCAGTATAGGCTTCCAATCGCTTGGGGGACTAAGGAAACACTCAATCTAGCCACAAAAGGGTTCAATAAACCCTAAATCCATATGCACATCAACATAGAAGGGAACAACTCGAAATATTACCTGAATAACGTTGCTCTCTGTCCCCAATCCTCAGAATGTGGCTTCTCTTGCTGTTCCCTTAACCAAGCCTCCTCCTCCTTGCACAATAACACTTCCAAGGTCAATAATGGTCTTCTACCTTGCTCCAGATGCTCACAATCGAATTAGGGTTTCACTCACAGGACTAGGGTGAACAATGACGGCCATAAGGCCCCTTATATGTGTCCTAAACCGGAACGGTTAGGGTTTCGCTAAACAGCGCGGACTCGCCGAGTCCAGTCGCGAACCCGCGACCAGATCTGCGATCCTACTCGGCGAGTCTGAGCTCCAACTCGCCGAGTCCCCTCTTAAAACACCCAAAATCTTAATTATAACAATACCTGAAATTCCGGGTTGTTACAACTCTCCCCCACTAGGACTAGACTTCGCCCTCGAAGTCTCACTCTGAAAATAGCTCCGGATGTTGCTCCTGCATCTCACGCTCCGGCTCCCAGGTCATTTCCGATCCCTTCCGGTGCTGCCACTGAACTAACACTAGAGGTATCTCCTTATTCCTCAGAACCTTGATCTTCCGATCTCTGATGGACACTGGTCTCTCGGTATAATTCAGGTTCACATCCACCTGAATGTCCTCTAATGGAACTACTGCCGTCTCATCGGCTATACACTTTTTCAATTGCGACACATGAAAAGTGTCGTGGATCTGTCTCAATTCCGTTGGCAACTCCAAACGGTAGGCCACCCGTCCTACCCTCGTAATCACACTAAAAGGCCCAATATACCGGGGCCCCAACTTGCCCCTCTTCCTGAATCGAATCACTCCTTTCCAAGGAGAGACCTTCAGGAGTACGAAGTCGCCGACCTGAAACTCAAACTCGAACCGGCGTCTGTCTGCATAACTTTTCTGTCGGCTCTGGGCGGTCAATAACCTCTGTCTAACCTGCCGAATCTGCTCTGTCGACTGAAGCACGATCTCTGTATTGCCCATCCCTCTCTGTAACCGAGAATTACCCAAGATGCAACTCTGCTCTAAATCTCAACGATCACTCGACCCATAAGGGTTAGGAAACCATGAACCACCGGATCCCCGATCCAAAGCCCACTTTATCCATTCCGGAACGACTGAGAGACCCATTCTCACTCTCAGAGCAACTCTCACGAGTTCTCCTCTTGCAATCACATACACATGCTAAACTAGCCCCAACACCCAGAAGTTGGAAGACCCGATACATTGATGATATCCTCAAACATCCCCCCCCCCCAGGATGAACCATTGATACATACCCAATATCCTGATCAGAATCACACTGAGAGTCCAGGATTCTCTCCCTGGATCCCTTCCGAGCCTCCTGGCTCTACACCCGCGGAATCCCTTCTGCGTCCTCAGCAGACATCTCCTCATGATGTCATTCCATACTACTGTAACAGACACAGCGTTCAACCCTCATACTCTAAATCATCCATTCACACTACTACCTTCACTTCCGTGAACCAACACTTCCCCCCCCCTTGGGGTTACATACCTTTCTCTTCCCTTACCTAGGGAAATCCACTTGACAACCTTGCCACTACTCCATGTATCGCACATGCTCTGGATCTACTCGCAAGGACTCTCGGGTCCATGCGTTACCTCTCCTCAGCAAATGAGGGTCCGACACCGCCTCCTATACAACAGCTCAAAGAGCGGCATACCGATGCACTAATGATGGCTGTTGATACAGGACAACTAAACCAGGGATAGTTACGTGCCGCAGCTTCCTCCGAAATCTAATACACATGCCCGAAGCATGACTTCGAGCGTCTGAATCGCTCACTCGCTCTGGAGTGTCCTCAGACAACCTCATGATAAGCTCTAGCTCATTTCTTATATCCCTCTTCGAGACTAAGTACCAGGTTAGCTTTTGACTCCACAGTTGAGCCTCCAAAGGTCACCCATAACATGATCCAACATCTCACTAACCTTTTCCCCGTGACCACTCTCCTTGCCCAGTGACACGCAAGTCACGAAATCCTCTTTTCCTCATGCGAGAAGGATACGATCCAATCGAGGATCGTCTCAGCTCTGATCTCCGGTTTCTGCTGCGCATATCGCTTGCGCATCTCACCGCATCTCCCGACAGAGACGAAGACCCCCGTCTCGCCCCCGATTCAACATCCAGGCTCCAAGGACTCAATACTAGGGCTACTCAAACCCAAAAATCTTCCACATCATACACTGCTCGGAAAACATTCCAAATCACATTCTCTTGCCATCTAGTGAGTACTGCGACTCCACGCAGTATCACAACACCCTCTGAATAGTGAGTACTACGGCTCCCCGCAATATCACAACACCCTCTGACTAGTGAGTACTGCGACTCCCCGCAGTATCACAACACCCTCTGACTAGTGAGTACTACGGCTCCCCGCAGTATCACAACACCCTCTAACTCCACTAGCTCGTGCTCCGCAGTCTATCATCAGTGGCTACCCATACTCGACTCGAATATCCATCACAGACTCTGGAGGCAATCAACATAACAAATACCCACCCTTGCGAAAATCCACTCTCTCAAATAATCTCCCTGGATGCCCATACTCGAAGGGCTCCCACTAGATCCATAGATAATCGATATACCACAAGTCGATTCAATTCAAGATTCACGAGTAACTCCGAAATAAAGATATCATACCCGGATATCTCAGAATACCCCAACAGAACATCACAAGATCCTGCCACAACCACTGATCTCCTGCCCCAAGCATCATATAGACACAATAATATATTTCCTCTGAACCCCAAAATTAGGTCTGCATTTTCCAAATTGCAATCTCGGTGTATCCAATTTCTCAATTGGAATACAAGAGAACGCTAACGCTACTACATACGCTGATAATTCTCCGAACCCATTTTCCACCGCTAAAATCCACACAAGGATACACATACCGACCTGGGAGTTGGCTGCCTAATTATTCTCTATCTACTTGCAACCACACCAAACACCTGTCGTGGAGACATTCATCCTTCTCATCAAGTACTTCCCGCATTAACTCACTCTGACCCCTTTCCTCGATCACCGACATCTCTGGTCTCATGATTTCTTACAGCATATCTCTGTACTCCACTTATAACTACTCTTGACAAATCTCTACTTTCTTACATACTGCACCCGGTTCTTCCCCACTTAGGGTTCGAACCATCACCAATTAGCACACAACCAATCCACAACTATTTTTCACCAGCGAAATCGCACCTGCTCCAGGAAAGTGCTACACAATACCCGATAATTCCCCCTTAAGGAAATCAATCAACCCCCTATACACTGAACCTCTGATGAACTCCTTAAGAACTTCTCATCACGACTGCCTCTAGTCATTCCAAATCTCATACCAATCTGGCACTAAGCATCTCAACTGCTCAATAACATCCCTGGCTCATAGACTGAACCGCAAGATCATCGTACCTCTCACCTCACCTCATCAACCAATGCTCCAACCCCGGAATTGTCCCAAGGACAGGGACCCACTCCCAACATAGATGAAAACTCTCTGTACTGCAAAACTCGACTGAACTCCCCACTGATACCACTACAACACATCCTACTATTCTCAAATAGGTGTGGTGTGGTCCTCGACCACCTCAGTCCCAACTGACTGTCTGCTCGTGATAAGTCACTGCCTCGCGACACCCATGCTACCTGATACTCTAGGAGAAATCATCACCGATAACGACCTGCAGGGTTTACCCCCAAACCCAAAACTAAAACATCAGGCCTCTCGTGTCTTGCACACGAACCTAAATAGCACCACCCACATAGAAGGTGACCTCTCCTCTATCGACTGATTGCTCAACTCAGACCGAAATTCTCCTCTCCCTCCAACTCCCTACCAAAAATACTCTGATAGGCACTCGACTTCCCTCTCGAGGGACGCCTCTCCAAACTCAATCATGGTCTACAGGCCTAAAACCCATAGCGTCCAATCTCTACCGCATCAATCATGACCGGATAACAAGATAATCACAAGCATCATTCACTATGAACCATGGTACTCATCCCATGACATCCCTTCTCAATATGCTCCGGTGTATGGCACCCGAACCATAGCATCACTCCTCAATCTGCTCCGATGTATGGTACTCAACCATAACATCCCTCCTCAATCTGCTCCGATGTATGGTGCTCGAACCATAACATCACTCCTCAATCTGCTCCGATGTATGGTACTCAACCATAACATCACTCCTTAATCTGCTCCGATGTATGGTACCCTAACCATAACATCACTCCTCAATCCGCTCCTTAGGACCTTCAGAATACTCCCTGTATCAAGTATGGGTCCTCTGCTTTCAGTAGTACGGGCCCATACTACCTGCCACATCTACCCATACTTCCACACAGACCATCCCAGAGCTCCTAAGTAGCTGCTCGACCTGCTATTTCACCAATCCCATCGCGCGTGCTCGCTCCCCAGTGAAATTCTCTACTCTACCAGCGCACTCATCTGGCTAGGTTTATTCCCTAGGCTCTTCCGTTGTCCTCCTACTTCTTTGCTATCAGCTGCTGAAGAGCTCCTAATGATGCCAGCCATCTACCTCCTGAATATCGTCATATTCACTTGGCAGCTGACTCCCATCATCGAGAGTTCCATAAAGCACGAAGCAAGCAGCATTCGAGCATCGAAGAATACATAGGACTCCCTCTCTGTGATAACTCCACCTTCTCGGATCATCCTCGGAAGTACCACTGAACTCTGTAACTCTACCCCTCATGGGTCCTAACTGGATACTCTCACTCATCACATACTCAAAAGCATAACACATATAACAACAAGTCCTAGGCTAAGGCATCACAATTCAGGCCACTCTAGTCCTAAGATATGAAATACCTAGCCTGTCTCTAGCATGCAATAATATCTCATAAAGTGCATCATAAATATCTCATAACACAAAAGTAAGGGTATTCTGGGAAATCACCGTTCGGGTTCTGGCTGATTGTACACACTGCTCTTTCTTGCTTTCTCTTTGAACTCTTATTCACTTTAGAAAACTATTTATTTGAAACTTTTCTTACTTCCTCAGTTTGAGTCCAGATTTACCCGAAGGCACATCCGAATCCCTCAAGCCAAGGCTCTGATACCAAATTGTAACACCGTAAATTTCAAGACAAAATTTTTCATTTAAATAATCATTTAAATCTTAGAACACTTGTTTAAAATCCCATTCATAATTAAATTACAAAACATAGCCTTATTTTCACTTGCATAGAAAACCAAGATCCTCCAAAATATGACTCTTTCCCTGGTGTGTACAATCAAGCTGGTGCCGTCCCGTGATACTGAAAGAAACCTGAAAACAACATAACACAAAACACTGTAAGCACGAGGCTTAGTGAGTTCCCCAAAATACCACCCATGTAACACATATAAGCCACTCGAGGCAATAACTGTATGGGTCCGTGCACCCAACTCTATGAACCCTCAGGTTCTAACTCTAGGAACCCTTCGGTTCCAACTCTACAAACAGGCACAACATAAATCACATAGAAATAATGCAGTACAACACATAGCATACAAATACTCTGCCACATAACACTGGTTACATACTCATATCATACATAGCATACAAATACTCTGTCACATAACTCTGGTTACATACTCATATCATACATAACATACAAATACTCTGTCACATAACTCTGGTTACATACTCAAGGTAAAGTATAGTGAGAAGACTCACCTCGCGTGTCTCGATATCTCACAACCTGGGAATCCCTCGTGCCCGATTCTCCGAGCTCTAATCCTCCTATAACATCATAATGTCCCTAGTTAACACTTTATATCTCTAATGTTGACTATCCCTAAGAAGTCAACACAGGTCCACTCTGGTCAACGGTCAACGGTCAACGGTCAACTTTGACCGGACTCGGCGAGTGCTAGGGCGACTCGGCGAGTCTACACGTTCTCACCAATTCTCTAAGATTCCCTTTCTACACGTCGAGTATCCCCCTTGACCCGACGAGTTCCTCCTGGAAGAATCGCGGGGCCACCCCGACTCAACTCGCCGAGTATGAAGAACAACTCGGCGAGTCCCAGTTAATCTTCAAGCTACTCGCCGAGTCTGTTCATCGGACTCGGCGAGTCCATGCCATGCAACCACTCAAACTGCTTCCTAAGGTCAGATCTGCTTCGACAATTCATAGGTCTAGCCTTCCTAGACTGGTTCATCACGTAAAGTCCTCATTTCGGTGCTCATAATACACCCCATGACTCATAATTTACATTTTGACCTAAGGCATAAGGATTCCAATCCAAAACCTCCATTGATTCCCGAAAAGCTCAGGCATGGGACATTCTGGACTTCCAAGGGTCCCAATATAGGGTTCCAATCGCTTGGGGGACTAAGGAAACACTCAATCTAGCCACAAAAGGGTTCAATAAACCCTAAATCCATATGCACATCAACATAGAAGGGAACAACTCGAAATATTACCTGAATAACGTTGCTCTGTGTCCCCAATCCTCAGAATGTGGATTCTCTTGCTGTTCCCTTAACCAAGCCTCCTCCTCCTTGCACAATAACACTTCCAAGGTCAATAATGGTCTTCTACCTTGCTCCAGATGCTCACAATCGAATTAGGGTTTCACTCACAGGACTAGGGTGAACAATGACGGCCATAAGGCCCCTTATATGTGTCCCAAACCGGAACGGTTAGGGTTTCGCTAAACAGCGCGGACTCGCCGAGTCCAGTCGCGAACCCGCTACCAGATCTGCGATCCTACTCGGCAAGTCTGAGCTCCAACTCGCCGAGTCCCCTCTTAAAACAACCAAAATCTTAATTATAACAATACCTGAAATTCCGGGCTGTTACAATCAGAGGATCTGTACTTGAATAAAGGAAGGCCGAGGCGAGACCAGGAAACCTGTAATGATAGCAATCCCTCATGATATATCAGTGTTTCTAACGTGTAATGTGATGTGTTTTCAGAGTGGTGGTTTTACACCCTAGACCAGCAGGCGGCAGTTCAAGTGCCAGGGAGGCATCAGGATCAGGAACGGGGGCCGAGCAGTTGGATGAGTAGACTAGGGAGTGTTTCACTACAGAGGTTACCCGTATCATACTTGAGCAGACTTCTGTGATCTTCGGTTCGATCAAGGAGGGTATTTTGGCATTGATGGATGAGAAGTTGAGCACATTTCGTGCTGAGATCGCGGCCATGATGGGGTCGTGCACACTCACCTTCAGGGAGTTCTGGGCTTGTGGAGCTCCAGACTACCATGGAGCGCGGGACCCCATTGCGAGTACTAGGTGGTTGGTAGATGTTGCCAACGCGTTTTGCACCAGCAGATGTCCCGAGGGGGACAAAGTCATATTAGCATCCTGTCTTCTGAAGGACAAGGCATGTGACTGGTGGGAGGAGGTTGGTCATGGTATCGGGGATGACACAACACTTGATGTTATGACTTGGGATGATTTTACCACCAGGTTCAGAGCCGAGTTTGCACCAGTTATTGAGGTGCAACAGTTAGCCAGAGAGTTTCAGGACCTTACTCAGACTACAGAGACAGTAGCGAAGATTACCGCCAAGTTCAAAGAGAGGGCTCTTCTTGTTCCTCAGTATGCAGCTGATGAGGAAATGAAGAAGGCCCATTATCATGAGATGCTGCGGAGTGATATCCGCCAGTTTGTGAGCTGATCCAACTGTAAGACGCTGGATGTTATGATTGCGAGGCGAGAGAGAGAGAGAGAGAGACAGAGAGAGAGACAGAGATTGACCTGGAGATGGAGAAGAAGAGGAAGCCGGAGGTGGCTTCGGGTATAGGGAGTTCGGGCAAGAGCCACGATCGGTGTGGCAAATGTGGGAGATTGCACGATGGGGCGTGCAAGGCAGGGAGTTCCGGCTACTACAAGTGCGGTCGGACGGGGCATATGAGCAGAGATTGTACAGCTTCTACCACTGCCGCCGCAACATCAGATTTGATTTACTTACATTGCAATTAGAGGGGACATAAAAAGTCCCAGTGCCTGAGATTAGCCGCAGCGGGGAAGGTGTCGGCACCTGCCCCTACTACATTGAGGATTACGGACGGTCGTTAGGGCGGGGCCGAGGTGCCAGTGGCGAAGAGTAGAGCTTTTCAGATGATAGCAGAGGAGGCGCGTGCGACTCCTGATGTGGTGACGGGTATGTATTTTCCTTGTATCTCTGCATTTATTATTGATTGTTTCTAATGTTATATGTTTGCGTATAGGGTCGTTCTTAGTGAACGGCATTTCAGCTACCGTGTTATTTGATTCAGGGGCTACCCGATCGTTTGTCTCCCTTGCGCTTAGCAAGAAGTTTAGCAGAGCTCCAGGGGAGCTGGATTGTCCACTCGAGGTGGAGATAGCCGATGATAGGACCGTCAGGGTCGCGAGGGTTCATAAGGCATGCTCGCTGTAGTTATTCGATGAGCAGTTTTCGGTAGACCTGGTCCCTATTCCTTTGCGAGGGAACAAGGTCATAGTAGGCATGGATTGGCTGAGCCCAATGGGGCGGTGATTGATTGCGAGTTGCAGCTAGTGAGGATTCGCACTCCCAGTGGGGGAAAGTTAGTGATTCAGGGTGAGAGGCCACAGCGCGGACCGATTCTTTGTTCAACAGCGAGATCGAGGCGCTACTTCCAGTAGGGTTGCGTAGGTTATGTCGCATATGTGATGGACACCTAGGATAAGGGTAAGACGATAGTGGATAATGTAGCAGTGGTGCAACAGTACCCGGACGTATTCCCAGAGGAATTGCCTGGGATACCTCCGGAGAGACATGCTGAGTTCAGGATTGATCTGGTTCCTGGTGCGGCTCCGATAGTCAAGGCACCATATCGGTTGGCTCCTCCAGAGATGCAGGAGTTGTCTACGCAACTATAGGATCTGCTAGACAATGGTTTCATTAGACCGGGTTATTCACCATGGGGGGCACCAATCTTGTTTGTGAAGAAGAAGGATGGCTCGCACTGTATGTGCATAGACTATCGGGAGTTGAACAAGGTAACGGTGAAGAACCGTTACCCACTCTCGAGGATAGATGACTTGTTCGATCAACTTCAGGGAGCATCTTGGTTTTCCAAGATTGATCTGCGCTCCGGTTATCATCATATGTGGGTCAGGGGTGAGGATGTTCAACAAACAACTTTGAGGACCCGTTATGGTCATTATGAGTTTGTGGTGATGCCGTTTGGACTCACCAATGCTCCAGCCGCGTTCATGGATCCCATGAACCGCGTATGCAGGCCGATGTTGGATCGGTTTGTGATAGTATTCATCGATGACATCTAGGTTTACTCCAAGACCGAGGAACAGCACGAGGAGCATCTGAGAGAGGTGCTACAGATACTGAGAGGGGGGGGGGAGATACTTTTTGCAAAGTTCACCAAGTGCGAGTTCTGGTTACGCGAGGTGTAGTTCCTTGGTCACCTCATCTACTAGAAGGGTATTCTAGTGGATCTGGCCAAGATCAAGGCTGTGATGCAGTGGGAGGTCCCGAGGTCTCCATCTGAAATTCAGAGCTTCCCAGGATTGGCAGGGTACTACAGGAGATTCATACAGGACTTCTCCAAGATAGCATTTCCACTCACCCGAATAACCAAGAAGTCGATGATGTTTCGTTGGGGCCTGAACAACAAGCGGCATTCGAGACTCATAGACAACAATTGTGTGAGGCACTGATTCTGACCCTGAAAGAGGGAGTGGATGATTTTGTAGTCTACTGTGATGCCTCGATCACAGGTATGGGAGCAGTGTTGATGCAGCGGGGGCATGTGATAGCTTACACCTCTAGACAGTTAAAGCCTCACGAATCTAACTATCCGACACACGATTTGGAGTTGGGGGCAGTGGTGTTCGCCCTCAAGATTTGGAGACACTACCTCTATGGGGTCCATTGTACCATCTACACGAATCACAAGAGTCTGAGATACCTCATGAAGATATGCTTAGAGCATGTACCCTGGAATTCCTAGGTAATTGGGTTGAGCATTTACCTTTGGTAGAATTTTCCTACAATAATAGTTTCCAATAAAGACGACACCTTATCAAGCTTTGTACAGACAGAAGTGTCATACGCCGTCTTGTTGGCTTGAGGCTGGGGAAAATCAGTTTATGGGGCCCGAGAAGGTCCATCAAACCGCTGAAAAGTTAAAAATAATTAGAGAAAGAATGTTAGCAGCTCAGGATCGTTAAAAAAGTTATGATGATAAAAAGCGAAGACCAGATGAGTTTTGAAGTTGGAGATTCGGTTTTGCTTAAAGTCTCGCCGTGGAAGGGACTTATAAGATTTGGTAAAAGGGGAAAGTTAATTCCAAGGTTTATTGGACCGTTTAAAGTTCTTCAGAGGGTTGGGAACCAAGCTTACAAGCTCGAATTACCCGAAGAATTGAATGTAATTTATAAAACTTTCCATGTGTGTTATTTGAGGAAGTTCATGGGAAAAGTTCCTAATATAATTCCAAGTCACGGGAGAAGTTCCTGATATAATTCCAATTTCCATGTGTGTTATTTGAGGAAGTTCTTCAGAGGGTTGGGAACCAAGCTTACAAGCTCGAATTACCCGAAGAACTGAATGGAATTCATAACACTTTCCATGTGTGTTATTCGAGGAAGTTCACGGGAGAAGTTCTCAATATAATTCCAATTTCTGAATTGAGAATTGATGAAAACAAAAGGTTAATTAAAGAACCTGAGGCAATCGTTGACCGAAAGACTAAGAAATTGCGACGGAAGATGGTCGATTTAGTGCTTGTCCATTGGAAACATATGAATGGGCCAAATCTCACCTAGGAGATGGAGAGTGACATGTTGAGTCGCTATCCGCATTTGTTTGTTGATGTGTGATTCCGAGGACGGAATCATCCTAAGGGGAGAGAATTGTAACGCACGCATTTCCAGGCTAGGCATTATCGTTGATGTAATAGTCTAGGTTAACCCTTGTAAATTTTTTTTGAAGTATTAATGATGAAATATCTGAGGATTTGTGAATTATGTGAATTATGTGTTTATTTTCTTAATTATTATAATTTAATGAATTAAGAATAAAATAAGCATCAAAATTAAATTGTGAGATAAGCCCGATATCTTTGCATGAAGATGTAGTGGTTGAAGCAAGGATTCCAGAGATATAAGGAATGCCGAAATCCGATTTATAACAAAGAAGTTATGACCTGTCGAAGTTTCACGACAGAACCGACAACGCTGAATGACGTAAAAAGTGAATTTACGTTAGAGCAATACTTAGCCTTATTGATCTAACCAAAAGTCGTACAGTTCGTTAAACCGATAGCGTGCATAAAAAGAACGCCGAAATCTGACTTCGTATGAGAAAGTTATGATTTTTCGAAGTTTCGACTTAGTAGTATACAGCCCAAATACTCGATTTGAGATCGAGCGGTTTTTAGCCTAAACAATCTAAACAAGAATCGAAGATCTCGTTAATAGTAGTGAAACGATAAAAAGACAGACGAAAACGGACGTCAGATGAAGAAGTTATGAATTTTTAACGGAGTTTTCCTATCCCAGCCTACTAAAAATAAATAATAAAAATACATTCAAAATTAGCTGACGGAGTCCAAACAAAAGTTGTAGAGCGTAGTCTCACCTACGCGGGGATATAAAGAATGTTGAAAACGGAGTTCGTATGACTAATATATGAAATTTTGAAGTTTATTAAATAATTAAAATATTAAATTTTAATATATATTCCGATATTATCCAAAGGGGGGGAGTCATCGACCTTATCCGGGTTACGCCCAGCGTAACTAGGATTTATGCCCTGCCCCCTATAAAAGGGAGTCGAGGCTGCCGAGTTTCTTTGATTAATTCCTCTTCTTTCTCTCCCGTTTTACCTCATTTTTCGTGCAAGAATGATCCTGAAGCCCCGGTATCATTCCCGAGTCCCGAAGCAAGTCCCGAAGCCCTGAAGATCCTGAGAAGTAAAATTCCCGAGCCGAAGTTCTACCCGCAAGAAGCCCGATTTTTTGTGAAAATCTTCCAGATCTACCGAAGAATACTACTTCTACAAGTCGTAGTGATGTCCGATCATCTTATGATCAAGTGAGTGTGTAGTCACTTTCTTCTAACGCAAAATTATGAAGTATTTTATACGAAATACGTGTTATGTGTATATTTTGTTGTTATATGTGTGAATGCATATTCACTTTCTTCTATCTCATAGATATGATTTATTCTCTATGAAATACGTGTTATGTGTATGTCTCTCATATGTTGTTTGGAATATGTATTGAATGAGAATGTTATCCAGGTTTTAAACTATGTATAAAAATATATATTTTTATCTACTAATATGTTGGGTAGAACATGGGTAGATAGTTGATGTGTGATAAACAAATGAGAGGCCTCGATGTTGTTTTGATTAAGTCATCTAGCGGAGTTTAGATGACGACCACAGACTTTTCTAGACAGCCCTGTGGAACGCTAGCAGGCTCGTCAGCTGTAGGTGTTAATGAACTTGGGTGTTCATTCGCTGTACTCCACCCCCCTCATGGTTGCCTTATTTGACATATATTGCTGGGAAACCCCCGAAGCATGTGTTGTCGCCCCAATGAAATATTCTTAGACTATGTCCCTTGTGTTAGTTGTTCTAGGGACGTAAAGTGAGAATAACGGGAAAGGGTAATTGGGTTATTGTTGGTTGATGAAAATTAATTTAATTATTTATTGTGGGTTGAAAACCTTATATGCTCACCAGGCTCCCAAGGCTAACCCACTCAGTTTTCTTTGTATTACAGGTAGTGGCGCTAGAGCATAAGTTGGATGACTTGTCAAGTTATTTTTGGATTATAGACCTGTCGTTATATTTAACTGTTGTAAGGTCTGTATTGAAATGTTTATGCTTTTGGTCTGTTTATCGGAACATGACATCCCGAGTATTGTAATATAATGAAAATACATTTCTTTAAGAAATGATTTGGTAAATCTTATTTTTATCATATTTTGTTTTGGGAACAAATTCTGCAACTCTTTTAATCAAAGGGTTACTCTGAAATTATTTTAAAAGCATAAATTAAACCGGTGTTTTCTGGCCGTGATTTTGGGGATGTCACAGTTGGTATTAGAGCATTAGTTTAAGCCAACTAGGAATTTGTAGGATTTCTAGACTTGAACTTAGAATGCTAAGTGAAGATTTTGAGATAGTGTCTGTTATATTTTAGACACGAGCACTAGTTTATTTTAGAAAAATTGCCTAAAATGCTTTAATGTGCTAAATGTTATATGTTTGCCATATATGATATTATTTATTCGGATCTATGGTCTGTTGCCGACCGGATTTGGAAACCTTGTGTGTGTAGGATTCTAAGCGTACGACTAGGATATTAGAACTAGCATGTAAATGTTTCGGAGTGATATGGAGGATTGTAATATGTATCATGAATGAAGATCTAAATTTCACCTTATTCGGTGTATAGATCAAAAATGGTGAGAACAAGGAGTCGTGTTGGGAATGCAGATGAAAATAGGAATCAACCACAAGTGATTGAGCAAATACCTGTTCTACCAGCAGCACCTGAGCCAATGACATGGCTGGTGTACAAATGATGATTCAAACAATGTTGGATCGTCAGATGGAGGAGACTAGGCGGTTGCTTCAACAGAATCGTGAAGAACTGTCAATTCAAGTAGAAGAGCCCGAATTAAATGAAGGGCACTCGGAAGGAGGAAACTTCAGTGGATCTGTTGGTCAAGCCAACCCACCGATAGTTAGACAAAACAACCAAGATGGATGGAATGATGGAATGGGGTGTAAGTACAAGGACTTTTTGACTTGCAAACCATCGACCTTTACTAGAAAGGAGGACCCAATCGGATTCATGGATTGGATATTGGAAATGGAGCTAGCCTTCATGACGTGTGGTTATAGAGGCAAGTTGCAGACCACTTTCGCAGTATGCCAGTTCAGGGGTGGAGCCGTTCGTTGGTGGAACGCTTTGGGGAAGACCCTAAGTCCTAACGAACCACTACAATTGACTTGGGCAGAATTTTTGGTGCAATTAAAGCGCAAGTTATGCGTAGCTCAAAATCTGTTGGAGTTGGAAAACAAGTTTCTAACATTAACGAAAAGCAGCATGCCAGTTGATGAATATACTAATAACTTCATAGACAAGATGGAGTTTGCTTTGTGCATTGTCCCATACGAGCTGACTAAAGTTGACCGGTACGCAAAGGGACTCCCATGGGAGTACGCAGTGCCAGCAGGTTAGGCAGCTACTCTGGGGGCAGCTATTTAGGCTGCCAAGTCTGTTGAGGATAGGATTAAGGGAAGGACCGCCGACAAGGTTGAAGTTGGCGATAAGAGAAAGTTTGAAGGAACTTCAGGTTCTAGTAAGAAAAGTAAATTTTCGAAGTCGACTTCAAAGAAGTTTGGAGGAAAAGGAGGCGAAGCGAAATGGTGCGAGAAGTGCAACAAAAAGCACTTTGGGAAATGTAGTGACGATGTAACCTGCTACAAGTGTGGAAAAATTAGGCATTTTGCCAATGAGTGTTCGTCCAACAAAAGGATGTGTTTTGGTTGCAATGAAGAGGGGCACATTTTGAAGGACTGTCTGAAAAAGAAAGAGGCAGCAAAACCCAACATTCCCCCAAAGCCAAAAGCAAGAGCCTTCCAGATGACACTTGAGGATGCTAAGGATGAAGCTGATGTCGCTTCAGGTACCTTTCTCGTAAACGAATTACCTACTCAAATTTTGTTTGATTCTAGAGCCAACTACTCCTTTATTTCGCATGAGTTTGGTAGAAAACTAGCTTTGCCTGTTGATAGACCAGATAATGCTTTATTAGTCGAAGTTGCTAGTGGCAAGGTTGTACCGGTTACCCATCGTATGAAAAACATCTTAATCGACCTGAATGGGAATAAGTTTCACGAGGAATTATTGCTTATCGAACTAAATGGTTTCGACACGCCAATGATGTCGAGATTTTATGCAAGAAGAAGATAGTAAAAGTAAACCCGCCAGGGAAAGAGTCATTTATGGTGTATGGGGACAAACGCAGAATAAATTATGGAATCATTTCTCTAATGAAAGCCATAAAGTGCTTGACCAAGGGATGTACATCATATTTAGCATTCGTGATCGATGCTAAGAAGGAAAAGAAGGTGATGCAGAATATTCTAGTGGTGTGTGATTATTCGGAAGTATTTCCAGAAGATCTTCCGGGATTACCACCTGATAGACAAGTTGAGTTCAAAATAGACTTGTTACCAGGAACCACACCAATAGCAAAAGCACCGTACCGATTAGCACCAACGGAGATGAAGGAGCTGATGATGCAACTTCAGGAGTTATTGGACAAAGGTTTCATCAGACCTATTTCATCACCCTATGGAGCTCCGGTGTTATTCGTAAAGAAGAAAGACGAGAGCATGAGAATGTGCATTGATTACAGAGAGCTGAATAAGGCAACGATAAAGAATAGATATCCATTGCCAAGAATTGATGACCTGTTCGATCAGCTGCAAGCTTCAAGTTATTTCTCAAAGATCGATCTTAGGTCAGGATATCATCAGCTGAAGGTAAGAGAACAAGATATTGAGAAGACCGCATTCAGAACTAGATATGGACACTACGAGTTCTTGGTTATGTCGTTTAGACTAACCAATGCTCTAACAACATTCATGGATTTGATGAATAGGGTTTGTAATCCGTTCCTTGATAAATATGTGATAGTGTTCATAGATGACATTCTGATTTACTCGAAAAGCCAAGAGGAGCATGGCAGACACTTGCGAGAAGTATTAGAAGTTTTGAAGAAGGAGAAGCTGTATGCAAAGTTCTCCAAATGTGATTTTTGGATTAGAGAAGTCCAAATCTTGGGTCATGTGGTCAACCAAGAAGGGATAATGGTGGATCCAGCAAATATTGAAGTGGTGATGAAGTGGGAACAACCGAAAAGTCCCCCGGAGATCCGAAGCTTTTTAGGATTAGCCGGATATTACCGAAGGTTTAACCAAGGCTTTTCTTCGATCGCTACTCCATTAACATATTTGACCCACAAAGGAGCTACTTATGCTTTGAGCGATAAGCATAAGGAAGCATTCAAGTTGCTAAAGAAGAAGCTATGTGAAGCACCGATTCTTTCTCTACCCGACGGAGTCGAAGACTTCGCTATTTATAGCGATGCGTCTGCTGTTGGATTGGGTTGTGTTTTGACCCAAGAGAAAAGGTGATAGCATATGCGATTCGACAGCTGAAGGAGCATGAAAAGAACTACCCTACTCACGATTTGGAGCTAGCAACGGTAGTTTTTGCTCTGAAAATATGGAGGCATTACCTATATGGAACGAAGTGCAAACTTTTCACTAATCATAAGAGTCTCCAATATCTCTTTAATCAGAAGGAATTGAATATGAGGCAACGACGTTGGCTAGAGTTACTCAAGGACTACGACTGTGAGATACTTTACCATCCCGGTAAAGCTAATGTTGTCGTTGATGCTCTCAGTCGGAAAGTCAATGTTGAGAGAAAAAGGACAAGCGCGTTGAGAATAGAATTTGTCTCGACAATTGTGGAGAGTATAAAGAAAGCTCAATAGGAAGCTTCTGAAAAGAATGACCGGAAGGGGGAACGTTTGGGCAAAACGTTGGTGTTTGATACAAACGGTCATGGACTAAGGGCATTCCAAGATTGAATTTGGGTGCCTAAGTCAGGAGGAATAAGAGATCTTCTGATGGAAGAAGCTCACAAAACCATGTACTCGATTCATGCTGGCAGCACTAAAATGTATAGGGACCTGAAACCTTATTACTGGTGGCCGATGATGAAGCTTGATGTTGCAAAGTATGTGGCCGAGTGTGTGACTTGTGCAAGGGTTAAGGCACAACATCAGAAACCATATGGGAGTTTAGAACCTTTGCCTGTACCTATGGGTAAATGGGAAGACATTGCCATGGATTTTGTCACTAAACTACCCAGAACAAAGAACGGTCACAACATGATTTGGGTGGTCGTTGATCGATTTACTAAGAGTGTGCACTTCATAACAGCCAATAAGAAATGGTCTATGGATAAGCTTGCGAATTCTTACGTGAAGGAAATTGTGAGGCTTCACGGTGTTCCGTTAACGATTGTATCTGATCGTGATAGCCGTTTCACCTCAAGGTTTTGGAAAAGTCTACAAGAGGAAATGGGTACCAAGTTGTGTTTAAGTACAGCTTACCATCCGCAGATTGATGGTCAGAGTGAATGAACGATACAAACACTTGAAGATATGCTAAGAGCATGTACCCTAGAATTCCTAGGTAATTGGGATGAGCATTTACCTTTGGTAGAATTTTCCTACAATAATAGTTTCCACTCGAGCATAAAGATGGCACCTTATCAAGCTTTGTACGGATTGAAGTGTCGTACGCCGTCTTGTTGGCTTGAGGCTGGGGAAAAGCAGTTTATGGGGCCCGAGATGGTCCATTAAACCGCTGTAAAGTTGAAAATAATTAGAGAAAGAATGTTAGCAGCTCAGGATCGTCAAAAGAGTTATGCTGACAAAAAGCGAAGACCGATGACTTTTGAACTTGGAGATTCAGTATTGCTTAAAGTCTCACCATGGAAGGGACTTATAAGATTTGGTAAAAGGGAAAATTTAAGTCCAAGGTTTATTAGACCGTTTAAATTTCTTCAGAGGGTTGGGAACCAAGATTACAAGCTCGAATTACCCGAAGAACTGAATGGAATTCATAACACTTTCCATGTGTGTTATTTGAGGAAGTTCACGGGAGAAGTTCCTGTTATAATTCCAATTTCTGAATTGAGAATTGATGAAAACAAAAGGTTAATTGAAGAACCTGAGGAAATCGTTGACCGAAAGACTAAGAAATTGCGACACAAGATGGTCGATTTAGTGCTCGTCCGTTGGAAAAATATGAATGGGCCAAATCTCACCTGGGAGACGGAGAGTGACGTGTTGAGTCGCTATCCGCATTTGTTTGTTGATGTGTGATTCCGAGGACGGAATCATCCTAAGGGGAGAGATTTGTAACGCCCGCATTTCCAGGCTAGGCATTATCGTTGATGTAATAGTCTAGGTTAACCCTTGTAACTTTTTTTTGAAGTATTAATGATGAAAGATCTGAGGATTTGTGAATTATGTGAATTATGTGTTTATTTTCTTAATTATTATAATTTAATGAATTAAGAATAAAATAAGCATCAAAATTAAATTGTGAGATAAGCCCGATATCTTTGCATGAAGATGTAGTGGTTGAAGCAAGGATTCCAGAGATATAAGGAATGCCGAAATCCGATTTATAACAAAGAAGTTATGACCTGTCGAAGTTTCGCGACAGAACCGACAACGCTGAATGACGTAAAAAGTGAATTTACGTTAGAGAAATACTTAGCCTTATTGATCTAAACAAAAGTCGTAGAGTTCGTTAAACCGAGAGAGTGCATAAAAAGAACGCCCAAATCTGACTTCGTATGAGAAAGTTATGATATTCCGAAGTTTCGACTTAGCAGTATACAACCCAAATACTCGATTTGAGATCGAGCGGTTTTTAGCCGAAACAATCTAAACAAGAATCGAAGATCTCGTTAATAGTAGTGAAACGATAAAAAGACAAGCAAAAACGGACGTCAGATGAAGAAGTTATGAATTTATAACAGAGTTTTCCTGTCCCAGCCTACTAAAAATAAATAATAAAAATACATTCAAAATTAGCCGACAGAGTCCAAACGAAAGTTGTAAAGCGTAGTCTCACCTACGCAGGGATATAAAGAACGTCGAAAACGAAGTTCCTATGAGGAAGATATGAATTTTTGAAGTTTATTAAATAATTAAAATATTAAATTTTAATATAAATTCCGATATTATCCAAAGGGGGGGAGTCAGCGACCTTATTCGGGTTACGCCCAGCCCCCTATAAAAGGGAGTCGAGGCTGCCGAGTTTCTTTGATTAATTCCTCTTCTTTCTCTCCCGTTTTACCTCGTTTTTCGTGCAAGAATTATCCCGAAGCCCCGGTATCATTCCCGAGTCCCGAAGCAAGTCCCGAAGCCCTGAAGATCCTGAGAAGTAAAATTCCCGAGCCGAAGCTCTACCCGCAAGAAGCTCGGTTTTTTGTGAAAATCTTCCAGATCTACCGAAGAATACTACTTCTACAAGTCGTAGTGATGTCCGATCATCTTATGATCAAGTGAGTGTGTAGTCACTTTCTTCAAACGCATAATTATGAAGTATTTTATACGAAATACGTGTTATGTGTATATTTTGTTTTTATATGTGTGAATGTATATTCACTTTCTTCTATCTCATAGATATGATTTATTCTCTATGAAATACATGTTATGTGTATATGTCTCATATGTTGTTTGGAATATGTATTGAATGAGAATGTTATCCAGGTTTTAAACTATGTATAAAAATATATATTTTTATCTACTAATACGTTTGGTAGAACATGGGTAGATAGTTGATGTGTGATAAACAGATGAGAGGCCTCGATGTTGTTTTGATTAAGTCATCTAGCGAAGTTTAGATGACGACCACAGACTTTTCTAGACAGTCCTGTGGAACGTTAGCAGGCTCGCCACCTGTAGGTGTTAATGAACTTGGGTGTTCATTCGTTGTACTCCATCCCCCTCATGGTTGCCTTATTTGACATATATTGCTGGGAAACCCCCAAAGCATGTGTTGTCGCCCCAATGAAATATTCTTAGACTAGGTCCCCTGTGTTAGTTGTTCTAGGGACGTAAAGTGATAATAACGGGAATGGGTAATTGGGTTATTGTTGGTTGATGAAAATTAATTTAATTATTTATTGTGGGTTGAAAACCTTATATGCTCACCAGGCTCCCAAACCTGACCCACTCAGTTTTCTTTGTATTACAGGTAGTGGCGCCAGAGCACTAGTTGGATGACATGTCAAGTTATTTTTGGATTATAGACCTGTCGTTATATTTAACTGTTGGGAACAAATTCCGCAACTCTTTTAATCAAAGGATTACTCTGAAGTTATTTAAAAAGCATAAATTAAACCGGTGTATTTCTGGCCGTGAGTTTGGGGATGTCACAGTTGGTATCAGAGCATTAGTTTAAGCAAACTAGGAATTTGTAGGATTTCTAGACTTGAACTTAGAATGCTAAGTGAAGATTTTGAGATAGTGTCTGTTATATTTTAGACACGAGCACTAGTTTATTTTAGAAAAATTGCCTAAAATGCTTTTATGTGCTAAATGTTATATGTTTGCCATATATGATATTATTTGTTCGGCTCTATGGTCTGTTGCCGACCGGATTTGGAAACCTTATGTGTGTAGGATTCTAAGCATACGTCTACGATATTAGAACTAGCATGTAAACGTTTCGGAGTGATATGGAGGATTGTAATATCTATCGTGAATGAAGATCTAAATTTCACCTTATTCGGTGTATAGATCAAAAATGGTGAGAACAAGGAGTGGAGTTGGAAATGCAGATGAAAACAGGAATCAACCACAAGTGATTTAGCAAATACCTGTTGTAGCAGCAGCACCTGAGCCAATGACAATGGCTGGTGTACAAATGATGATTCTAACAATGTTGGATCGTCAGATGGAGGAGACTAGGTGGTTGCTTCAACAGAATCGTGAAGAACTGTCAATTCAAGTAGAAGTGCCCGAATTAAATGAAGGGCACTCGGAAGGAGTAAAGTTCAGTGGATCTGTTGGTCAAGCCAACCCATCGATAGTTAAACAAAACAACCAGGATCGAAGAAATGATGGAATGGGGTGCAAGTACAAGGACTTTTTGACTTGCAAACCATCGACCTTCACTTGAAAGGAGAACCCGATCGGACTCATGGATTGGATATCGAAAATGGAGCTAGTTCAGGGGTGGAGCCGTTCGTTGGTGGAACGCTTTTGGGAAGACCCTAAGTCCTAACGAACCACTACAATTGACTTGGGCAGAATTTTTGGTGCAATTCAAGCGCAAGTTCAGCTAGGCTCAAAATCTGTTGGAGTTGGAAAACAAGTTTCTGACATTGACGAAAGGCAGCATGTCAGTTGATGAATATACTAATAACTTCACAAACAAGATGAAGTTTTCTTTGTGCTTCGTCCCATACGAGCTGACTAAAGTTGACCGGTACACATAGGGACTCCCATGGGAGTACACAGTGCCAGTACGTCAGGCACCTACTCTAGAGGCAGTTATTTGGGCTGCCAAGTCTATTGAGGACATTATAAAGGGAAGGACCGCCGACAAGGTTGAAGTTGGTGAAAAGAGAAAGTTTGAAGGAACTTCAGGTTGCAGTAAGAAAGGTAAATTTTCGAAGTCTACTTCGAAGAAGTTTGGAGGAAAAGGAGGCGAAGCGAAATGGTGCGAGAAGTGCAAGAAAAAGCACTTTGGGAAATGTAGTGAGGATGTAACCTGCTACAAGTGTGGAAAAATTGGGCATTTTGCCAATGAGTGTCCGTCCAACAAAAGGATGTGTTTTGGTTGCAATGAAGAGGGGCACATTTTGAAGGACTGTTCGAAAAAGAAAGAGGCAGCAAAGCCCAACATTCCCCCAAAGCCGAAAGCAAGAGCCTTCCAGATGACACTTGAGGCTGCTAAGGATGAAGTTGATTTCGCTTCAGGTACCTTTCTCATAAATGAATTACTTTCTCAAATTTTGTTTGATTATGGAGCCAACTACTCCTTTATTTCGCATGAGTTTGGTAGAAAACTAGCTTTGCCTGATGATAGACTAGATAATGCTTTATTAGTCGAAGTTGCTAGTGGCAAGTTTGTACCTATTAGCCATCGTATGAAAAACATCTTAATCGACCTGAATGGGAATAAGTTTCATGAGGAATTATTTCCTATCGAACTAAATGGTTTCGACACGCCAATGATGCCGAGATTTTATGCAAGAAGAAGATAGTAAAAGTAAACCCGCCAGAGAAAGAGTCAGTTATGGTGTATGGGGACAAACGCAGAGTAAATTCTGGAATAATTTCTCTAATGAAATCCATAAAGTGCTTAACCAAGGGATGTACGTCATATTTAGCATTCGTGATCGATGCTAAGAAGGAAAAGAAGGTGATGCAGAATATTCCAATGGTGTGTGATTATTCGGAAGTATTTCCCGAAGATCTTCCTGGATTACCACCTGATAGACAAGTTGAGTTCAGAATAGACTTGTTACCAGGAACCACGCCAATAGCAAAAGCACCATACATATTAGCACCAACGGAAATGAAGGAGCTGATGATGCAACTTCATGAGTTATTGGACAAAGGTTTCATTAGACCTAGTTCACCACCCTAAGGAGCTCTGGTGTTATTCGTAAAGAAGAAAGATGGGAGCATGAGAATGTGCATTGATTACAGAGAGCTGAATAATGCAACGATAAAGAATAGATATCCATTGCCAAGAATTGATGACCTGTTCGATCAGCTGCAAGGCTCAAGTTATTTCTCAAAGATCGATCTTAGGTCAGGATATCATCAGCTGAAGGTAAGAGAACAAGATATCGAGAAGACCGCATTCAGAACTAGATATGGACACTACGAGTTCTTGGTTATGTCCTTTGGACTAACAAATGCTCCAGCAGCATTCATGGATTTGATGAATAGGGTTTGGAATCCGTTCCTTGATAAATATGTGATAGTGTTCATAGATGACATTCTGATTTACTCGAAAAGCCAAGAGAAGCATGGCAGACACTTGTGAGAAGTATTAGAAGTTTTGAAGAAGGAGAAGTTGTATGCAAAGTTCTCCAAATGTGATTTTTGTATTCAAGAAGTCCAATTCTTGGGTCACGTGGTCAACCAGGAAGGGATAATGGTTGATCCAGCAAAGATTGAAGCGGTTATGAAGTCGGAACAACCGAAAAGTCCCACGGAGATCCGAAGCTTTTTAGGATTAGCCGGATATTACCGAAGGTTTAACCAAGGATTTTCTTCGATCGCTACTCCATTAACAGCTTTGACCCACAAAGGAGCTACTTATGCTTGGAGCGATAAGCATAAGGAAGTATTTGAGTTGCTAAAGAAGAAGCTATGTGAACACCGATTCTTTCTCTAACCGACAGAGTCGAAGACTTCGCTGGTTATAGCGTTTCGACTATTGGTGGCCCTGCATGAAGCGGGATGTCGCCTTGTATGTGGAGAGATTCCTGACCTGCAGGAAGGTCAAGGCAGAGCACCAGAGACCCCACGGCAAGATGCAGCCGTTAGACATTCCCGTATGGAAATGGCAGGACATTACCATGGATTTTATCACTAAGCTTCCCAGGACCGCACGGGGAGTGGATTCGATTTGGGTCATAGTGGATCGGCTGACCAAAAGCGCGCATTTTATATCGATCCAGGAGAGCATATCGGCTGACAAGCTAGCCGATATCTATGTGCGCGCAGTAGTGGCACGGCACGGAGTGCCTGTTTCAGCAGTGTCAGACCGAGACGTTCATTTTACTTCCAAACTTTGGAAGCGGTTTTATGACGAGATGGGGACTCGTCTTCATTTTAGTACCGCTTTCCACCCCCAGACGGACGGGCAGAGCAAGAGGACGATTCAGACTCTCGAGGACATGCTCCGGGCATGTGTTCTAGACTTCGATGGTAGTTGGAATACGTATCTTCCACTAGCAGAATTTTTGTATAACAATAGTTACCACGCTAGCATTGACCATCCTCCTTTCGAGATGATCTATGGAAGGAAGTGCAGGACCCCGATTTGTTGGGGAGAGGTCGGTCAGCGAGTCATCGGGAGCACCAAGGTGGTTGTCAAGACCACAGAGTTGATCCAGCAGGTTCGTAGTAGACTGCAGACTGCACAGAGTAGGCAGAAGAGTTATGCCGACAGGAGGCGTTCGGACTTGGAGTTTCAGGTGGGCGATATGGTCCTCCTGAAGGTATCACCCTGGAAGGGTGTTATCAGATTTCAGAAGAGGGGCAAGATGGGCCCCAGGTTCATAGGTCCTTTTAGGGTTTTGGCCCAGGTGGGTCGGGTTGCTTATCGGTTGGATCTTCCGGCAGAGCTTAGCCAGATCCACAACACTATCCATTTTTCTCAGCTGAGAAAGTGTTTGGTGGATGAGTCAGCAGTTGTATCCTTGGAGGATATTCAGGTTGATAGCAGCATGAATTATATCAAGAGACCAGTTGCCATCCTAGATCGAAAGACGAAGACCTTGAGGAATAGGGTGGTTCAGTTAATGAAGGTGCAGTGGCAGCACCGAAAGGGTTCAGAGTGGACGTGGGAGTCCGAGGGGGGGGGGATGAAGGAGAATTATCCAGAATTGTTTTTAGATATACCAGCAGCAGCAGACTTCGAGGTCGAAGTCTAAGATAAGTGGGGGAGAGTTGTAACGCCTCATTTCTGGTATGTGATTTAAATAAAGTATTTTCATTTCTTAAAGGGTACTCGATGAGTCTATAGCCCGACTCGTCGAGTAGAGACGGGATGACCACGCAAATTGAGTTGGCTACTCGACGAGTCCATATGCTGGGACTCGGCGAGTCAGATTGTCTGGATGAAGCCCTAATTTTAAGGGTTTGCACCCTTTTTAAATGCATTAATGCGCCCAAACCTCGCCTCCATCACCCTCAGAGCATCCTTTACCGAACCCTAGCCCCCTTAAAGTGTGTGGGAGTGATTGTTACTTTGTGAAGGGACTTTTGGAGCAAGTAGAAGAAGGAGAAGGTTGAAGAGTTCAAGGAAGAGGAAGTAGATCCAGAACACACTCATTTGTGGTCATATTTTCTGGTAATAAAGTCTCCACCTTGCTTATTGATCTAGTAGATCTTGTTTGTCCCCAAATTGTTGCTTTTAAGCCCAAAAACCCCAAATCCTTTGTGATGAAGCCTTATGACCGGGTTATACTTCAGATCTGGACCCTCATTGCATTCTAGAAGTGTAAAGTTTCAATTGTGGTCGTGATTGAGGTCCCTCTTGAGCTTGGAACCCCATTAAGAGCCTAGATTTGGCATTTGAAGCCTTTAAAGCCATGCATGCACGTAAAGTTTGCAACTTTACGTGATAAGCATGCCCTAGAAGCTTGGATCTGTGATTTGGAGCCGTTGCATGGCTCAAATCAAGTATGTATGGAAAAAGGACTGAATGGACTGGGCGAGTCGCAAGGTTGACTCGCCGAGTCATATGAAGATAGCCGTGGACTCGACGATTTGGATGAGCAACTCGGCGAGTCCGATGAAGATTGCCTTAGACTCGACGAGTTGTTCATACAACTCGGCGAGTCGGATGAATTTCCCGATTAAAGTAGAGTTTGAGTGAAATAGCTTCATTCCTTCTTAGTTACACGTAAAGTTAGCAATTTTACGTGTTCAGATGGTCCCAGGAGCTTAGATCTATGAGTTAGATGCTCTAGAATGGATTAGAATCGATTGTATGAAATCTCCACGTTAGGACTCGGCGAGTTGTTCTTCGGACTCTACGAGTCGAGTCGCGAGTCCCCCGTCTTTCTTCGATTTGTGAGTTCAGGGTGAATCAGTGAGTGGGGAAGGGACTTGGTGAGTTAAAGTCAGAGTTAGTAATGGAGGGACTCGGCGAGTCTGCTCCCTGACTCGGCGAGTCCGGTCAACTGGAAGTTGACTTTGACCAGGGGAAAACATTCATTTTACCCTGAGGGCATTTATAAGTACCTGCTCTAGTGTTCTGGGATTTGTAGCCAGATAGTTCCGGAGCAGCAGTCAGCCACTTTTAGAGTTAGCATCTCAGCAACTAGCATTACGAGGTGAGTTTCCTTCCAGTAGGAACGGGTCTACGACCACAATGCCGACCCGTTTAGTTAGCAGTGGTTCTGGACCCAGGTCCGATGTAGTAGTTAGAGTGTTGGATGTCTTTGTGATTCAAACATGTTTTGTGTTATGTGTTCCGGACTCCGGTCTGATGCAATATGCAGTATATGTGTTCATGCTAGTTGATATGTTTATGCTGTGTTATGTTCAGTCAGTTTCGGACTTCGGTCCGATGCAGGGGACAAGGTCCCAGTCAGTTCCGGACTTCGGTCTGATGCAGTCAGTTCCGGACTTCGGTCCGATGCAGTCAGTTCCGGACTTCGGGCCGATGCAGTTTCCGGACTCCGGTGCGATGCAGAGGGCAAGGCCCTGGTTAGTTTCCGGACTTCGGTGTGATGCAGTTTTCGGATTTCGGTCCGATGCAGTGGGCAAGGCCCAGTATGTGCTTTATATGTTATTGTATGATATGTGGTAGTTTGGGGTAACTCACTAAGCTTCGTGCTTATAGTTTTCAGTTTTGGTTTCAGCTACTTCTGCTAGCAAAGGGAAGAACTCGGGATGATGACATCGCACACACCACAGCTTCAGCTCTTTATCCTGGGAGTTTATTTCAGTTACTATGAGATGTTGATACAGTTCTCTTGTCATGACACATCTATCATAACTTTTTGGGATTTGTGACGTACGGTTTCATTATATATTATGGATGATTGTTAGCTTTTAGTACTATTTAAACAAAAAAATTTATGTCATATTTTGGGTCGTTACACTAAGATTATTTAGGGCTAACCGTAAACGCCAAACGTATTGCAATGAAAATCAATAAATGGTTATCCACAGGTCAAACGGTCAATGTTATCGGGTATCTTATCCTAATATAAAAAATAAATTGTATAGTATATATTATTTTTATTAAAATTCTAAAGTGGTTGGCGGATTAGCCTGTATATTTCTTTAAAAATTGATATATGATCTGCTTAATAAACGGATTGACGGAATGAAAGGTTGAAAAACTCAACCCAAACCTATTTATTTTGTATCTTGTCTTGAGTCGTATCGCGGGTCGTTTTAAGAATGATCAGACCTAATGTTATAGCTAACTGTCTTAGAAATTTAATATTAAATAGTAAAATATGTGTGGTATTGTAGAAATTAGAAAAAGTAAAATAATTATGATACTGGGTCCACATGGGCATCAAATATGTAGTGGGCGCATGTGGTTAAAGAGACGTCAACCAAGGGGGCCAGAAAGCCCATTTGGTGTTTTTCTGTTCACTGTTTGGTTTTGTATGCAAAACCATACAATTTCGAAATAGATAAATTGGAAAATCTTTAAATAGTCCTTCAAGTTTGCGCTATGATTAAAAAAATAAATTTTGAATTTTTCTCACAACGAAATCTAAAAAGTCGATAAACAATTGCAAAATAATTTTTGTTCCGGTTTTCATTTTCAAATTGTAAATAAATAATTATCGATGACTTTATCGTTAATATGGTTAAAGTTTAAAGTTTAAGTATATATATATATATATATATATATATATATATATATATATATATATATATATATATATATATATATATATATATATATATAATAATAATAATAATAATAATAATAATAATAAATTAATTTGAATAAAACTCATATTTATTTATTACAAAACAGAATAACGATAATATATATATATATATATATATATATATATATATATATATATATATATATATATATGGGTAAAGTGAATATACCTAACAACCTTATATAAACTTAGGTACCTAACTCAATTGGATTAGGTGTCTAAGCTCATAACTATAATTGGTATAAACTTGTGTTGATGGTAGCATAATCCTTTTGAACTGCTCTTAAAGCTAGCAATTGGACATAATTATCTTGCAGATAAGGAATGATTTATTATTTGATTAATAAATTGGAGTATTTAATTTTTAATATATTATGATAATAATATATTAATTAGAAATTATGATATTTGATTAATCAGAAATTAATTAGAATTAATTTAAGTGAAGGGTCTGTTTGGCTATTTGTTGATTGTTGAGGTAAAAGGCTCCAGAACCTCCTTATAAAGAGGTTGGACGAAGCAAAGGCTCTTGGATGGGAGCTCATGAGTTTCTTGGTCACCAAGTAAAGGGATTAGGGTTTCCTCCTTATACCCTAGTTTTGACACCAAGTTATCTCGCCTATATAAAGGGTCTTACCCTTCTCAAATTCAGCACTCCTAACCCTAGAAGAGATAAGATGAGAAAAATATTCTCTAAGATCGATAGATTCAATCAGATATCAATGAAACAAAAACAAGTAATAGAAAACGATAAACACCAAGATGAATCAAACGAGTGTCGAATGATTAATATGCTCCACCTCAGAAGAATTCAATGAGAATTGCTACTGTAGAGGTAGGCTAGGGTTAAGTACACAATAAGTATAATACTAATCAAGAAGCGTAAAAATATAATGCATGCATGCACTATATATATAGTAAACCCTAAAACAAAACACGGCTAGACAGGCCCAGACCGGGTATACATATGGACCGAAGATCTAAGCCCAAATACGCAAACTCTTAGACTCAACAATCTGCCCCTTTGCGTCAATTGGGGCGAGAAATCAAGTTGGCTTAGCAAGAGTGCTTTTCTTCACCATCTTGAATAACATGGGTATGATGGCAAGAAGAGTTTGGCAAAACGAGATGTACCACCGAAGCATATCTGTAAAGTTCTTCTTATCACTTTCAGTATTCAGTTTGCACTTGTGTATGATATCAATAATATGCTCCAAACATGTAGTGGAGAACAGGTGTTTATCGTCGAGAGCGAACACAAACCTTTGACCTTCCCCTCTAGTGAACATGACGATGTTATACTTCGAATCAATTTTGCCCATCTACATTCTGTTCGCATCACCAGTCTTCCCAATCGGTTTTACAGTTGGCTTCTTCCTTAAAACGGATGCAATCTCTTGATCCATCTTTGCAACCTCCATGATGTAAGAGGCTAACATTCTCTTGATGTGTGTAATAATCGGCTCATACTGCTGCTGCTCAGTCAGCAAAATGTTGTTAAGAATGATCCAATCAAGTGGATTCAGATTCGGTAGATCAGCCAATGAGATCATAGGGACCGAACTGTCTGATCCTCGGGTTACTTTGAATTTGACATTTATAAATGAACCCGCAGGAGTTGGCTTTAACACCCTAACTGAAGTAATCTTTTGAGCGCTCCACGTTAGGTATTGAGGTTGAGAGAATTCAAGATAGTAATTGATTAGTTATCGATCAATGTTGGGTCAAAAATATGGTTTATACTTTACTTTTCTAGAAAAATGTATTTTTATGTCTTGGACCGTAAACAATTTGGTGTTTACGGCTGTGTTTACGGCCGTAAACAGGTTTACGGCCGTAAACCCATTTACGGCCCATGTTCTCCGGCCCATGTTCCCCTTGTATATATATAGGTGTTAGGACGAGGAGTAGAGATTGATGAACACAAGGAGTGTACGGCCAAGAGAGAAACTAGAGAGAAGTTTTGTGTGTGTGAATCTTTTGTATCCGAATCTTCATTCTAATCAATTCATACATAGATTCATCATATTCTTCTTCTTATTCTCTTCTATTTTATCTGACATCATTCGTTTGATTGGGATTCCGCACCATCAAATGGATCTGATTGATACACATGCATTTTAGGGACTTACAATTGGTATCAAAGCTTGGTTGTATCAGTCAATTTTGTCAGCTTTGGAGCATTATTTGATCTTATTTTCGAAATATTTTTGCATTTTTCGATAGATCTCTGAAAAATAAGGGGGGGTTTGTTCTTCGTGTTTTTCATAAAAAAGGTTTTTGATCGAGTTTTGGAGCTTCAAAGTCGTAAAATCGGTGTTTTTGGTCAAAACCTGCGAAAGGGGTGGCGGAGTTTGCGGCCGGTGGCTAGGGTTACGGAGCTTACGGCCCGAGGTTCACGGTCCTCGGAGCTGCAGTCCGAGATTACGGCCCTTAGGTTTACGGTCCGAGGCCTCGGAGTTTGCGGTCGTCGGTGAGCTTACGGTGCGAGAGTTTGCGGTCAGCAGCAAGTCCGAAGTTTGCGGCCAGAAGGAGTCCTCACAAGCAGTATTCTCGCTTCGCATTTAAAAAAATAGGAGGGGAATTTTGGAGGTGCTGGGGATCGAACCCGCGACCTCCAACTCAGCAAATCAGCGCCTTATCCAACTCGGCTACATGATCCTTTGTTACTTCCTTTCCGAATTTAATTCATAAAGCGTCTTTCTCGGTTCTAATTTTGCATTTTTGACACTTTTAACCCAATATTCAATTCCTTTTAATTTTAAATTCCTTTTTCATCCAAAATTAAAAAAAATAAAAAATAATAAAAATAATAATAATAAATAAATAAAAAATAAATTAAATTAAAATTAATAAATAAAATTATATTTTAATTTTTGACTTTTATTTTTTAACTTTTGACCTTAAATTTTGAATTTGACTTCCAAGTTTGACCTTTGACTTTAAACTTTGACTTTTTCGTTTAACTTTTAAATTTTCAAATTTAGCTTTTCGGTTTGACTTTTAAGTTTGACTTTTGAGTTTAACTTTTTAAATTTGACTTTTAAGGTTTATAATCAAAGGGTTTGAATTTTAAGTTTGATTTTGGCTTCTAGTTGTGCTTTCTAATTGATTTTAAGGTCTACGAGGGAGTCAAAAACATGAAAGAGAGTCATCAGGATATGTTAAGACAAAATTTCAACATTTTCGATTATATCCCTGGAGAAACCCTCGAAACTCAGTTGCAACGATTTACTACACTTACTACTGAGATGGATATAATTGGGCTCTTCTTGTCTAAGTTTGAGATAAACAAAAAGCTACTGAATTCACTTCCGAAATCGTGAGATTTGAACGTGGCTATCATCAAGAGAAAAGATCTCAATCATCTTAGTCTTGCTGATGTAATTGAAGAACTTGATGCTTTGAAGTGTAGAAAAACAATGAGTTCTGAAAACATTCCGGTCACTAAAGTTACATGTACTCCAGCTTGTGAAACTAGGATTAAATTTCTTCGGGAACAAATTGATTTATTAAAAAGAGAAGTTGAGGACCTGAGATACGAAGGATATCAACTCAGGAAAGGACATAAACCCCTGAAGGCTGAATTAGAAGCAAAAACCAAGGACTTTAGGAAACTTCAGGAAGAGTATAGCAACAAGTGTGAAAATTATGACTATATTAAGAGACAGCTTGCTGCTTTAACTGAAGAATTATACACTTTGAAAATTAAGAGTGGAAAAGCAGATGTGAGTTTCAAAAATCATACTGCATCAAGTCAGACAGTCGAGTCCTTATTTGAAACCCAATTAAAATTTAAAGATAATGTAACGCTCTAAAAATTTCAACCAATTTAAACTTTTCAAAAACAACTCAGGTTCATAAAGTTATTAGAAAAAGGTTTTCAATACAATCATTATCAGAGTCTTCCCAGAACCACAACATAAAACATAATCATGAGGAGCGGTATGATCACGCCTTTGCCTTGCCACGGTCTCTTGAAGAACCTAAAAAACATTAAACCACAACTGTAAGCCCGAAAGCATAGTGAGATACCCCCAAAATACCAACCACATATACCATACACGCTCAACATGCCATATCATAACAGAACACAAAACATCCATGCACTTCGGGTCTATTGTGTGACTGGTCCGCCGCACCAGCCATCAGTCCACCTGGTCCACCCTCCGAGTTTGGCCATACATATCGAGTCTACAGTGTGATTGGTCTGCCCGCACCGGGCCTTCAATCCACCTGGTCCACTCTATGAGTCTACAATATCACTGGTCCGCCCGTACTGGGCCTTCAGTCGGCCTGGTCCACTCTCCGAGCCTCAGCACGTTTGGTCCGCCCTCTTGGGGCCTACAACCTATCCGGACCGCTCGCTGGGCCTTCGAGACAACCGGTCCGCCCTGGGTATGTTGGCCTACAGCACAAAGTAGGACCCGCCTCAACCCAACCCCAGTCCAACAACCATGTGCACATAAACATTCAATCATATAACAATTCACATTCAATCAAGCCGATCTTGCAGATCACATAACATAACATCATCCTAACCAGGATACCGACCTAATCGGTCACTAGCATAACATCATCCTATATACCAGGATACCGACCTTAACCATGTCTGTAACATAATACCATCCTAACTACCAGGATGCAAACATAGCAAAGCAATAACATAACAACGATACCCGGATCACAATCCGATAAAGGGCCGGCCTTGGTGCCTTAGACCCTGTTGATATAGTGAGGATAACTCACCTCGAAACTGCCGACTGAAAGATAAGACCAAAATGCTCCGACCACTGATACGATCTCCACCACTAGCCAACACCAATACTGATCTCAAAACAAATGCCAACAATTACCAAAATGTCCCTGGAAGTCAACTGGTCAACCCTTGGTCAAATTTAAAGTCAAAGTCAACCTCATGACTGACTCTACTCACCGAGTCAACCCGATAACTCGTCAAGTCCCCATGCTCAGAACTTCCCCAATCCACGACTCAACTCGCCGAGTCACCCTGAGACTCGCTGAGTCTCACAACTTTGAGTCCCGTCGCACTCAACTCACCGAGTCCTCCCTTTACTCGCCGATTCATGGCTCAACCAGAAGGAGGTTAGGACCTCATGACCAGACTCGCCGAGTCCAAGAACAGGCTCGCCGAGTCCAAGGCTATCTTCAACCTACTCGCCGAGTTGTTCTTCCAACTCGCCGAGTTCCTGCCCATCTTCAAGCAACTCGCCGAGTACACCTTTTTTACTCGCCGAGTGCCTCTAGATCTTAACCCATACAGAAGCCTTCCAGGCCATGCAGTTGATCCAAACCATATATCTACCCTTCCACAGCCCATCCATCACGTAAAGTGGCAAGCTTTACGTGAATCCAAAGAGATCTAGGCATTTTACACTCTAGGGCTAGGGTTTGGGACAAGATGGCTTCACCAAACACTTAAGAACAGGGACTTTAATGCACTCTAGACCTTCTCCATTCCAGATCTGAGGTAGCAACCTCAGATCCAACCTCCAAACTCAAAATACCACAAGCTAATCTTTCCAAATACTCCAAAATGATGAATCTAGATTAATAACAGCCCAAGCAACGAAATAATACCTCAAAAGGAAGCTCCAACAGAAGAGAAATCCGAATCTTAGCAAAACCCCTTGCTCCAAGCCTCTTAACTCTCCAAGATCTCCTCCAAAATCTCTTCTCCAAGGTTCAAATGCACTCAAATCCCTCACAAACGCGTCTTAGGGTTTTCTGGACTTCAAGAGAGGGTAAAGAGGCTGGGCAGATGGTATAATATCCTTTATATAGGGATCATCCTCCGAAATTAGGGTTTTCTCCACTCAGAACCTACTCGCCGAGTTGGCCACTTAACACGCGACTAGAGTCGTGACCCTACTCGCTGATTCCACCCATGGACTCGCCGAGTTGCCCTTCCACATTTACACTTTGAACCTTGAACTTGCACTCCTGAACTCGGGATGTTACAATTCTCCCCCACTTAAATTAGGCTTCGTACTCGAAGCCTGCGGCAACACAACTCTAGAATTACTCTCGCAATGCGCCTCCTGGCATTAACCAGATCAGATTCCTCAAAACACAACCCCCGAAACCCAACTCTTCTCCTGCGGCATTCTGACCACCGGCCTCATCCTCAGATAATTCCACTTAACAGCCAAGTACCATTCCATGATACTTCACTCACTCCAAATCACGCCAATCACTTGACTCATTCGAGTTAGAAATAACCCTGAACTACCGGAATCCCGATCAGAGTCCAACTCTATCCACTCCAGGTTGATAGAAGGACACATCCTTCAGTCTCAAAGCAACTCCCATGAGCTCTCCTCCGCAATCTCATACCCATGCTGGGCTGGTTCTAACATCCTCGGGTTGGGAAAACCCGATGCACTGACGACACCTCCAAACATCCCCCAGGATGAATTTCCACTACATACACAATTCCTTGATCAAAATCAAGCTGGGAATCCAAGACTCCATCCCTGCATCCCTTCCGAGCCTCTTGGCTCTACACCCTCGGAATCCCTTCCGTGACCTCAGCAGACATCCAAATCCGGATGTGATTCCATACCACTGCCGCAAACACGCTGCTCAATGACCATAATTGGAACACTCCAATCATAACTCCGCACTACTGCTTTCACTTCCGTGAACTTACACTCCCTCTCGGAGCTACATTCCTTTCCCTTTCCTTACCAAGGAAATCCACTTGGCTGCCTTGACACTATCACAAGTGCCACGGTGCTCACCCAATATTACACCATTTCCTTATAGCATAATCGCTATCCCATGCACTACACATACTCTGAATCTGATCGCAAGGACTCTCGAGTCCATGCACTACCTTCCACTAATCGATGATCAATACCCGGGGCCAGACCCACTGATGCTATCACATTACGACATACTCATTCCATATCCTCATACAGATCTATCAACACATGCAGAGTCTTCAGCATGACTGGACCGCCTTACCAGGCCTTCAGCCCATCTGGACCACTCTCAGAACCTTCAACAGGTCTGGACCGCCCTCCAGGGCCTTCAGCCTGTCTGGACCGTTCTCTGAGCCTTCAGCCTGACTGGTACACCCACCGGCCTTCAGTCTATCTGGACCGCTCAACTAGCATTCATCATCCCGCATTATCCCTCCAGAAAACTCTCCCATGCATACCGTTCTAGCCCTCTAGGGGTTCCGAACTCTATCTCCACCCTACATACTCAAACCCGACCTGATCCCAGGCCTTCCACAATCAATCACCCTTGGTCTGCATCCCGCCCCACCTTTCTGACACTTGCTCATACCAGCCTATGCCCGTCTGTCGGAATCGCTGCTGAATCTCAACAACTAAACAACCTCTCATGCTTATCGATCTTCCGGAAAATTCTCCAATTCTCCCCCACTTAGAGCACTGACTATCAACCACTGGTCGCCATCACCGACCTCCCTCGACAACCTTACTCAACACAAACCCTTACACGCGAACTGATTCCTACCAGAACGAGCAATCTTCACAAATTCATAATGACACTGATCATCCCTGCTAGAAAGAAACCCGATCTTCAGCTAGCCACTCCTCAGATTGTAGATGCTACCCGACATTCAGACCAAAAGCCAGATTCCCGCTAATAATCCTCATGAATGACAACCAACGAAATTTCCAACACCAAACCCCTAACCATACCACAACCCTCAAGGAACCACAAATACAATACCAAAATCAAACAACGAGACTAGAAGATAAACAATACTCCATAAAAATCACCACATAACAAGACATCAAGAAAGAAACATACCCGCAACTGCATCCGACACTGCCCTGACCTCCTTCGCTGTAAGCTGAAAAGCACGACCCTGAGCCCTTGGGGGCTCCGCTCCACCCTGACCTCCACCCGTAATCCTCAAAGTGGACGGTGATGGAGCCTGCACCGGTCCTGCAACAAGCTGTGGACAGTTGACCCTCAGGTGTCCAACCTGATGGCAATAATAACAAATCCTCAAATCCCGAACCGGGGCTGTCTGCCGACAATCCCTCGCATAGTGCCCCTCTTTTCCGCACTTGCGGCATGCACCACCGGACCTACAAACTCCGATGTGACCCTTCCCCCACTTCCCACAAGTGTGGCTGCTCTGATCTCTCAATCTAGAATCAACGGTCTTGGACCGTTTCGACGCTGACTGCGACTGCACCGGAGCCTGCCTCTGCTCTCGCAGCTGCAACTCAATCTCCAACTCACGCCGCCTAGCGGCCTCCTGCAACTCTAACAAGGTCTCACACCTCTACGTAGACACAAACTGTCTGATATCCCTCTTGAGCATACTCAGATATCGAGACATCTGAGCCTGCTCCGAAGCGAACTCAGGGCAAAACATCGCCCTCTCAGTGAACATCCTGGTGATCTCCGTCACCGACTCCGAATCCTGCTTCAGCTCAAGGAACTCCAGAGCCAATCTCTCCCTCTCAACCCGCGGAACATAACGAGTGCTGAACATCTCCCGGTACTGATCCCATGAAACCGCAGCTCTCTGCGCCTCCGAAAATGACCCCGTGGTCAATCTCCACTGATCCTTCGCCCCGAGCCTCAACGGTTCCGAGCACACCTCACCCTCTGATCAGCAGGGCTTGAACACGTGAAGAAACACCCATCCACGTCTGACAACCATCTCATAGCAACAATCGGGTCCTGAACCCCATCGAAGGTAGGAGGCTTCATATTATCGAAGTCCCGATACTAAAAACCTCGACCGGCTCCTCCCCCTGTCGTTGCTACAACCGCTATAGCCGCTGCGACAGCCGTCTCTGTGAGAGCCGCATAGCGCTCATCAAAATACTCAATCATGGCGGTCTTGATCGACCCAAACAGTTCCGGCAACTCGGCCCGGAACAACGCAACAACCTCATCATGCAGCATCTCACGAATCCTAGCGTCCAACTCGCCTGTGCTCATCTGACCAATAACCTCGGGCAGTACTGACCCACCCTGACCGCCTTCTCCTGCTCCCGATCCTGACCCGGATCCACTCCCAGCATGCCTCGTAACCACCATACTGAAAAACATCCCAAGATCTCAGATACTTCCCACAAAACCGGGAACCAACTCCCAACCCAACCCTAGAGGTCATGGTTTCTTTGATACGCGTATGGATCATGTGCTTTCAGTAGTACGGGCCCATACTACCTTCCACACCTACCCATATTTGTATCAAGTATTACCACAACACCCTAGTGAAAAACATACATAACAAGCACTCAACCCTCACTCCTAGAGGAACACCGGAAATCTCCTACAGAGGAACCCTAGGCTAGCTGGCATCATAAATCAGGCAACATTATCATGACATCTTGAAGATCCCTAGCCTAGTACTAGCATGCTGTTCTATCAAAGCTCAAAAACAACTATCATGTATGGTATTTTGGGGTTACTTACTGGCTCCGGCTGATCGTACCTCCGCGTCCTCTTTTACTCATTTTGAAAACCATTTTAAATTCTCTTTTGAAAACTCTCCCTGATTTGAGACTGGATTCACACGAATGTTCCTCCAATTCACTCAAACCAAGGCTCTGATACCAACTTGTAACGCTCTAAAAATTTCAACCAATTTTAACTTTTCAAAAACAACTCAGGTTCATAAAGTTATTACAAAAAGGTTTTCAATACAATCATTATCAAAGTCTTCCCAGAACCACAACATAAAACATAATCACGAGGAGCGGTACGATCACGCCTTTGCCTTGCCACGGTCTCCTGAAGAACCTGAAAAACATTAAACCACAACTGTAAGCCCGAAAGCTTAGTGAGATACCCCCAAAATACCAACCACATATACCATACACACTCAACATGCCATATCATAACAAAACACAGAACAACCATGCACTACGGGTCTACTGTGTGACTGGTCCGCCGCACTGGCCTTCAGTCCACCTGGTCCACCCTCCGAGTCTAGCCATACATATCGAGTCTACAGTGTGATTGGTTCGCCCACACCGGGCCTTCAATCCACCTGGTCCACTCTCTGAGTCTACAGTATGACTGGTCCGCCCGCACTGGGACTTCAGTCGGCCTGGTCCACTCTCCGAGCCTCGGCACGTCTGGTCCGCCCTCTTGGCGCCTACAGCCTATCCGGACCGCTCGCTGAGCCTTCTGGACAACCGGTCCGCCCTGGGTATGTTGGCCTACAGCACAAAGCAGGACCCGCCTCAACCCAACCCCAGTCCAACAACCATGTGCACATAAACATTCAATCATATAACAATTCACATTCAATCAAGCCGATCTAGCAGATCACATAACATAACATCATCTTAACCAAGATACCGACCTAATCGCTCACTAGCATAACATCATCCTATATACCAGGATACCGACCTTAACCAGGTCTGTAACATAATACCATCCTAACTACCAGGATGCAAACATATCAAAGCAATAACATAACAACGATACCCGGATAACAATCCGATAAAGGGCCGGCCTTGGTGCCTTAGACCCTGTTGATATAGTGAGGATAACTCACCTCGCAACTGCCGACTGAAAGATAAGACCAAGATGCTCCGACCACTGATACGATCTCCACCACTAGCCAACACCAACACTGAACTCAAAACAAATGCCAAAAATTACCAAAATGTCCTTGGAAGTCAACTGGTCAACCCTTGGTCAAAGTCAAAGTCAAAGTCAACCTCATGACCAACTCTACTCGCCGAGTCAACCCGATGACTCATCGAGTCCCCATGCTCAGAACTTCCCCAATCCGCGACTCAACTCGCCGAGTCACCCCAAGACTCGCCAAGTCTCACAACTCTGAGTCCCCTCGCACTCAACTCACCGAGTCCTCCCTTGACTCGCCGATTCATGGCTCAACCAGAAGGAGGTTATGACCTCATGACCAGACTCGCCGAGTCCAAGGCTATCTTCAACCTACTCGCCGAGTTGTTCTTCCAACTCGCCGAGTTCCTGCCCATCTTCAAGCAACTCGCCGAGTACACCTTTGTGGCTCGCTGAGTGCCTCTAGATCTTAACCCATACAGAAGCCTTCCAGGCCATGCAGTTGATCAAAACCATAGATCTACCCTTCTACAACCCATCCATCACGTAAAGTGGCAAAGTTTACGTGAATCCAAAAAGATCTAGGCATTTTACACTCTAGGGCTAGGGTTTGGGACAAGATGGCTTCACCAAACACTCAAGAACAGGGACTTTAATGCACTCTAGACCTTCTCCATTCCAGATCTGAGGTAGCAACCTCAGATCCAACCTCCAAACTCAAAATACCACAAGCTAGTCTTTCCAAATACTCCAAAATGATGAATCTAGATGAATAACAGCCCAAGCAACGAAATAATACCTCAAAAGGAAGCTCCAACAGAAGAGAAATCCGAATCTTAGCAAAACCCCTTGCTCCAAGCCTCTTAACTCTCCAAGATCTCCTCTAAAATCTCTTCTCCAAGGTTCAAATGCACTCAAATCCCTCACAAACACGCCTTAGGGTTTTCTGGACTTCAAGAGAGTGTAAAGAGGCTGGGCAGAGGGTATAATGTCCTTTATATAGGGCTCATCCTCCGAAATTAGGGTTTTCTCCACTCAGCACCTAATCGCCGAGTCCAGCCTCCGACTCGCCGAGTTGGCCACTTAACACGCGACTAGAGTCGCGACCCTACTCGCCTAGTCCACCCATGGACTCGCCGAGTTGCCCTTCCACATTTACACTTTGAACCTTGAACTTGCACTCCTGAACTCAGGATGTTACAAATAATCAAAACAAGGGTCTAGGGTATGATAGTGTTCCTCCACCTTTTAATCATAACTACACATCCATCCTTATGACACAGGAAGAAATTGACAGGGAGGCACATCTTCAATATGGAAAACCAGCTGGATTTGTGTCAGGAGGTATTCAGGTTGAAAATACTAATGTTTATACTTCATGTGCAGGTAAAGTAGCAGAAGATGAGAACAAGGAGAACACTACTGAACAAACCAATGACTCCTTGAACTCAGAATCTGTTGCTTCAAATTCTATTACTCCTAACAAACCTGACGATGAGAAATACAGGCCTCCAATTCCAGCGCAACAGAGTGCCTATTGCAAGTGTGCATCTGGGATCAATAAGAGACAAGGCATGGATATGCCACCAAGGGCAGGAAGAAATAACTTTACAGTGAAGAAAAGACATGTTTTCACTATGGAACACCTGGACACATTGCCAGAAATTGTCCTAATCGCGCATATGTTCCTTACTATGCACAAGGGTAGCAGAACGCGCCAAGAGGGAGATACTTCAAAAGAAACCCCTCAAGGCCACGTTCAGACCATGGTGACTGGAACGCACAGAAGGCCAAGAATCAAACCCACAAGGCCAAGAATCCGAATCCCGAAGGCAAAAAGGGAATGTTGGCGAAGAAGCAAAATCCAAGAGATGCTCCAGCGAAACCAAGACCGGTTAGGACAAAGTTATCTTGGCAGCCGGCTTCAAGTTCCAAATCAAGTGCTGAGGCACCCACCAAATCGAACAAGAAATGGGTTAAACTTGAATATAGATGGGTACCAAAGGTGAAAATTCCCAAATCTTCTAGTGACTCTAATATTTCATCGTCTTTTGTTTGTGATAAGCAGGATATGTCATGGGAGAGAGTATCGTGCGTTGATGACAAAGGTCAAACCAGTTTCAAAATGGACTGGGTTCCAAAGACCAACTGATCCCGCTCTGTGTCGGAGCATCTATGGAGGCATATCATCAAATTTCAGTTTGTTGATAGTGGCTGTTCCAAACACATGATAGGAGGCATCTCTCAACTGTACCACACTTGGAATTTTGTTTGAGAGTATGTGTCCTTTGCGGGAAAAGAATAAAAGAAGAGACCACAAATGGGGTTAGTGCTTAATGACATGAAGAATTTTCGGATTTGTTCTGAGATTATGTGTGCTGTTCTCAGACCTTTTGGATGCAAATTCAATCGGTGACTTATGGTTTGAATTTTCTTCTCTATACTCCTGAGTTTCTCTTAAGCTGGTTCGCTTTAAAGACTAATTTTTGTTTTAGGATAGTTTAAATTTGCGCATTTACATTTGTTTCTCTCGATGCGCAGGTAGGCACGAGAGATTAAAATGGACTTGACTAGGCATTAATGAACTTAAGGAATCTAGACACTTGAAAAATCTTGACCTAGATAGATCCATTTAGCCTGACAATACGATGCTCGGATAGGTTGAGCAGGGAGATATACACGGGAATCTGTAAAGCCCAAAAACGGATCTACCAATGATCAAAGACAAATAACATAAGCAAAAGATGAAACAATAAGCAAATAACAAACGAACCAAGCTTGCATACGCCTTAAAGCAATAAAACGTCAGATACAACTTGGAGAAAACACGAAGGCATCAACAACCTTTAAAATCTGACACAACGCCCTATTTATAGGCCTGACTTACAACCGCAAGGAGTTTACGGCCGTAAACACATGACAACCGTAAACTAAACAAAATCAGTTTTTACTACCCAATCACTTCCACTAACTAGTATGCCTAGACCAAACCATTACAAAGGGTCTTTCAATCTCCCCCTTGGTTTGGACTAGCTCGAACCCATTCCTTTGTCGACAATCATCACGTCCATTTGGCCCATCGCTCCATTCCACATTCTCTTGCTTAGAATCTCTGCGATCATTGTTGTGTACACCTTGGCTCCTTCCTCATAAACCTCTTCAACAACTATAATTTGAAAGTTGCTAAGATAATGAATATCCCATTTCCTAAATTGCAGCAAGTCTCTGCGATCGTACAAACAAATACACCCATTCTTAAGTTTGATGACCGCTCCAGATGTATTTTCATCATAAACCCAACATTCCAAAGAACTGAGAGATCCATCTTGATAGCCTTGAAGCACAGGAAACTGCTTGACTTGTTTCGTTGCGGGCCACGTCACTACCTGTAATGGCTTGTCAGTGGACGGTTCCAAGACATCTGGGTGTTCAAATATAACTGATTCTGCCGTCGGCATCGATGGAAATCCTTTCTTTACTTGATCATACAGAAAGTGCTTAAACTGAGTAACTTGAGGAGTGTTGAAAAGATTGATGAACGGAGCTTGAGACAACTCCGTCAGATCAATTCTTGTAAACGACCCAAATGCATGAATATCCTTATACAACTCTGAATTACCACTCTTACGAATGACAATCAACTTTCCGAGAGGGTCATGAAATCCCCAGGCAACCACTCCTTATCTATCCCCAAATGTATCCTGGAACCTAACAACTTCAAGATCAGTAACAGTTATTAAGGGTTCGCTCTGATATGTATTCAGATTAGTATTCCGTTTAAACAGTAATTGTCCTCTCTGAACATCATCTTCTTGATTACGACGAATAAGTTCTCGAATGTGTGGAGCCAAGGTTCATCTACAACACGTTCAACAGTACCAGAGGACTGGCCGACTGGTAGGTCAACCGGAAAAGCTTGTAAGTGAAGGTTAATCCTTTGTTCTTCAACAGACGTCTGGTATCTCTCACCAAGATCAACTTCAAGTTTCTTCTTTAGCTCAAAATAGCTCGAAGTCAGCAGATTAAAATGATCTTGTAAATCGGAGATCTGCTTGCTTTTCAGCTTCTTATCATTTTTGAGTTCAGCCAGTTGTCCGCCAAGACTAGATTTATCTGATTGTAGCTTGGATACTTGGATACGAAGATCGACATTCTCGGCACGAAGCTCTGCCACCTGAATATCGAGTTCAATATTATTCTGGCTAAAAACCGAAATTTCTTTCTGCAGACCAGCAGGAGTAAGATTGTCATCCCTAGCACCACCTTCTTCAATGGAAACACCCTTTCCTCGAGGATCTGGCGATACAAGTTGTTCTTCAGCCATGTGCAATGCCAGCCTTTCAGAAGCAACATCTCGACGGTATCTAGGAACTGGGAAACCAGGCGGTGCAGAGGAACCACCAACATCAAATGTTGAACTCGGACCAGTAGAAAACATCTTTTTAGTGGTGAGCCTTGTAGTAGTAGCAGTGAAAGGTGGGGTAGGAAGACCACTAACCAAACTTGTGATCAGTTTAGATTGTCTTGCATCAAGTCTTCTTCTTTTAGATTGATGTTGATCGCTTCTGGAGAAAACACACTCACAAACGGTTCGGGAGTAGGAGAAACGGACACAGGAGGGGAACATCCCATAACCATCTCCATAGGAATAGAAGTCGACACCATTTTCTTTGAAGTAGGAGTTCGCGTATCAAACGTCTCGCTTGATTTCCTTGTCTCAGTTGTGTGAAAACCAACATCATCGACATTATGGAAAATTGTGTCAAGATTTTCATGAGACACAACATTAGCACTGCTTGCCAAAGAAGCTGCAATATCATCGTGATCAAAACCAGTTAAATCAAGATCATCAAAAGAATCATTTCTCTCTTCACCTACTCATCTCTCCACCAACTTGATCATCACTCAACTCTTTTTCATGTTCTGAGACAGTTTGAACTTTGGGAGTTGGTGAGTCTTCTTTCTCGGTTTCTTCATCCTCAGATACATCTATAACAACGTTGGATGGAGTTGATTTCTCAGCAGATGCTTGCTCCGAGGATGTTTGCTCGGACGACTCGTAAGACTCTGGTGTTTCATCCAGTTCAGTAAACTTCCCAAACTTTTCAAGAGGATATAGTCCTTGAAATATGAATTTTCCTTTCCGATTTTGTTTGATAAGTCCCACCGTGTGGGGAACCAAGGACTTCATATCCAATGTTTCTCCCGTCTTCCTCACGTTTGGAAACTGAATGTTAATGAACACTTGTACGAAATAGGGATACAACAGAAAAGTATCCCGAGTAGAAGCTCTGATGTTGATAACAAATTCCTCAAGGATAAACTTTGAGAAATTAAAGAGAAACCCAGTAGCAAGAGATACCAGATCACCAGTTGTGCGTTGAGAAATCTCATCTGCCCCAGACCTCCTTCCCGAGATGCAGCTTACAAAAACATGGCCCAAAAAACCTCCAGTATGGATGTAGCAACTTTTTTAGCGTCGGCGGAAAGGTTCCCTCGTAACTCATTCTTCGTAGAACCCTTTGAACACCTTCGATTCCAATCTCTATCGGGAAATTGGGTTGATCATCAATTAGCAGCGCTTCACGAATAAAACCTTCATTAATGACAATCTCTCGACCCTGTGCTTTCGCCTTCACCGTAAAATTGCCATCATCATCCATGTGTGTCTCTGCAGTCGCCCAAAACTCGCGTATTAAGCTTTGATAAACCACCGGATTGATAGTGATTGCGGATGCTAAGCAACATTCACACAAACGATGAATCCTCGAACGCATATCCGAATGAATAGTCGGAGGGTCCGTGAGTACAATTGCTAAGTTGTGCATATCTGCAAATTTTAAGTTCGCCATTGCCTGCACTCAAACACAACTGTAAGAAACCTCAAAATAAAATTTTATTTTGACCCAAAAAAATATTCTAATTAAAAATATGACCAAAATAAAATTTCATTATAAAATTAAATGACGATCGAGTTTACTGTTGAGTTTACTGCCAAGATCGAAAAATTAGTTCTTGAGCCGTAAACTCAAAGTTTACGGTCTAAGAACCCTTTTGAAAAGTTATTACACAATATTTTCTTATTTAATACATCCAAAGTTTAAGCAGTAAACTCATTGTTTTAGGGCCGTAAACTACGAGTTTACGGCCGAAGAACAGTCAATCGAAAAATCGCCAAAAATCGATCCTGCCTATCGAATTGATGCACAATACTTGAAGATATGTAAATGTAAACATCCGTAGCATCAATATAAATTAGAAACAAGTCCAAATCTCAAACACTTGGAGTTTACGGCCGTAAGCTCCGTCGGATCTATTTTTGCGATTTCTGGCATAATGGCACGGTGAAACACGAAACAAAATACATATTTGTGATCTAGAAGTGATTACCTTTGTGATGGTGTAAGCGGTTTTCCGAATATCAAAGAAAAAATTTTGAGCTTTTGAGAGGGTTTAAGAGGAGTTTGCGGCCGGAATCTCGTGAATGAGGAGATTCCGGCAGTGAACTCCTTTTTACCCCTTTTCACCCTCACTTACCATCTTACCTGATAACTACCTAGTATTTCCAACTTCCAACAATTAAAATTAAAATTAAAAAAACTTTGAAGATTAATTTAATTTCAGAAAAATAAAATAAAACCTAACAAAATACAATTTAAATAATAAAAAAAACGAAATAAGAATAAAATTAAAACAGTAAAAATAATAAAAATAAAATTAAAAAATTAAAATTAAAATTAAAAAATAAATTTTTAAAAATAAAAAATAAAAAAATAAAAATAAAAATAAAAATAAAAACAAAAATAAAATTGATAAAAATATTTTAACTAAGAATCATTTTTACACAACAAAATTTAACCACTTTAACTTTTGTGATGCTTGGATCAAAGTTTTTGGACGACCTTATTCCACTTGTCGGTACCGTTATCTTTACATCTTCGTCTGACCGATTGCCAGTATTGTGGTCCACTTAAACACGAAAGATTTGTGACGTTTTTGGACATTTTACCAATGACATGATTCAGACATATATCTAATTGTAAATTTCTGTAATTATGATACCTCCTAAATCTTAAATAAATTCACCTTATGACCATTTAACTGACTACAACCAGGGATAGTGTTGTCCACCTAAATCGAGCAGCGAGATCTACAGACAATCTGTATGAGTTCAATTTTAAGTGTACTGGAACGTGTTTCCCGCTTCCTGATATGCCCCAGCCATCAAGAACTTCCAGAGTACTCCTTACACTGGGTGAGCAGACAACCATTCAGAGAGAGAAGAGATTCAGAATTCTATTGCTAACTACTTCAGAGGGGTTGAGAAGAAGAAGGTTGCATATGCTGTGTACCAGGTCGGATTAGAAGTCGCGCAAAGGAGACAGCATATGGCTAACAGACAAGAAGTATTTCACACACACACACACACATATATATATATATATATACATACATATATATATATATATATATATATATATATATATATATATATATAGCTTGCAGAGAAATAGAGTTGCATATGTTGTGTACAAGGTCGGATTAGAAGTCGCGCAAAGGAGACAACATATGGCTAACAGACGGAAAGAAAGAAAATGATATTCTACAGACCTAATTTATCGGAATTTACCAGTCACTCCATCCAACCGGAATTAAGGACTGAATTCGCACATCGAGGAAAAGTTAAGCCACGGTTCCAAGTACGGGTTCAATTAATGTGACGAGTAGATTCTCATGTATATCTCCCTGCTCAACCTATCCGAGCGTCGTGACATCAGGTTAAACGGATCTAACTAGGTCAAAGTTCGTCAAGTCCTTTAAATTCATTAGGTTCAACTTTCCTAGTCAAGTCCATTTAAAATCTTTCGTGCCTACTAGCACACCGAGTACAGAGCGTAGACGATTCAACTTAGGTACGTTACGCCGATTCAGGTTACCCTTTATCACTTGTTAATTTCATTTCCCATCACAGTACTTACAACCGAAGTGATCAACAATAAATTTTAAAATGCTAAACAGAAATGACACTATTTTTGGATTTTTATTTCTCCCCCTAAATTTGTGCATGGGTGAGAATACGAAACAAAGTAATGCGCAAATTTTAAACTATCCTAAAACAAAAAATTAAAATGTAAACTAATAAAGCCAAAATTAAATTGAGAAAAGAAAAAAACTTAATCCTCAAAACGTATTATTTTCAGAAATCCGACAAGCACATCGAAACGAGCTTTGTTAAATGGCTTTGTGAACAAGTCCGCCACATTGTTATCAGTGTGGACTTGTTCGATTCGAATTAAAGATCGTTCATAACAGTCTCTGATAAAGTGAATTTTAATGTCAATGTGCTTGGTTTTAGAGTGTTGGACTGGTTTTTTAGCTATTTGAATTGCCGCTTCATTATCACAATAGATAGGGGTTTCGAAGTAATTTAAACCATAGTCCAATAGCTGATGTTGGATCCAGATAACTTGAGAGCAGCAAGCTGATGCAGCAACGTATTCTGCCTCTGCTTTTGAGGTCGAGACAGTGTGCTGTTTCTTGCATTGCCATGAAACTAATCTGTCACCTAGGTATTAATATCCTCCTGAAGTTGATCTCCTGTCAAGCTCACAGCCTCCATAATTACTGTCAGTAAAAGCATAAAGATTAAATTCAGAATTCTTCGGATACCAAAGACCCAATTTAGGGATTCCTTTGATATACCGAAAAATTCTTTTAACAACAATAAGATGAGAAAGTTTAGGATTAGCCTGATATCGTGCGCATTGACAGACTGCAAACATAATGTCAGGTCGACTTGCAGTAAGATACATCAGCGATCCGCTCATCGATCGATAGAGAGTTTGATCTACGGACTCGCCTTCAGGATCTGGAGACAGGAGAGGTTGTTCAACCATCGGTGTAGAAGCAGATTTAGCATCGTGAAGCACAAACTTCTCAAGAATATCCTCCACATACTTGGCTTGATGTAGCAGGATTCCGGTTGAATTCTATTTAACCTGAAGCCCCGAAAACATGGTCATTTCTCACAACGAACTCATTTCAAATCTTTTCTTCGTTATAGTTTTGAACTCTTTGCAAAGCTTTTGGCTTGTTGATCCAAAGATTATGTCATCGACGTATATTTGTACGAGTATCTGGTCCTTGTCGACATGCTTTATGAACAGTGTTTGATCGATAATGCCGCGAGTATAACCATGTTCGAGCAAATGCTTTGTTAGGGTTGCATACCATGCTCTAGGAGCTTGATGCAGCCCATATAACGCTTTGTCCAACTTGTAGACATGATTAGGATACTTCGAGTCGACAAACCCTGGAGGTTGATCAACGTAGATTTCTTCCTTCACCTTGCCATACAAGAAGGCAATCTTGACATCCATTTGAAAGACAGTAAAGTTCATATACGAAGCATACGCTAGGAAGATACGAATAGCCTCCAGGCGAGCTACTGGAGCATAAACTTCAGTGTAGTCAAGACCCTCAACTTGTCGAAACCCACGAACTACCAGTCTGGCTTTGTTTCGCACAATAACTCCTGAATCGTCCTGTTTGTTGCGATAGACCCATCGTGTGTCAAGAGACTTCCTGCCCTTCGGTAACTCAACTAACTTCCAAACACCGAGTTTTTCAAATTGATGCAATTCTTCATGCATTGCATCCACCCAACTAGGTTCGTTTAGAGCCATTTCTACATTCTTGGGCTGAATTTGAGAAATAAAGCAAGAGTACATACATGTATTCACGTCTCCACTCTGACTTCTAGTTTTAACACCATCATCTAGCTGGCCAATGATGTTTTCGATCGGATGATCCCGTTGAACCCTAGAAGGTATTTCGTGGCTGATGTCATTGAGAGACACAGGTAGAGTGTGAATGTTGAGACCTCCTTCATTTGCTGGTTGAGTAGTACCAGATGGTTCTGCGACATACTCATCTGCAATAAAATCAGGGAAGAGTAATTCCATAAGGGTTGAAGAGACGACGGAAGCATCATTTGGAACGAACTCTTTCTCTGAAGATATGTGAGGTGTCGATTCAGCATCAGAATAATCAGTGTGGACTGATTGAGGACTATCATGTTCCAAGAACGCCCCCCTTGAGGAGTAGCAGAGGACTTTCCCGAAGATGTTTCAGAAGACTCCCCCTCAATTGCAGCAGAAGGTCCCCCTCAGTTGCAGTAGAAGGCTCCCCCTCAGATGCAACAGAAGATCCTCCCTTGTACGAGTCAGAGGACTCTCCTTCAAGTGAAGCTTTAGATTTTCCTTTCGATGAATCAGAAGGTTTAGATACTGTGACAACCCTATTTTTCCCAAAAAGCATTATAAACACTCAAAAGCTAAAAACAACGAAATTAACCTCGAAAATAAAGTGTTCAAGTATCTAAGTTGGGATGCATCGAATATTAGATATCATGCCAAGGTTTCCAAAAACATAAAGAACGCTCAAAACCGGGTTACATTGAAGAAATTATAACCACTCGTATATTTACGACGCGACGTTAAAACATTTTTTTGACGTAAAAAGTAGAATCTCAATAAAATGCATTTTTAAGCCTTAAGTATCTAAACAAAAGTCGTAGATCTCGTTGAAAGGTGAACGTACATAAAAGGATCGCCCAAATTGGACCTCGTATGAAGAAGTTACGAATTTTCAAAGTTTCGTAACAGTAGTAGAGGGCTAAAAACTCGGATTGAAGATCGAGTGTTATTTAGCTAACGCAACCTAAACGAAAGTTGAAGATCTCCTCAGTAGTAATAAAACAATAAAAAGACAAACGAAAACCGACGTCGAATAAAGGACCTATGAATTTTTAACGAACTTTAGGAGGCCCGGCCTATTAAAAATATATCATTAAAAATAAAGTCAAAACTAGCCGACGGAGTCTAAAGGAAAGTTGTAGAGCATAATCCCACCTACGCGTGGATATAAAGAACGCGAAAAACGGAGCTCGTACGCAAAAGTTACGGAATTTAGAAGTCGGAAGCAGGGATTACGCCCTGCGTACTCTGGGAGTACGCCCCGCGTACTAGACCCAGAGTCGAGTCCCATCGGCCCGCCCAAGCTACGCTTAACTAGCCAGGAGTCGTAAGCCATGACGCCATATTACGCCCAGCGTAACGACGTACGCGCCGCGTACGTGAGTACGCCCAGCGTACTCCAAAATTACGCCCCGCGTACTCACTCTTCCAGCACTATAAATAGATGGCATGAGCTCGAGTCTTTGCACACCTTTCTCAAATCCCCAGTTACTCTCACACACTTCCAAGCACAAGAAGCTATCCCGACGACCTCGGTTTCCGCACTCGAGCCCCGACGAAAGATTTACGCTGCAGAGATTCCCGAAGAGCCCGACGACGCAACCATCCGCGGACGAAGTTCTGCTCAACCCTAGCCTCTCTCTTCGAAACGAGTGAGTTCATACCCCTACTTTTCAATTCTTTTCACATTTTAGGGGGGGAAATACAAGTACATTACAAATCAAAGTATTATTTTTATAATATCGTTCTTATAGAGTGTTGATACAAAAATAACTTTATGTTTTAAAGGGATATTATATCACCAAGTTGTTATTACCAAATGGGAACATACTTTTGACAAACTATAATGAGCATAGTATTCAAGTGATTCATACATTTTACATATACATCTCGACAAATGAAATGCTTTCAAAAGAAGTACAGTCTTTTATCATCGTAAATCTGTTTATACCTAGTAATGTGAGACAGCTTCACGTACGTTTGAGTATGCATTATTAAGTCCTGTATTATATACCATAATCCCTTGTAGGGGGAGCGTGATACTTGTGTATAGATCTATACGGGATTGACAATCCCACACCTAAGCTGTTAGCTACAGCTAGGCCGGCGGGCCTGGGGTGACAAATGTCATAACAGTTCCAACGCCTGAAGAACGTTGTTACAGGCCAACAATGTCATTAGCATGGTTATAAAACTCACATAAAAGTATAAAAACAAGTTAGATTTACGAGATTCATACATGCATTTCAGTTTTCCATTTTATTGTTAATACAAATGTTATCACTATTATTCAAGCATGGAAAACACTAATGCACTCCAACACGGGAAACTTTTCAAATCATCTATAGAAAATATTGGATTTTCTGAAAACCTCGTTCATCGATTTACTATCAAAAAGGACATACTTTTCAATGCAAAACACTTATGAACTCACCAACTTAATTGTTGACACTTTTTCGAAACCACTTGTATTTCTCAGGGAATCAGTAATACAGGTAACTACCAGCTTTTGGAGAAGGAAACACTAAAGATGTTTTATTATTGAACATTTATCATCTCATTGTAATATTCTTTTGCTATTATGTATAACGCAACAACATACGTTTTCATTATATATGTGATGGTTGTGTTACTTTCTTTACAATATTCAATGGTTGTGATACTACGTGAAGTCATCCACCCCCGAATGTTTCCGCCATTCTGGTTTGGGGGTGTGACAGATTGGTATCAGAGCATTGTTTATAGTGAACTAAGTATATCGAACCACATACGATATACAAACTATAAATGCAAAGGGGACCAAAAACCCTCTGGTGAAGCATTTTCATGAACAAAATACATTCTTTTAAAGATATACATTTTTACAAGCATGCATAAATCTCGTATCATAACAAGTTTTACTAAAAAGTATTACGGCAAGTTACGACACTACGATTGAGCCTCGGGGTATGTAATCATGTCGAGAATAAATATAGCCTGATCAACTATATTTATCCTGGATTTGACCAACGTACGTCGAGGAATGGTCGTAGTGGACAACAAGCCGAAAACTTACCAAATACAAAATTGTTCTAGTTTCGCCAAGTTGAAATAGTATAGAAGTATTATTAAAAATAGTTGTACAATAAAAATTATAGTTAAAAATAATAAGTCGCTAAATAGAAATTTCTTTTCTTATAACGTTCTCATACATCTATCCTAGTACAGACAAATGGCCGGGTTCCATTTACCAGGAGATCCCTACTACCCAAACCAAGGCAACGGCGGTTGGATAGAAGAAGACCCGGAGGAAGACCTAGAGGAAATCGAAGAAGAGGTCGAGGAAGAATTCGAAGTCGAAGTCGGAGAGGAGTTCGAAGTCGACGAAGAGATCGTGGAGATTTCTAGCGGGACAGACTCCGAGCCAGAAGTGTACAACCCTCCCATCCCTCATCCTTCCGTAATCAGACCAGATCAACCGGGACCCATCCCCATCTGGGGAAGCCACCTCTACTACTGGAGCCGCCAACAAGGTGTACGCCCTCCATTCGGCATGTGTCGGGATTTTTACAACGTCAGTGGGGGAGGCTCAGCAGATCGAGCACTTCCTGTCGTCGTGAATGCTATAGCTAACCAGAACTACCAGGCGGACCAACAAGCAGCCAGAGTTCATGAAATCAATGCTGCTACCCAAGGTAACGCCGCTGACATCTGCCGTTTGGAAGGACTACATGAGAATACCCAAATCTACACGGGAACACTTCAGAACCAAATGATAGTGGCTCTGGCAGAAATAAGAGGGATGAAGGAACAACAAGCGGATTTTGAGAGGCGACTAATGGGAGTCAAACGGTCGGATGCCGAGTCTAGCTCCAAACGCCGCAAATAGAGCTTGTTCGATGCCCAACAATTTTGTTATAGATTAGGATTTCGGATAAAAGTTTTTCCTTTATTTCCCTGTTGTATCCGTAATCGGGGATCTCTAGGAGGATCAAATTTTTCCCGAACAAGATATGTAATGTAACACACCTCAAGTGTGACCTATATGAATGAATATGAAGTATTTCTTATTATATACCTCTCAAAAATTACGAGTTTTAAATTTCTATGCCTACCTCGAAACCATAAACTAAAGTCAAAACAAATAACAACTAACACACGATTGTCAAAACATTAGAAACTTATAATATTCATTCTTATTTTTCTCTACCAGAACATGCCTCCTCGTAGATCAACACGCAGAAACTCAACTTCAACACCACCTCCACCACCTCCTCCAATTATGGACACCGTTATGTTCCAGACTGCTGTAACCGCTGCTGTAAATGCAGCAATGGCTCAAATGAGCAACAACGGATCAGGGGGAGGAACAGACAGTTTTACAAATGGCCAAGGTCAAAGCCGTTCAGGGGTATGCACTTACAAAGACTTCACCAACGGAAAACCTATTCCCTTTTGCGGGACTGGGGGGGGGTATTGGCTCTATCTCAATGGATAGAGAAAACAGAAGCTGTATTCGAAATCTGTGCATGTCCTGAAGAAAGCAAAGTAAAGTTCGCCGCTTTTACTTTCTCTGAACGCGCCCTGACATGGTGGAACGGCCACGTCCAGACACTAACCCTGGTGGTGGCAAACTCCATGGGTTGGGAAAACCTGAAAAGAATGCTCCTTCGAGAATACTGCCCAAGAGGCGAGATTCAGAAGCTTGAACAGGAACTGTGGAACCTCTCGATGGTAGGATCGGACATAGCTGGTTACACCAACAGGTTCAGTGACTTAATAACACTTTGCCCAGGAATGTTAACCCTGGAGAGCCAGAAGGTTGAGAGATACATTTGGGGACTATCACCCCAACTTCGAGGAAGTGTGCTAGCTTCCAGACCCTTGACTTTCGCCAGCGCCAAGGAACTAGCGCAATCTCTTGTTGATCATGGTGTCTGTCAAGGAGTCGCGGCGATTATGGCTGAACCAACCAAAGGGAACAGCAACAATGAAATCAATGCCAACAACAACAACAAGAAGAAATTTTGGAACAAAAGGAAGGGGCAAACTTCACAAGAACCTTCAAAGAAACAAATGGTTACGGTTTATGCTGCTACTACCCCCACCACAACTCCTGCTACCTCTGCGCCAACAAAACCATATGCAGGGATTCTGCCCAAGTGCAGCAAGTGCAACTACCATCACCATGGTATTTGTCGCGAGATGCACTGCAAGAACTGTGACAGGAAAGGGCACACAGCCCGTTTCTGTAAAGCACCGGCACGACCAATTACTCAGGTTCCTGGAACTGGGGTAAGCCGGGCATGTTATGGGTGCGGAGAGACTGGACACTTCAGGAGGGATTGTCCCAAGGAAAGGAATATTGGCGGTGTGGGGAGAGTGCTGGCAGTAGGACAGAGAGAAGCAATAGCGGACCCCACGGTGGTTACGGGTACGTTTCTACTCAACAACACTTATGCATGCATACTTTTTGACTGCGGTGCGGAGAGAAGTTTTGTGAGTCATAAATTCAAACACCTACTTAATCAAGAACCCCAACCACTCAATAAAATATTCACTGTAGAAATGGCAAACGGTAAAACAGAACACGCAAACGATTTATACGTAGGGTGCACACTAAATTTAAACGAGCACTTGTTTCAAGTCGATCTTATGCCCATTTCCATAAGAAGTTTCGATGTCATCATCGGTATGGACTGGTTGAGCCTTCACCATGCCGATATCCTTTGCCACGAAGGGGCTGTTCGCTTAAATCTGCCAAACAGTGAAACTCTTGTCATTTATGGCGACAAACCTAGTTCAAGTTTACAAATCATTTCCTGTATTAAAGCACAAAAGTATCTTCGTAAGGAATATCATGCCTTTCTAGCCCACGTAGTAGACAAGAAACGAGAATCGAAAAACATTAAAGATATTCCGGAAGTCTGCAACTTCCTGGATATTTTCCCAGAAGATCTTCCAGGAATCCCACCGGAACGTCAAGTCGAGTTCAGAATCGACTTAATCCCCGGGGCTACCCCTGTAGCAAAGTCGCCGTACCGTTTAGCTCCAGCCGAGATGCAGGAACTATCCAGTCAATTAAACGAGCTGCTAAGCAAGGGATTCATCAGACCAAGTTTCTCACCATGGGGAGCGCCAGTCCTATTTGTGAAGAAGAAGGACGGATCCTTTCGCATGTGCATCGATTATCGGGAGCTAAACAAACTCACAATCAAGAACCGATATCCCTTACCGCGCATAGACGATCTATTCGACCAACTGCAGGGGGCAAGCTACTTCTCAAAGATCGATCTAAGGTCTGGTTATCACCAACTACGAGTACTGGAAGGAGACATCCCCAAAACGGCTTTCCGAACACGTTATGGTCACTACGAATTTGTGGTAATGCCCTTCGGATTGACGAATGCTCCAGCAGTGTTCATGGACTTGATGAACCGAGTATGTCGTCCCTTCCTGGACAAGTTCGTGATCGTGTTCATAGATGATATACTCATCTATTCAAGAAGCTAGGAAGAACACAGCAAACACCTCCGCCAAGTATTGGAAACATTAAGGGCAGAGAAACTTTACACAAAATTTTCCAAATGTGAATTTTGGATTCGGGAAGTGGATTTCCTAGGACATATTGTAAGCAAAGAAGGAATACACGTGGACCCCTCCAAAATAAAGGCAATAGATAGTTGGACTACTCCAAGAACCCCTACAGAAATCCGGCAATTTTTGGGACTCGCCGGGTATTACCGAAGATTCATACCGAACTTTTCAAAGATTGCCAAGCCACTTACCACCCTAACCCAGAAGAATGTGACCTTCGACTGGGGAGAAAAACAAGACAGTGCATTTCAGACACTAAAGCGAGCCTTATGTAGTGCGCCCATCCTAACCTTGCCAGAAGGAACGGAGGACTTCGTGGTCTATTGTGATGCTTCAAACCAAGGACTTGGGTGTGTCTTAATGCAAAGAGGGAAGGTCATCGCCTACGCCTCAAGACAACTAAAGACGCACGAAGTGAACTACACAACGCATGATCTTGAGCTAGGAGCAGTCGTCTTCGCTCTGAAGATATGGAGACACTATCTCTACGGCACAAAATGTACCATCTTCACTGATCATAAAAGCCTCCAACATATCCTCAACCAGAAGGAACTCAACATGAGACAGAGGCGATGGGTAGAACTACTAAGTGATTACGAGTGCGAAATCCGATATCACCCCGGAAAGGCTAATGTAGTGGCTGATGCACTCAGTCGGAAGGAGTACTCAGGTCGCCGAGTGAAATCCCTAACTATGACAATCCATTCACACCTGTTCACGCAAATCAAGGAAGCCCAAATAGAAGCCTTGAAAGCCGAAAATGTGACAGGAGAAGCCCTAAGAGGAATGGATAAGAACCTTGAGACCAAGAACAACGGAATTCGTTATTTCATGGATCGAATTTGGATACCGAAGTTTGGTGGATTCAGAGAAATCGTTATGGACGAAGCCCATAAAACACGATACTCCATACATCCCGGCTCCGATAAGATGTATCTCGATCTCAAGAAATTGTACTGGTGGCAAAACATGAAAGCCGAAATTGCTACCTACGTAAGCAAATGCCTAACATGTGCCAAAGTCAAGGTGGAATATCAGAAGCCCTCGGGTTTATTACAACAACCAGAAATACCCGAATGGAAGTGGGAGCGGATAACCATGGATTTCATAACAAAGTTGCCCAAGACAACAAGCGGACTCGACACCATTTGGGTAATTGTCGACAGGTTAACTAAGTCAGCACATTTCCTACCGATCAAAGAGACGGATAAATTGGAGAAGTTAACAAGAACATACCTCAGAGAAATTGTACGACTGCATGGTGTGCCCATGTCCATTATCTCGGACCGTGATAGTAGATTCACCTCAAGGTTCTGGCAGTCGCTACAAAAAGCTTTGGGGACAAGACTAGACATGAGTACCGCTTATCACCCACAAACCGACGGCCAGAGTGAGAGAACTATACAAACCCTAGAAGACATGCTGAGAGCTTGCGTAATCGACTTTGGCAAAGCATGGGACACACATCTACCATTGGTCGAATTCTCGTACAACAATAGCTACCACACCAGCATCAAGGCTGCCCCGTTCGAAGCCCTTTATGGCCGCAAATGCAGGTCACCTTTGTGCTGGGCCGAAGTGGGGGACACGCAACTAGCAAAAGGACAAGCAACTGACAACACGCTCACTGGACCAGAAATCATAAGGGAGACTACGGAGAAAATTGTTCAAATCCGAGAACGTCTAAAAGCATCAAGAGATAGACAAAAGAGTTACGCAGATAAGAGACGCAAACCCTTGGAATTCCAAGTTGGAGACCATGTCCTACTCAAAGTCTCACCTTGGAAAGGCTTAATACGCTTCGGAAAACGTGGAAAACTAAACCCTAGATACATCGGACCATTCGAGATCCTTGCCAGGATCGGTCCAGTGGCTTACAAACTTAGACTACCTCAGGAACTCCACAACGTACACCCTACCTTTCACGTATCAAATCTAAAGAAGTGCTTATCCGACGAGACCCTTGTCGTCCCTCTAGACGAAATTGCAATAAATGAAAACCTTCAATTTGTGGAGGAACCAGTAGAGATCATGGATCGGGAAATCAAAAGGACTAAACAAAGCCGCATACCCATTGTGAAGGTCCGCTGGAACGCCAAGCGAGGACCTGAATACACCTGGGAACGCGAAGATCAGATGAAACAAAAGTACCCGCATCTTTTTCCTAAAAATGTAAACTCTATCTTAGATTAAATTTCGGGACAAAATTCCCTTAACAGGGGGATGATGTGACAACCCTATTTTTCCCAAAAAGCATTATAAACACTCGAAAGCTAAAAACAACGAAATTAACCTCGAAAATAAAGTGTTCAAGTATCTAAGTTGGGATGCATCGAATATTAGATATCATGCCAAGGTTTCCAAAAACATAAAGAACGCTCAAAACCGGGTTACATTGAAGAAATTATAACCACTCGTATATTTACGACGCGACGTTAAAACATTTTTTTGACGTAAAAAGTAGAATCTCAATAAAATGCATTTTTAAGCCTTAAGTATCTAAACAAAAGTCGTAGATCTCGTTGAAAGGTGAACGTACATAAAAGGATCGCCCAAATTGGACCTCGTATGAAGAAGTTACGAATTTTCAAAGTTTCGTAACAGTAGTAGAGGGCTAAAAACTCGGATTGAAGATCGAGTGTTATTTAGCTAACGCAACCTAAACGAAAGTTGAAGATCTCCTCAGTAGTAATAAAACAATAAAAAGACAAACGAAAACCGACGTCGAATAAAGGACCTATGAATTTTTAACGAACTTTAGGAGGCCCGGCCTATTAAAAATATATCATTAAAAATAAAGTCAAAACTAGCCGACGGAGTCTAAAGGAAAGTTGTAGAGCATAATCCCACCTACGCGTGGATATAAAGAACGCGAAAAACGGAGCTCGTACGCAAAAGTTACGGAATTTAGAAGTCGGAAGCAGGGATTACGCCCTGCGTACTCTGGGAGTACGCCCCGCGTACTAGACCCAGAGTCGAGTCCCATCGGCCCGCCCAAGCTACGCTTAACTAGCCAGGAGTCGTAAGCCATGACGCCATATTACGCCCAGCGTAACGACGTACGCGCCGCGTACGTGAGTACGCCCAGCGTACTCCAAAATTACGCCCCGCGTACTCACTCTTCCAGCACTATAAATAGATGGCATGAGCTCGAGTCTTTGCACACCTTTCTCAAATCCCCAGTTACTCTCACACACTTCCAAGCACAAGAAGCTATCCCGACGACCTCGGTTTCCGCACTCGAGCCCCGACGAAAGATTTACGCTGCAGAGATTCCCGAAGAGCCCGACGACGCAACCATCCGCGGACGAAGTTCTGCTCAACCCTAGCCTCTCTCTTCGAAACGAGTGAGTTCATACCCCTACTTTTCAATTCTTTTCACATTTTAGGGGGGGAAATACAAGTACATTACAAATCAAAGTATTATTTTTATAATATCGTTCTTATAGAGTGTTGATACAAAAATAACTTTATGTTTTAAAGGGATATTATATCACCAAGTTGTTATTACCAAATGGGAACATACTTTTGACAAACTATAATGAGCATAGTATTCAAGTGATTCATACATTTTACATATACATCTCGACAAATGAAATGCTTTCAAAAGAAGTACAGTCTTTTATCATCGTAAATCTGTTTATACCTAGTAATGTGAGACAGCTTCACGTACGTTTGAGTATGCATTATTAAGTCCTGTATTATATACCATAATCCCTTGTAGGGGGAGCGTGATACTTGTGTATAGATCTATACGGGATTGACAATCCCACACCTAAGCTGTTAGCTACAGCTAGGCCGGCGGGCCTGGGGTGACAAATGTCATAACAGTTCCAACGCCTGAAGAACGTTGTTACAGGCCAACAATGTCATTAGCATGGTTATAAAACTCACATAAAAGTATAAAAACAAGTTAGATTTACGAGATTCATACATGCATTTCAGTTTTCCATTTTATTGTTAATACAAATGTTATCACTATTATTCAAGCATGGAAAACACTAATGCACTCCAACACGGGAAACTTTTCAAATCATCTATAGAAAATATTGGATTTTCTGAAAACCTCGTTCATCGATTTACTATCAAAAAGGACATACTTTTCAATGCAAAACACTTATGAACTCACCAACTTAATTGTTGACACTTTTTCGAAACCACTTGTATTTCTCAGGGAATCAGTAATACAGGTAACTACCAGCTTTTGGAGAAGGAAACACTAAAGATGTTTTATTATTGAACATTTATCATCTCATTGTAATATTCTTTTGCTATTATGTATAACGCAACAACATACGTTTTCATTATATATGTGATGGTTGTGTTACTTTCTTTACAATATTCAATGGTTGTGATACTACGTGAAGTCATCCACCCCCGAATGTTTCCGCCATTCTGGTTTGGGGGTGTGACAGATACAGGTGTGTACACGACTTCTTCATCTTCATCTTCAGAGATACTCTTCCAATGCGAACCAGTTCTAGATACATCATTTGAATACACGTTTAAGGATTTGAAAAGTGACGTTTAATCAAACAACCAATCCAGACCCACTCTTGCGTCTGTCTCATTCTCTTCCAACCAACGTACGTCATAGGATTCCACAATCTGTTTGGTTTTCTTATTGTAGACTCTATAAGCGGTGCAAGCAGCATACCCTACAAAATAGCAGTCATCGGCTTTGGCATTAAACTTCGGGTTGGCATCTAGGTGAAGAAGGGTGCAAGGACAGCCAAATACTCGGAAGTGACTGACTGACGGCTTGTGTCCATAGTAAATTTCATACGGAGTTTTCATTTGAGCTTTGTTGATAAGCACTCTATTCTGAACATAACAGGCAGTGTTTATCGCCTCTGCCCAAAAGAAAACAGGCAGCTTTGAGTCACACAACATCGTTCTTGCAGCGTCTTTGAGTGTTCTGTTCCGCCTTTCAGCAACACCATTTTGTTGAGGTGTATGAGCTGAACTAAATTGATGCAGGATACCCTTTTCAGCGCAGAAGTGATTGAGAACAAAATTATTGAACTCTGTTCCATTGTCGGTACGAAGCGCCTTCACCCTATGATTGGTCTGATTCTCAACAAGTACAACGAACTTCTTGATCAATTCAGTGACACCAGCTTTGTTGGATAGAAAGAAAACCCACGTAAATCGAGAGAAATCATCAATCACAACTAAACAGTAAGAACTTCTGTTGATGCTTAGCACGTTCACTAGACCAAACAAATCCATGTGAAGTAATTGAAGAACCTGACTGATTGAGTTAACCTGTTTTGGCAAGTGCGGCTTTCGATGGTGCTTTCCTTGAGCGCATGACACACAATTTTCAAACGTGATAAAGTCCTTGACGGGCAATCCACGGACCATCTCATTTTTCGCAAGACGATTCAGATTCTTGGCGTTAGCATGACCTAATCTTCGGTGCCATAGCATTGCAGTTTGCTCGGAGATCTTGGAGAATAGACAAGTAACTTGTTCTGGGAGATTGCTATTCATATCAATAATATAGGCGTTCCCATCCCTTTTTGATTTTACGAGAATCCATTCTGCAGGGATGACAAAGCCTGGCTTTAAGACCATGCATTCCTTGTCAATGAAATACGTAGAATAGCCCTTGTCACAAATCTGAGAAACGCTTAACAGACTGTGTTTCAACTCGGGAGCGAAATTCACGTTTTCGAAACTTAGAACTCCATTTGACACGGTTCCTCTTTGAGTGATTTTCTCTCCATCTCCACCCGCAAAAGAGACATACGCTCCATTAAATGATTGAATGTTGTGCAGTTGGGTGATATCTCCTGTCATATGCCGGGACTCCCCATAACACAGGATTATAACTTTTTATTGAAAAAAAAAGTAAATATATAATTTTTAGAACAAATCAAATTTTAGAATCAATAATTAAAGAGCATGAATTAGAATTACCCCCAGTTGTATCCATCCTCATTTTGGATGGCTGTGATGTACTCCTGTTGCTCAGGTGAATCTGGTGGCAGAGATTTGAGCATCTCCATATCTAATCTTTTTCATTGCAATCCAAATCATAAAATCATACACTGTAAAATCTGAATAATAAGAAAGAAGGAAATGAAGAGTTTTTCTTACCTACAGACTTCCAAATTATGTGTGAGGCCAGCATCTGATAATTTTTTCAAATGAAGTACACCAGGCGAGTCCTTCAACACAATAACATATAAAATTTATAGCATTCTAAATGTTTAATAAAAAAGGATCACATATGTTTGAATTTTGAACATGGGTATGAATTAAAAAACCTACCTGAGAAGTGAAGCCAAGATAACCTCCTCGAATTCCTGGATCTACTGTAGAGTTGATAATGAAAGTAAGTTATACTTGAGCAGGTATGAAGGACAACGTGACATGTTGTACAATCAAACATTCAACCTGGATCAAGTTGCATTCTCTTCAAAAGGTATTAAAGATGCTCAACAAACAGTATGTGTCACAATTATCAAGCATTTGCTACAAATGGGATCAAACAAAGAGCTGAAAGGATTGATGAAAACTGTGAAGATACAAGACATTGGTGTTAGTATAAATATTATGAATCTCTTTCTTTTGATACTTTGTAATTACAGACCATTTAATCTTGTTTTTATGTTTAGAATTTGCAAGATGAAATGATGGACATGATGGATATAAGCAGTGAGATACAAGAATCTCTTGGTAGAAGTTTAGTGTGCCAGATGATATTGATGAAGATGATCTCATGGGTGGTAAGCACAAATTCATTATTATTATTTTTCTTTTTTAAAATGTTAACTTCACTTCATGGAAATGTTTCAGAACTTGATGCTTTGGAGGCAGACATGGGTCAAGAAACTGAAGGTGAAGGGGTACCTTCATATACTCAACCTGATAATGAGCCCGATTTGAATGAAGAACTTAATACGCCTTTAGCTCCAAGTGGACATGCAGTGCCAGTGAAACCATCAATCAGATGACCTCATTACAAGAATCTAGAGTAAAATCACAACAAATTTCAAGAATTTCAGATACCCAAATTGCTAAAATTGAGAACTCTTATGTTTCACATAAGCAATCTAACATCAGAAATGAAAAGCAAGAAGTGTATTTAAATACTTCAAGAACAGATAGAAGAGAAGAAAAATAGGAAAGAATAAATCAGATGACCTCATTACAAGAATCTAGATTGAAATCGCAACAAACTTCAAGAATTTCAGATACCCTAATTGCTAAAACTGTGAACTCTTCTATTTCTCATACATCTAACATCAGAAATGAAAAAAAAGAATTGGGTGTATGATTTTTAACACTATTGATTCAAAAAAGTTTTACCTAGTCGAGCAGCATGCTTAAGCATCATCTGTGGTAATATCCCTTTCTGCAAGGTTAGCTTCTGAATTTAACATCATTAATTAGTTAATTAATTAAAGGGTATTTTGGGAAAATCATAAAAAGATAACCTTTTTTGGTTTTGTGTTACTAGGTTATGCGTGATCCTAGCGGAATGAGTACATGTTTTGGTTTTAAATACTAGGAATAGGAATATCTTTTACAGGTTCTTGATCTTTGGGTAAAGGGGTTTTAGGAGGGCGACCTCGTCTTTTTATAGGTGTGTCTTTTACAGGTTCAGTGAATGCAAGAACTGCATCTGGATCTGGTCCCACTTCAAATTATTCACGATTGTCTATTTCTGCCCTTAGTTCTGCAGAATCCAGGGCACCATAACATAAGATCTGCAAAATGATTAGCTTCCTACCTACAGAAAGGGTATAATAGTCCTTTTCCAAGACACTCACAAAATTATGGTCAACGGTGGGGATTTTAACCATACCAAGTTCTGGAGTATTAATGAGGACTTAGCTCTACAGTATCAGGTTAGCTCTGCCGTATCAACTTCAGTGTCTTCTGCTTTCTTAATCAATGAGGACTTCAAATAGATAATCAAAGTCAACATCAATTATCAAAGATGTGGTCAACTATTAAACCAATAGATCAATTAAAACCCTAAACTAAATATGCCTCACGTTCAGGGAACTTTGGCATTTCTGCTAATATATCCATCAGGGCTGCACCTTTCCTACTCAATTCAAAATACTCCACAACCATTCTCATTTTTTTGTAGCATTAATCACTATTTGGTATTAAAATTCTTGGGATTTGACCATGATCAGAAAAGTCGATCTTGTTAAGCCTAACACAACATAAAACTTGCTCGGGTAGTTCTTCAGGATGTTGTGCCTAAAAATTGAGAATCCAATCAAATACATATATTCAGCTTATGAATCACAACACAAAATCCAATTCCATATTCAAAAACCAGAAACCCAATTTACCTGAATCGTTAAACCAATGCCAAGAATCCCATGTTTCAATCGTCCCTGGAATGCATCAAGTGCTTTTCGTGAGATGTAGCTGAATCGATGTATATCTAGGTGAATTTCGAAGTAGTCATGTCCCTGCATAAAAAGAATATGCACAATTTCAATTTCGTAATTCCGAATTGAAGATTAAGATTTAAAGATTAAAACCCAAGATTAGGAAAGGAATTACGAACCCGATAGAATGTTTGTTGACAGCATGAAAGAACCGGTTTATCGTTTATCCACATTTTGAGTGTCCAAAACACCGAACCCACCATATTTAAAGATCTTAGCAGCTTCAACACGTTCGTCTTTTAATCCGCTCAGGAATCACGAATCCAGAGACGCCGCGATTGTGGGGGCAACGATTGATAGGTCCGCCGCTTGTTGGACGGTCCATTTTTCGGTCTCTTCCATGCATGTTTTATCCAACACTTTGTCGACTAGATATTCGTCTCCCTTGTCGTCCTTGATTTCGAAGATGTTTGCGATGATTTCAATCAAGAAGCTTTGAAGATCCCCTAGAATCCATTCCGAGAACACTTTGTGTAGTTCCTTGTTCAAGAGTTTCCCAACGGATTCAACATGTTGTATGCTTCGGAAATCAGCTACATGTCGCCATAATCGATTCCGTTGTGGACCATTTTGACGAAATTGTCGGAACCGCCTTCGCCGATGTATGTGACACATGGACCACTGTCGGGTACTTGAGCGGCTACTTTGAGCACGATGTGGAGAAGTGAAGCGGTGGACGTTTGAGAATCAAGAGAAGACAGAAAGAAAGCGGGTTTTCGACATGGACGAGCTAGAGTTTTCAGCCGGTGGAAACAAAGCATGGTTTTTAATTTTTTGGATTTCATTTCCCCGCATGAGAGATGCAACGCGCGTTTCATTAAAATTTATAAAACGACATGGTTAGACGACGCACATTTTATTTAAGGTGCCCTTCGTGCTTTTTTTATTTTTATTTTTATTAGACACTAATTTAAGGGCACACAAAAATGCGTGCCCTCTATGCTTCATATATTGGAAAACTGACATCAATTTTGAGGGCACACACAAATTCCTGTCCTGTATCAGCGCGTGTCATTGATTGCACGTCGTGAAAGGCTGTTTTTCTAGTAGTGTATCTGAAATGAATGTGGCCACATCTTCTAAAGCTTTCTTACAGGACAGAGAAGAGGCATCCATAGCCTTGGTTGCCTTTTGGATAGACTCATCATGTTGTTTGAGAGTTGTTTCGATTAAGGCTTGAACATCAGTATCTGAGTAAGCGGATGATGAGGAAGTGGAAGATGAAGAAAGCAACTTGTCAATCTTTTCATTTAAATCTTTTAAGTGTCGCTTTGTAAGGGGAGCATCATCATCATCCTCACTTTAAACTCGATAAGGGATGTAGTAATAAGACTCAAAATCAAGTTCATCTCCACCAAGAACTGGGAAAGAGTCTGATGAAGGAGATGGGGAAATCGGTTTGGAAGTGATAGAAGTTTCAGTTTCTGAGGTAGGTGCCCCGTATCAGATACATTGACACGAACCGTAGGTTCGGGTGTGTTGGTTGTTGTGGAAGTTGTTTGAGTGAAGATTGGTGGAGGGAGAGGTGTAGTAGAGGTAGGTTGAGAAGAAGTAAGTGGTGGAAGTGGTGTAATGGAAATAGGGACGAAAGTATGAGATGGAGAAGGAGGAGGATTTAGAATGGAGTCATTAATATGTACCTCAGGAGATGGAGAACATGGAGGCAAATCTCCTATCGGTGATCCTTCAAGGTTAGCACCTTCACCATCAGTTGTTTTGTCTTGATCGTGATCGGAAGGAACATGATCCAAATCACTAGGCAAAGCTTCCTTTGGTTCCTTGCCATCTTCTTGACCTTTCTCTTCTTTAGAGCAGAAGAAGATTCTTGTTCGGCCTTACGCTTTTTGGGTGTAGAGACTTTAGAGGATTGACCTTCTTTCTCCTGCTTCTTTTGACCAGGATTCTTCCCATGTTTTTCTGGTTTATCAACGACATCCAACGCACTTTGCATCTCAGGAATTAATGGCCTCGGTCCTGTGGGTGGGAGGGTCCTATATTTAGCCATGACCTTCCTTTCGACAGTGACGCACCTGTACATTGATTCTAGAATGGAAACAACAAACAAGAATTTGGTTGGATTGAAGACTATGATCTTCGTTGTGTGAAAACTTGCAATTGAAGATCTTAATGCGTCCGCCATGAATGGAACACTAAACTTCTCAATGGCTCGATGAGTGACAAGGGTCCAAAACCTGCCACAGGAGATTTCAGAATGTCGAGAAGAGGAATTGAGGCTTTGTACCAGTTGGGACAACAAAATGGATCCATAGTCCAAGTTAATGTCGTGATAAAGACCATAGAGTATGGTCATGAAGGCCTTGCTCGCACCATCTGATCTAGTAACCCTTTCAGCAAATGCCTTGAAAAGAAGGGTCAACAATCCGTTCCACTATGATAGGAGGCAAGATTTTTTGAACTTGATCACCGTTGTAAGAAGATCATTATACCCCATATCGTAAAATATTGTGAAAAGTGGAGTCGTAGAGTTGAAGTCAGGATTAACCAAGGAATCATCAGAAGCCAGCTTCAAGAGGGAACAAAATCGAACTCTGGAGACGGAAGTTTTCTGATTGAAGATCTCAAAGAGAATGCAATCCTTGCTTTTGTCATAGGAAGCCGTCGTATAGACTTGAGAGAGCAAATACATTAGAACTGATTCCACCAGGGTCATAACGATCACAAGTGATGAATATTTGAGGCATTCAAACACTTGGAGCATATACGGATCATATAGAAACAGATTCAGATCGATAATCAGGTTTTGGTTGGGCTTGATGGTCAACAGAGAGGATGAGGCAGTTTGTTCATGAACGGATGAAGATTCAGCCATTGTTGCAGGTGTAAAGAAGAAGATGAATAGTAGAAGTTTGCCGGTGTATTCTTGAGAGACTTTGGAAGTGGTAAAGTAGTACAAAAGTTGTGAGAAAACCTTATAGACCATTCCTAGGAGAGAGAAACAATCCGTAGTAATGATGATACGATCTTCTGAATCGGCACCTGAAAAAGCGCGATTTGACAGCTGTGTGTCCCTAGGAGGACGTCATTAGGCGTGATGTTAGGAACCGTTTCAAATTCACGCGCCCGTTGCAATTTTTATCCAATGAATCGGTTTGAAATCTTATCTTGTTACCGTATTTCCAACTTCGAAAATGTTTCAAATCTTTTTTCAAATGGTGACAAACCGTTTCGCTTCATGTAAGGAAGGCAATGTTCGAGCCATAACATAGTGTACCACCATTGCATTAACAACCGAAGCATCAAATCTGAAAATTTTCCATTAGTACCACGAACAAGAATTGGGAAAATCATAAAGATCTTCGTGCAAGAGTGTGCCAATCGAAAAGAACTAAATCAAAGTATTTGTGGAATTTAAGTGATGTCTATTTAGACACGAAACGCTTCCTTCAAATTCAAGAGATACTTAGAAGTGTTTGTGTGGTTTCCCGTTGAAATACGATCAAATGTTTATTAAGAAACATTGAAACGCATATTTTCAAATTCAAGCTATATGGGTTGGCTTAGCTTCAACCGAACTTTAGCACTTGACATAAGACCGAAAGTTGGATGAAGTACTTGTGAGACCAGTGTGGCCTATGAAACAAGTAGGTTTGATAATATATTCAGTGACTTGGTGATATTGATGTTGAAATCTAAAAAAAATGGATCTTTTAGGAAGAAAACTCTTGGTGTTAGACAAATTCAGAAAGATCACACAAAAATAAAAAATATTTCAAGGTTCAGACCATCAAAGTAGTGGCATTAAATCATGGGTGAAAAACTAGAACTTTGAAGTGTTCACCGTCAATTCGTTTAAGGCATTAGATTTTGGGTCTCACTTAGCAGGTGGTGAAACGAAACTAAGATCATCAACACAGATGTTGTGTAACCATAAACCTTAGTGGTAAATGCTGAGAGTCTCAAGGGTTACTACTATGAACCGAAATGAGATGGAGAAATAAGAATAGGTGGTTAAAGAACCAAAAGAACCTTTGCTATTTAAGATGGACCAAGCAGATAACTCTTAACTTAATGTGAGAAGAGTAAGGTATCTCATGAATTGAGTGATTTTAGCAGCCTAATTGCAAATAAACGATTTGTATAAATCGAATCATTAAGGCTTCCCTCAAAGTCTTGGAGGCTTCGGTCGACATGCAGCAGCATGCTTCTAGGGACACTTAGCTAGTACATAGATAAAGAATGTCATACGTGCCCCAGCTCCATCACATAAGTGCATTTGTGATACTGAAATACAATATTTTGGAAATTTCGAATTATTTGAGAAAGGAAAATAATTAAACTAAGCAAAAAGAAAATATTTTTGTTGTTTTTAGAAATTAAAAAAAATAATTTTGGATTTTGGAAATTAATTGAAGACATAAAGTAGAGTAAGCAAAAGATATACATAGTATACAAAGGATATGTGAGTTCCAAACCACAGGATGAAACAATCGCTTGCTTTGAAAATTTTTAGAGGAAAAATAGAACGAGCCTTCGATTCATTTCGGTTCCCGAAAAACCAAGAGCCGAAATAGACCGAACGTTCGATTCATTTCGGTTGTTAGAGAATTTTAAGAAGGCGAAAGCGAAAATTATACTTAATGAAATGAGTGTGGGTTTGGAACTGACTCAACTTCCATCATTCCTAATCCTTGTAGAATTTTAACAAACGATGCTTCAGGTAAGGCCTTAGTAAAGATGTCATCTAGTTGATCAGAGGCCCGAACAAAGTGAATTTCAACATTCACATCTTCTACGTGATCCTTGATGAAGTGATATCTCAGTTCTATGTGTTTTGTCTTGGAATGTTGCACTAGATTATGACAAATCCTGATGGTGCTTTCCGAATCGCAATAAAGAGGAATCTTCTTCATATTCACGCCATAATCTCTTAATTGGCTTTGTATCCAAATGACCTAGGAAGTGCAAGATGCTGCAGCAATATATTCAACTTCGGTTATAGAGAGTGAAACACATGTTTGTTTCTTAGACTGCCAGCTAACGAGTTTACCGTCGAGGTATTGACATCCACCTGTAGTGCTCTTTCGGTCCAAACTGCATCCTCCAAGATCAACATCAGAGAATGCTTGAACGAAAAATCCTAATTTAGCAGGATACCACAGACCGAGAGATGAGGTTCGCTTCAAATATCTGAAGATGTTCTTAATAGCCACCATATGAGGATCTCGTAGATTAGCTTGGAACCTAGCACAGTAACAAACAGAAAACATAATGTTTGGTCTACTAGCTGTTAGATACATTAGATACCCTATCATTTGCCGATAGAGGGTCATATCGACAACCAGTTTCTCCAAAGATGGTGTTAACTTCGTTCCAAATTCCATAGGAACCTTCACTTTGGAATCTCCCATCATGCCAAACTTAGCTAGTAGGGTCTTCGTGTATGCCTCCTGATTGATAAATATGCCTTCGGGTCCCTGTCTAATATTCAAGCCAAGGAAAAAGTTAATTGGATCCATTGAGCTCATCTCAAACTTAGTCTCCATCAACTTCTTGAATTCAACTGTTAGGTTGGGATTCATGGAACCGAAGATGATGTCATCGACATAAATTTGGACAATCATTAAGTGGTCACCGTCTTTCTTGCGAAAGAAGGTTGGGTCAACCGAACCTTTTTTAAACTTGGACATTTTTAGAAATCGAGTAAGGGTTTCATACCAGGCTCTAGGAGCTTGCTTAAAACCATATACGGCTTTATCCAGAATATAGCAATGATCAGGATACCTTTCATTCACAAAACCCAGTGGTTGCTCAACATATACAGTCTCCTCTAGTTCTCCATTCAGGAAGGCACACTTGACATCCATTTGAAATACTTCAAAGTTTTTGTATGCAGCATATGCCAGAAAGATTCGCACTGATTCTAATCTTGCTACAGGAGCGAACGTTTCTTCATAGTCTATACCTTCTTCCTGACAATATCCATTCACAACCAACCTTGCTTTATTACGAATCACATTCCCTTCTTTGTCCATTTTGTTTCTAAAAACCCATTTTAATCCAACTACAAATGCATCCTTTGGTGTGGGAATTAATCTCCAAACTCGATTTCGCTCAAACTCATGGAGTTCGTCTTGCATTGCTTGTACCCAATATGAGTGATCGAGTGCAATATTAACCGTTTTCGGTTTTATTTTCTAGACGAACGAATGAAACATGCAAAATTCTACTTGAGAGAACATAGCAGTTTGCTTTGCTTTTATTTGAGACCAAGTAAGAACTTCCTCAGATGATTCACCGATTACTTGAGTTTTTGGATGATCTCTTGTCCATTTCGTGAGAGGAGGGTATTTTGGATCTTAGGCAGGATCCAATTCGGCATTTATTTCCTCTTCCAATTCTGATTGAGTGTCCGAATCATCATTCGTATTATGATTCTCCCCCTCGAATGATGAGACGGTTTCAACATCAGGTTCAAAATGCTCCCCCTCGAATGGAAAGTCATGGGTCTTTGCTGGTGATGGATTTTCCCCTTGGAAAGAAGAATCAGGGCTATCTGATGTGGATGAACCCTCCCCCTAGAATATAGAAATTTCTTTTGGAGGTTTGCTTGGACCTGGTTGTTCGGCTGGTCCTTGATGTTCATTTTCCATTTCTTTTGTTGCTTCATCGATAATTTTCTTCAAGTTTTTGATACTTTTGTCAGCTACCTTTGTCTCAGAATGAATTGCTCTCTCTGGTTCATCAAAGAGCAACATATATTCTTCAAATAGATTGGAGATTGGAACCGAGACTTGACCTGATTTTGGAATGATTTCCTTCATTAGTCCCTTGCTTGATTGAAGTTTCTTCACGTAATTATCATCAAAGGTCACATAGTAGGTTTCTTCAATTTTCATTGAACGTTTATTCAGAACCCTATATGCCTTTGAAGTAAGCGAGTAATGAAGAAAAATCCCTACATCTGCCTTTACATCGAACTTGTTTCGGTTCTCTTTGGAGTTGAAAATAAAGCACCTTGAACAGAACACATGGAAAAACTTGATATTTGGCTTGCGATTATTCAATATTTCATAAGGAGTGATGGAAAATCGCTTATTGAGGAAGAATCGGTTCTGGGTATAGCAGGCAGCAGCTATTGCATCAGCCCAGAAGTACAAAGGTAAGGAGGCAAAGCTGAGCATGGTTCAGGCTACTTCACACAAAGAGCGGTTCGCCTTTCAAATATGCCATTCTATTGTGGAGTGGTGGGAGCTCAGAAGTTGTGAGACACTCCCTTATCAACAAGAAATTCTTCGAACTCTTGATTTTTGAATTCCAACCCGTTGTCATTTCGGACATTTCGAACCACCTTTCGCAGTTGAAGTTCCACTTGCTTTATAAATACTTTGAGCTTAGGAGTCGCATCTGATTTCTGTTTAAGAAAGAAAACCCAGGTGAAACATGAAAAGACATCAACAATTACTAAAATGTACTTACTACCACCAATGCTTTTGATTGCTGAAGGACGACACAAGTCGATGTGTAGAAGTTCAAGTGGTTCTATGATCTTTGTGTTAACACGTGTGGGATGACTCTTTCGGCTTTGCTTTCCCATCTCGGATGCAGCACACAAGTATTCCTTATCAAATTTGAGAAGTGGAAGTCCTCATACATGATCATCGATAACCAACTTGTTGATATCCTTAAAGTTGAGGTGTGAGAGCCTTCGGTGCCATAACCAACTTTCATCAGAGTGTGCTTTCGTTAAAAGGCATACAACTGGCTTTCCTCGAATTGGTTTAAGATTTAAAGGATACATTTCTCATTTTTCGCTTGGATTTTAACAAGACAGTCTTCGTCTTCTTTTCAACAATCTCCGAACTTTCATCATCGAATGAAACCTTCAAGCCAGTTCCCACAACCAGTTGAGACACACTGACAAGATTGTGTTATAATCCCTCTACATATGCTACCTTTCGAATTGAGAATTCATCGTTTGTGATCATTCCGTAGCCTTTGATCGTGCCATATGAATTATTCCCGTATTTGACACATCCACCACCCTTAAGGGCCCGAAACTCCCTTAGTTCTTCCCTTCTTCCTGTCATGTGACGTGAGTAGCCATTATCAATGTACCATTCGTCGACGAACTGCTCGTCACTTATAACCTGCAAAAACTAAGTAGATTTAGGAACCCAAAGTTTCTTGGGTCCTCGTGAGCCTTTTACAGGATAGGGAATTGCAATAGAAAGATCAACCATATATGTTCTTTTTATTAAAGTGGTTTCATCTTTTTCTTTTGATGGTAAAGACCTTGATTTTATTGTTTTCTTGTTTTGGTTTATTTGAATTACACTGTTTATTTTTTTTTTGATTCTCATTTAAACTTGTCTTTAGATTCCTAGGGTTAGCTGACATCTTCTTGGCATGAACTTCAAATTGTGAGAATAGCTTTCCCTTTCCTTTGATATCCTTGTCTAGGTTCGGCTTAGGTTTTTGATGAGGAAGATGGAGTTTAGGACCGAAACTGGTCTTTCGGTTCTTGTCACTGCTTGATTCGACACCAAAACTCTTTCTTCGGTTCGTTTGACTGCAAGACTGACAGTGAGTGCATGGACCTTTGTTTGTCTGAGGGTTTACTTTTACCTGTGAATTCGATACCTTGTGAACGTGCTTAGCGTTTTGAGAATTCCAAAATTGCTTTCTCTCTTTGAGATTTTTCTGGTACCTTCTGTTCCTTTGACGTGTTTGCTCAGCAAGTTGTTTTTGAGATTTGTGAATTTTTGCTTTAGGTTTTGGTTTATCTTCACGAGCTTCGCTTGGAGATGATTCTCTTGATGCATTTATGGGTTCACCTTGAATTTCTTTACTACCGCTTGTACTTGGCTTGTCAAAGCTTGAAGGCTTGTTAAGAGGTTCAGCCACGTATCTACCTTGACTCTCCATGAGGTTTGCTCCGACAGACCTACTGTTTCGTCTGCATTGTCAATGGGAGCTGACCAGAAAACATTATCACACCCATCAATGTTTTGTTCATCTACCAAAGAAGTTAGCTCAATTGTTTGCTTCTTGGTAATCCAGTGGTGGCATATACTTGATTCGGTAATGTTTGCACCTTTTTATATACCACTAACTTTTCTTTAAGGACTTTGGACTTGTCTTTGGTCATACGAGCAAACTCAATTGAATTTTCAGATATGAGTTGTTTTGCCGGTTTGGGTTCGCTTTTGAGAAAGTTAGAGCAGTGAACCTCATCCTCTACAGAAATTTGACTCATATCACTGTCCTCATCAAATTCAGAAGAATTTTCCATATTCATCTTATTTTCTGAACTTAATTTGGTACTCAATGAATCAAATTTGTGCATGGTGTCGGTCTTTATATTCAATTTGTCATTTTCGTCCAATAAATTCCTAAGCATGTCCTTATGGTCTTTGGACTTAATAAAGGACTCAATTTTGTCTAGACTAATCCTGTAAGCATTTGAAACCTCATCTGATGATACAATGGATTCACAGTTGTAACATTCAACATCGACTTCATCCTCCTTAAATTCAACAAAGGCAAAATCATTTTGTGAACCTTTTTGCCAATGTCACAATTCAAATTTAACTGAGTAATATTAGTGTATAAACGTTTAGCAATTAAACAAAAAATGTTCCTTTGTTTTAAAAACTTCGAATTGTCACGTTGCAAATATATCAACTCATCTCTCGTTCTAACTAAGTCTAAGTCCGTCTTCTTGATCCACATCCTTCGCTCCTCACTCTTGGATGTCACCCTGCTAATTTGATCGGTTAGGTTAGCATTTGTGAGGCGTGTTTGCATTAGACTTCCACTTAAACTAGAAATTTTGAATTTTAATTCATTTAATTCCTTTTCATAGTTTGTTATAGGTATTTTAAGTGATTTGAGAATAGATTGTAACTTCTTGATCAACTGATCGCAGTCATTGATCCTTTCGCTCACAGGTTTTGCAACAAAACACTTGTCTTCCTTATGATTCGCCTCATCACACTCGCCTTCGGTTGTGTAACCCCTCATTGGTGACACTCCAGCTGTCACCCACAATCATCTCCCAACAAACTCAACATTATCTTCTTTCACCACAAAAGCCCTGCCATGCGTGGGTTTACGTACCTCTTCATCTTCAGAGTCTGTAGACCAGACCTCCACGCCACCGAGCTCATCATCAACAACATTCTCCTGCACAATCTAAGCATTCATAGAATTGTTAGAGGCTTTATTCTTCTTTATCTCCTCCAGCTTGCGCATATGATTCGCTTCATCATCTTCACCCTCCTTCTTCTCGGATAGCTTTCTTAACATGCAATCTTGGGCAAAATGTTTTTTACCATGGCAGAAGTTGCAATCGTATCTGGAGTCTCCTACCAGTTTGCTCTCCTTTTTCTCTTCTTCTTTTTGAGGATTATTTTTGATCTCCTCTTTCGGATTTTACGAGCTGTAGCTTCCTGCCAGTTTCAGTTCTTGGAAACAGGGAACTTTTTTTGCGAGCAAACCGCTTCGGATTGGAAACCATCGTTGCATACTCTTCGCTTGTCAAATCACATTCTGACATTTTCGACTCTTCTTCATCTTGCACCACATTCTTTGCCTTAGAGAGAAGGGCCAATGATCCCATACTAGACACCACTTTCGCTTCCTTTGTCACAACACTTTCATGAGACTTGAGAATACCCACCATCTTTTCCAATGAATAGGTTTTAAACTGCCTGTGAGCCTTCACAGTTGATGCCACAGCCATCCAGTTGGGTCTTAAACCATTCAAAAATGTGACCTTCTGTTCGATCACTTCTCTTCAATTATCGTGCTTGATCATCTTGCTCAAAAGATGGTTGAAACGATCGAATGTCTGAATAAGTTTTTCATCTGGCTTTTGTTGGAAAGCACCGAACTCATAGAGCAGTACAGTTTGAATAGAATGTTCTAGGTCCTCATCAGTGGAATACAGCTCTTTAAGTCCATCCCAGATTTCTTTTGTCGTGGTGCATGGGCTTACCAAACGAAAAGTATCGGACTATAAAGCAAATCTGATCATTCTCATGGCTTTAACATTACACAACAACTTCTCTTTTTCGTCTTGAGGAATCTTCTCCACGTTAGTTAAGAGTTTGTTGTACTCCTTTTGAGTCTTAATAGTTCTATTTGTTCCAAAATGAACAATAGGACCCAATGTTATTGCTTCCCAGATAAGATAACCATTGTCTTTAGAACCAACGACATAGTCCTCAAAGTGATGCGTCCAAACTTCATATTCCTGAGTGTATAGAATCGGGATTCTGGTTGTGGATCCAATGTTGTTTGAGATATTGATCGGATTGGTTTGTGAATTGTCGTGATACATGATGACCTTTTTCAGATATCAACAAGAATCAGACTTGTAAAGATTAAATTAGGGTTTTATTAAAAGCAGGAAACAACGTCAATGAAGAGATGGTGGCTCCTACAGATTCGATAAAAGCGAAAACCGTAAAAAGATTCTTCCAACAGAAGAGATGCTTATGTATTACACAGTCTCCTGCTCTAATACCAATTGATGAGAAAAATATTCTCTAAGATCGATAGATTCAATCAGATATCAATGAAACGAAAACAAGTAATAGAAAATGATAAACACCAAGATGAACCAAACGAGTGTCGAATGATTAATATGCTCCACCTCAGAAGAATTCAATGATAATTGCTACTTTAGAGGTAGGCTAGGGTTACAGTACACGATAAGTAAAATAATAATCAAGAAGCGTAAAAATATAATGCATGCATGCACTATATACATACTAAACCCTAAAAAAAAAAACACAGCTGGACAGGACCAGACCGGGTATACATATGGATCGAAGATCTAAGCCCAAAGACGCAACCTCTTAGACTCAACAAGATCTGGCCCGAATTCTCCTACTCCCTCTCCATAATCCTTAGTTACTAGTCTTAGGTGTGAACCACCAGAGGCACGACGCTTGTGGTGGTAGCTACCAAAAGATTTAAAGAAGGATTTAAGATTGTTTACAATAACAATCTAAATGATAGTTTTCTTGTCTTATGAATTAGTTTGGTCATTGGAAAGTTTTGTAGACACAGTGTTCATAGTATGTTGCTGATATGTGAAAGACATAGATCAAACTAGGTTGCATGTGCCCTAATCAATTGAATTGATTTATTTTTTCGCTTAAGGCGTTGTAGTTGTAAACTCTATTTCCCGTCAGTGGTATCAGAGCCTAGGCATTAAATGTGACCGGTAGCATACGAAGCAAAACAGTCTCGCAAGGAACGTTCGGGATGTTGAAGTAGTCGGCTATGTCGTTTACCTCGTTGATGTGCTTGTACGTGTCTTCGTGATCTTTCACATAGAATGGGATGTCCTTGTGTTGGGCAAGAATGTGGCCTTTTAGCTCAAAGGTAGTAGTTGCTAGAATTGCGGGTTGCACTAGTCCCGACCCGGTATCATCACGCATCCTTTTCTTGTACTCACCCATGGTGAGATCTGCAATGTTAGCCATGGTGTTATTGGGTTCGCCTTCTAAGATGCTTTCTTCTTCTTCTTTGGTTTCTATTTCGTACTCGGTGTCTTCTTTCTTAGGGTCTTCATCCGTAAATGAGGTGTTGGATTCTCCGAATTTCTTGCCCTTTTTCTTGCTAAAAGCTTATTTGAGGCCCTTAAATGGTGACTTCTTTGGTGTTGAGGATGATTCTACGGTTTTGTCCTTGTTCTTCCTAAGAGCTGATTTCGGGTTTACGAGTGGCGGGATCAAGGGTGTGCGTGATCCTCACGTTATAGAATACCTGAAATAAATAGAAAACACACGTAAAAAGAACAAAACTAAACTAAAAACAAAACTGAAAATTCGCCTTGGAATCGCCGAGTACCTGTAAATGGACTCGGCGAGTTCGAGGATAAAACAGAAAAAAATATCAAAAATCCTAAAAACAGAAAGGATCGATAATACTAGCAATTAAAATCTATTTTAGAACCATTCCCAGGCAACGGCACCAAAAACTTGATGTGTGTAAAACAAACTAGTTTTAATCCTAACAAAATCAAATAAAAACAAACACACACAGGTAGTGTACCTATCGATAGTAGTTTAGTTTAAGCAAGTAGGGTATCGAACACAAGCAACGGTAAATAAACTAACTACTAAATTATCTAAAACAAGTAGTAAAAGGAAAATGTTTTCTTTAGTTTTTGCAAGACTAGAAACTTAAACAATTAAATAAAACTCAAACTAAGCAACTAACAGCTAAAGCAATTAAACAATCAACTAAATTCATAATGGAGAAGACTTCTGTTTAGGTTCGATTCATTTACTCTTATGGTTGATTTTATGGCAAGTGCAATGGATTAATTGTTATTAGTTACCGATTAATATGATTAGGTTCACGTTCCCGATTAGTAATCCTTAGAAAACAAATCAATTTAAGCAGTGATCAAGTGATTAAATTAATAAATTTCCTAGTTTATTGATTCGGGTTAAATAAGACTTGTAATTAGCTAATCAAATTACTAATTCAATTAACCTCTTGTTGATGGTTCGTCACACAAGCTCACATATTAACTTACCTATTTTCTAGTTAACCCTAGTTTCACGTTCGCTATTCCTAGGCACATAACAATGTTTTCACATAAATCATATGAGATAAGAAATTAAGAGATGTTCATGCAGCTTAATATACTTGTTAATTAACAGAAAATCGTTGTTGCTAATACATAAGGTTCTTTAACAAGCTTAACAAAACAAAGTTCACCAATTTCAATTAATCCAACCACAAAAATCTACACATAGTCATAAATTCATCTACCCTAAATAGAAGATATGAGTTTTAGCTCATGATTACAGCAAAAAGTAGCTCAAAAACGAAATCTAATAGTTCACACATAATTCAAATAAAAGATTAAGTAAAGAGTAAACTTAGATTGCCTTTGATCTTCTCAAAATTGAAGGCTAGGGTTGTTCTAGGAGTTACAGAGCTTCCAGCTGCACCTCCAGTTGCAATCTAATCCCCAAGGGTTCCAGAGAAGGGTTTTGTTTCGGGCAATTTCTTCCTATTTATAGATTTCTGAAAACAGAGGCTACTCGTGTCACACCCCAAAACCACAAACAGCGGAAACGTTCAGGGGTGGAGGACGTCATGTACAGTATCACAACAATGTAATATAATAAACAAGCAACAACATCATCCATTGCATTATAAGTAGAGTTTTAATACATGTGTGTTCTTTCATTGTGGTAAGATACCAAAATATACAATCAAAATAAAAGACGAGACTTGACTGCTCCGTCTTCTCAAAACCTGTCCTCCGTACCTGTCTAGTGGCGACCTGAAAACACAAGTTATTTTGAAAGAGAGTATCAGCTTTAAAGCTGGTGAGTTCATGAGTATATAAGTGTCATTGCTTTATTTGTGGAAAATCTGTTATGAAAGCCATGTAAACCTTTAAATGAAAATGTTGTGCTAAGTATGAAATCCCTAGAAAAACCCTTATTTTCTATAAGTATGAATTGTAGTCTTCTACCAAGACTCGAATGTTTTGTATAAATGAAGTGTAGTCTTCTACCAAGACCCGAATGTTTTGTATAAATGAAGTGTAGTCTTCTACCAAGACCCGAATGTTTTGTATGAATGAAGTGTAGTCTTCTACCAAGACCCGAATGTTTTGTTATGACTATGTATAATGATAGTTTTTCCTTTCTATTGACTAGTACCAAGTACTTGGTCTAACTCCTCGTTTATGTGAAAGCTATCACAAAATAAAGTAAACAGGAAAAATATAATCATGTAAGTGTTAGCCGGAGGTACTGGTGCTAACAAGACAAATGTAAATGTTGACCCGATGTACTGGGGTTAACATCTTACATATAACCTAATGGACATCTGAAGATTGTCCAATTTTTCCTCTGTAGCAGCAGCAGGTGGAAGGAATGGTTAGTCCCTGTAAAGGTACTCCTAGTATAAGTAATAACCGTAGGCATCCGTAGATGTTCATTACCCACCGTTGCTAACAGATGAGTTCCGGAATGGTTAGTCCCATACATATATCCCGAGGTACTATGGGATAGAGGCCCATCTAGGTATCCCGAGGTACTATGGGATAGGGTCCTGTCCTAGATATTCCGAGGTACTGTGGAATAGGCAGGAAGATTTACACAGAAGGTACTAATAAATCATCCTCGCAATTCAAGGTACAAGTAATCCTGTTAATGTACACCGATAAGTGTGTCTATGTAAAGGTACTCATGTAATGCGTTCATATAAACGTGTTCATGTATCATGTAAGTATATGTAAAGGTACTCATGTATCAGGTAAACATTTGTAAGTAGTCATGTATCAGGTAATGTACTAGTATAGACTCATGAATGAATTGACTCTTGTGTGACTTCTTGTAATAGAAGTAATGTTTGATATCTTCAAATTATCCCTATGATAATCTACTGTAATATAACTAGTTACTCATGTAAGTTTACACACTCTTACAAATCAAAGGTGTGAGAAACTAAAGGAAAGATGCAACTATAACATCAATACCTATATAGGAACATAAGTGTATATGCATAGTTTAGTTCAAGAATGAAAAATGTTTTTTCAAGACATCTCATGGGTCTTGGACAATAAATAACAATGACTTGATGTCATTTGGATGCCCATTTCAAAAGTAAAACATTTGGTAACAATGTGCTTTTAGGATGTAAAACCATTTCATGCATCACATTTGTAGCATGTGAAATCTGTTTAATGACAAACGCAGTTATAAAATACATAGCAATGATTTAATAACATGTTTGTTTGTACTTGTATTCCCCCCCCCATTAAAGCATTTAAAATCATTTAAAACATTGATTAGGGGTATGAACTCACCTGTGGTGAGCTGTTTGAATTGTAGTGTCGGATATCGTGCTAGGTTGCATCTAAGTTGCTAAGGGACAAGGCAAAAGGGTTTGAAACATCAAATGGCCTTGCATAAGAGTTCACCACCCAACAAACCCCACCCTTTGGAGTTTACGGCCGTAAACTCATGGGTTTATGGCCGTGAACTCCTCTCATGGTGGTTTTGGGTGTTTTAAAGTGCTATCTTGATCCTAGAACACTCCTAGCTTTGTTGGAATAATGCATGAAGTAGTTTAAGGCCCTAGAATGCTCCATAGGGGAGTTTACGGCCTAAAGTCCATTCACCCTAGAGTTTACGGTCGTAAAATCCTATGGGGTGATGGCTTTTAATTGTTTTGAGGCCCTTACACATCAAGGATGGCTTCCATGATTTTATCTAAGGCTAATGGGGACAAGAGGCACACATTTGTGCCATTACTTGGAGTTTACGGCCCAAGATATGTTCCTTGGCCGTAAATTCCTTTTAAGGAGTGATTATGATGTCTTTTGCTCTCCATTCAAGTCCCATGTGTTCAAGGTAAATTGTCTTAAGGCCTAAGGTGTGTTTGGAATGCTTTTTACCCTAGAAAAAGGGGTTTACGGCCCAAGAGGGGTTCTTGGCCGTAAACTCCTATAAACTTGTGATTTTGATGGGTTTTGATGTCCTAAATAAGCACAAGCATTTGAGGGTAAAGTTCCTAGGCTTAAGGGGGTGAGTTAGGGCATCTATGTCCCTTAAAAAGGGGTTTATGGCCTAAGGAAGTTCCTTGGCCGTAAACTCCAATAACTTGTGTTTCTTGGTTGCTTTTTAGTCCCAAATGATTATACACTAACCCCTAAACAAGTTGTCTAACAAGGAATCGGGACTAGGAAGCCTTTAGGCTCCGTTTTGGAGTTTACTCCCCAAGAACGTTCTTGGGCGGTAAACTCCCGGATCTTGAAATCTAAGCATGTTATTGATGTTAATAAGCATCTAAAAAGTATTGAAACACATTTAGTAAAGTAGACTCACAATATGGGATGAAAACCCGAAGATCCGTCAGAGAGAATATGGCTTTTCTCTATTTGGAATTGTGAATAATGAATTAATTTAATTCAGAAAACTATTTATAGTCCTGGAATATTTTGACATAAAATATTTTTATTCCTGATATTGGACTGTAACATTATGAAACTTGAAATGCTCAAATTTCACGAAACCAGGAGCATCCACTCTCCTGATATCTCCTTAAACATAAACCCTAATGTACACAAACTTGTTCGGAAAAGTATGAAAATCACTGAAATTGGACTGACTTCTATTGAATAGATATTGTTCGTACAAATAGAAATTTAGGGTTATCTCAACTCGCCGAGTTCCCCCATGAAAAACCTGTGTATGGCAAGGACTTCTATTTGCTTCGCGAATGTTCATGTGGACTCGTCGAGTAGGCATCCAACTCGTCGAGTTCTTCAGGATTTTGACTCTTTTTCTTATTTCTTCAATCCCCGAGCTCCCGATTGCATTTTCCGCTTTCTTTTGGTTCCGAGCACATCTTTTAGGCTGAAAATGCAATTTAAACATAATTAAGTACCTTTTATCCATAAATTGCAATAAATTAGCCAAAAAGTATTAAAATTCTATACGAAATATATAGCTAAATATGCACATATCACATACCAATGCTGGAATGGTGGCTGTTGTTATAAGAAATCTCAGCCAAGGGAAAATAGGTGTCCCAATTTCCTCCGAAGTCAATAACACATGCTTGCAACATGTGCTACAGCGTCTGAATCGTCCGCTCACTCTACCCGTCAGTTTGTGGGTGGTATGTGGTACTGAAGTGCAATCGGGTACCCAACACCTCATGAAACCTCTTCCAGAACCTGGAAGTAAAACACACATCTCGATTTGACTCTATCGAAATCGGCACCCCATGTCGTGCCACCACCTCTCTCACATAAATCTTGACCAATATCTATGCGGAAGATGTCACAACCCAAAACCGGTAACGGGGGAATATGTTCTGGGGTGGAGGACGTCATGTATAGTATCATAACAATTGCATAATAGTAAAAACAAGCAAAACAACCATTGCATATATATATTAAATTTAATTACGAACCTGTTCTGTAAAGTTTCATAGACACCAAAAGTATAACAAAATAAAAGATGGGTCTTGTATATGCTCCATCTTCTCCAAAAGCTACACCTGTACCTGTCTATCTTTGACCTGAGGATACAAGTTATTTTGAAAACGAGTATCAGCATAAAGCTGGTGAGTTCATAAGAATTTAGTGTCTTTGTTGTATAAAAGTGTTTACAAACTAATTGAATAAAAACTGCAATTTATGTGTATAAGTAGTAGAAATCCCTAGAAAATCCTATATTTTCCAAAAAAATACTTTGTAAGTTAAATCCTTTGAGTTGTGTGTAAGCATTATTATTGAAAACCTTCAGTTGTAAAAGTACGGTAATAAATCTCATGTGAGTAATATAGATGAAGAAACGTTATGCCTTTTGACAGTAGTAGTGGTGCAAACATTCCATTAGTATTAGATATTTACTTACTTCGGGATGTTAGTTTAGACTTAAGTCTTAGTGTATTAGTTTTAATAAAGGTGTAACCCCTCATGTAACCAGACTGAAGTGATAATAGAGAACACAATGACCTTCCCGGTCATGCATAGTGTAGTGATGTAGTGCCACCCCTGGCCTAGTCGACTCGGACTGTAGCTAGCAGTCGGGATGAAATAGAGTCTGCCCCGTATAGATCTATACGCGTAGTGTTGCCTTCCTTCCGGAAAGCCCTGGTCACATGGTGTAAACGCAGTAGAGTGTCTTATAGAGGGATAGTGTGTTATACTCTGGTTTCATGTATTCTTTGGTAATATAGTATAATAATCTTTTGTATAGTTCATAGAGTGTCCTCTTATATGTGTATTAACTTGTAGTAATAGCCGTTATAGTGAGTATAGCAGTAGTAGAGGTAACGAGTAGTAGTCTTAACTATACCTATTATAGTTAACTAGAGTGTATCATTTCCATTCCTTAGAATAACAAAGGTATTGAGTAAGATGAAGACTTTCATATCTAACACAAATATATATGATATATAACTAAGAAATCAACGACAGTCGGACGGATAACAGATACCCTAAGACCACATCAAACGAGAACAGGAAATAAGGCGAGCTATCGGTCCTAAGTCCTTCAAGCCTTACTTATTTAAATATATTAGTGTAGATATATTTTAAAAAGAAAAGTAATTTAAACATAGTTTTAAAAACATTTTAATAACAATTTAATCTTAAAAATGCATTTGGTAATCAACTAAAACAGTTTTATTGGTAAGCAGCTAAAAGTGTAGAAAAATCCATTTTTAATGATAATTTGTAAATCACATATGATTTAATAATAAAACTTGTAGAATTATACTTCTATCCCCCCCCCCCCCTAAAACATGTAAAAACATTTAAAAAGTTTCATTAAGGGGTATGAACTCACCTGCAATGAGTAGATCGGGTGGAAGTGTCGGATGAGCGTTTGGTGTCAAGTAGAGACTTGTACACCCTTTATGATCCTAGAAACATATGAAGACATATGTTTACAAGTAATTAGTGATTTAGTCTCTAATTATACACTTATAGACATCTTAATGTGACTAAAGGTCTTATGGTTGAGTGCTAGAAGGCTAATCGGTTGCTAGGAAAGAGCATAAGACCTCACCATGGAGTTTACTCTTCTAAAACTCACCTTAAGTGAGTTTACGGTTGGGAGACCACATCCCCCATGAGTTTATGGCCGTAAACTCATGGGAGGAGGATAATTGAGTGTTTTCAAGACTCAAGTGGTTCTAGAAGTGATTCTAAGGTAACATACAAGGCTATAAGGGTGTTTAAGGTTCCAAAAGTATACTCCCTTGGAGTTTACGGTCCAAGGACCACTCCTTGGGAGTTTATGCCCGTAAACCCCATGATTTACAGTAGTAAACTCTAGGACACCTCCATTCTTTGCTTTCAAGGTCTTTGGCTCATTTCTAACAAGTTCTAGTGAGGGTTATAAGGCTTTTTAGGGGTTTAAAGGGTCCTTTGGCATGGTTTAGGGGAGTTTACGGTCTAAGCATATGCTTGGGACGTAAACTCTAGTTTAGCCCTCAAATGTTGGTGTTTAGGTGTTCCTATTCCGAAATAGCAAGTCCCTAAGCCATATCTTAAGCCTAAATGTGGTTTGGAAGTGTTTTGGGCTTGGTTTGCAAGGTTAGAGGGTGTTTACGGTCTAAGCATGTGCTTGGACCGTAAACCTTCTTTCAAGCCCTAAAACTTGATGATTCAAGGTTCAAACACTTCTAGGTTGGGTCCAAAACTAGTTTCTAAGCCTAAAGGGAAGAAATTTGGGACTCTTGACCACATTTTAGGGGTTTACGACTTAAGGAGGTTCTTAGGCCGTAAATTCCTCCTTTTCAGCCTTTAAGATCGATTTTTGGGTTAAAACATAACTCAATGATGTCTAGAACAAGTTAGGGTAAGAGAACTTATGTTTTGGAGGCGGAAACTTGTGGTTTTTGGATGAAATCGGACATGAGGAGAGAGAGTAGAGAGAGAAAGTGGGTCTAGTGTGGTAAAAGGTGTCTATGGGATGCCCACCCTCCTTTATATAATGCTTGGGTGTTGTACCCGGTATTCGACTACCCGATACTTATGTTTAACGAGGTTTAAACTTTTTACCCGGTTAAATGGTCGTAATAAAAATAAACTTTTTCCAACTAAATGGAAATGAAATTTACGAGTTTTATTTATTTTGTTACGACAATATTAACATAAAATACAAATAAAATAAAACATTTATTTATTTTTCGACCCTAAATTAACGAAACTTTTATAAAATAAAATATTCTATTTAACGGAAACGGGTTATAATGACGAAAATAATTTTGGGTTGTCACATCATCCCCCCGTTAAGGGAATTTCGTCCCGAAATTTAGAATTCAAACGGTTAGATTATTACTATAGTACTAAGCAAAGAGATGGGGATATTTGAGTTTCATTTGATCCTCGCGCTCCGAAGTGAAATCCGGTCCTCGTTTGGCGTTCCATCGAACCTTCACAATTGGGATGCGGCTTTGTTTCGTTCATTTTACTTCTCGGTCCATGATCTCCGCAGGCTCTTCCACGAAGTTGAGGCTCTCGTTGACTTCGATCTCGTCGAGTGGAATGACGAGAGTCTCGTCGGACAGGCATTTCTTCAAGTTTGGGACGTGGAAGGTAGGATGTATGTTACTTAGCTCGTGGGGTAGATTGAGTTTATAAGCTACGGGGCCGATTCTAGCGAGAATCTCAAAAGGACCTATGTACCTTGGGTTCAGCTTTCCACGCTTTCCAAAGCGTATCGTGCCCTTTCAGGTTGAGACTTTCAAAAGGACACGGTCTCCCACTTGGAATTCCAAAGGTTTTCTTCGTTTATCTGCGTAGCTTTTCTGTCGATCCCTAGCGGATTTTAATCGTTCGCGAATCTGTACAATCTTTTCGGTCGTTTCTCTGATGATCTCCGGACCTGTGAGAGTGCTGTCAGGAACTCATCCTTTAGCTAACTAAGTGTCACCCACCTCAGCCCAGCACAGAGGGGATCTGCACTTCCGGCCGTAGAGGGATTCAAATGGAGCTGCCTTGATGCTCGTATGATAACTATTGTTGTAGGAAAACTCCACAATGGGTAAGTGTGTATCCCACGCCTTACCAAAGTAAATCACACAGGCTCGCAGGATATCCTTTAAGGTTTGGATCGTTCTCTCACTTTGTCCGTCAGTCTGCAGATGGTCGGCTGTACTCATGTCCAGCCTTGTCCCTAATGCTTTTTGCAGTGATTGCCAAAATCTCGAAGTAAACCTACTATCTCTATCGTAGATAATAGATACAGGGACACCATGGAGTCGTACTATCTCCTTAATGTATGTCCTGGTGAGTTTCTCCATCTTGTCTATTTCTTTGATGGGTAGGAAGTGCGCGGACTTGGTCAATCTGTCAACGATGACCCAAATGGTATCCAACCTACCCGTTATCTTGGGTAGCTTGGTTATGAAATCCATGGTGATCCGCTCCCACTTCCACTCCGGTATCTCCGGTTGTTGGAGAAGACCCGATGGCTTCTGGTATTCGACCTTGACCTTTGTGCAAGTAAGGCACTTACTCACGAAGGTAGCAATCTCTGCTTTCATGTTAGGCCACCAGTATAGCTTTTTGAGGTCCAGATACATCTTATCTGAACCTGGGTGAACGGAGTATCGAGTGTTGTGTGCTTCCTTCATGACCAAGTCTCTGAAACCTCCGTGGCGCGGGGTCCATATTCGGTCCATGAAATAATAGGCCCCGTCACTCTTGACCTCCAAGTTCTTTTCCATTCCATGTAGGGATTCTCCCGCCAGATTCTCGGGCTTTAAGGCTTCGAGCTGAGCCTCCTTAATCTGTGCGGATAGATGCGAATGGATAGTCATCGTTAATGACTTGATTCTTTGACCAGAATACTCTTTTCTACTTAGGGCGTCTGCTACCACATTGGCTTTCCCCGGGTGATAACGAATCTCGCAGTCGTAATCGTTGAGTAGTTCGACCCATCGTCGTTGTCTCATGTTGAGCTCTTTCTGGTTCAGTATGTGTTGGAGGCTTTTATGATCAGTGTATATTATGCTCTTCGTTCCATACATGTAATGTCTCTAGATCTTTAGAGCGAATACAACCGCCCCTAACTCGAGGTCGTGGGTGGTGTAGTTAACCTCATGTGTCTTCAGCTGTCTTGAGGCATAGGCGATGACCTTACCTCGTTGCATCAAGACACAACCGAGCCCTTGGTTCGATGCATCACAGTATACCACAAAATCTTATGTCCCTTCGGGAAGGGATAGTACCGGTGCGGTGCATAGAGCTCGCTTCAGGGTCTGGAATTCCTTCTCCTGCTTCTCTTCCCAGTCGAATGTTACGCCTTTTTGTGTCAATGTGGTAAGAGGTTTCTCAATCCGGTAGAAGTTCTGAATGAATTTTCGGTAGTAGCCAGCGAGGCCTAGAAATTGACGAATTTCTGTAGGTGTCTTCGGTGCTGACCAGTTCTCGATAACTTTAATCTTGGATGGGTCCACGTGGATTCCTTCCTCACTAACCACGTGTCCTAAGAAATCAACTCTTCGGATCCAAAATTCGCACTTAGAGAACTTCGCGTATAACTTCTCCGATTGCAGGGTTTCTAGGACTCGTCGTAGATGATTCCTATGTTCTTCATCGCTCCGAGAGTAGACGAGTATATCATCAATATAGACGATGACGAACTGATCTAAGTAGGGATGACACACCCTATTCATCAAGTCCATGAACACTGCGGGTGCGTTAGTCAGTCCAAAGGGCATCACTATGAGCTCGTAGTGCCCGTAACGAGTTCGGAAGGTTGTCTTCGGCACATCCTCCTCAAGCACTCGTAACAGGTGATACCCGGACCTAAGATCAATCTTGGAAAAGTAACTCGCCCCTTGCAGTTGGTCGAATAGGTCGTCGATACGGGGAAGAGGGTAGCGATTTTTGACCGTGAGTTTGTTGTGCTCCCTATAATCGATGCACATACGGAACGATCCGTCTTTCTTCTTCACGAACAAGACTGGAGCTCCCCAGGGTGAGAAGCTCAGCCTTATAAAGCCCTTGCAGAGCAGCTCGTTAAGTTGACCGGATAGTTCTTGCATCTCGGCGGGCGCTAAACGATAGGGTGACTTAGCTACGGGGGTAGCTCTTGGGACTAGGTCAATTCTAAACTCAACCTAACGTTTGGGAGGTAAACCTGGAAGGTCCTCTGGGAAGACGTCAAGGAAATCGCATACAATAGGGATGTCTTTTGGATCTCTCATTTTCTGGCTTGTTTCGACAACGTGTGCAAGGAAGGCGCGATATTCCTTGCGCAAGTATTTCTGGGCTTGAATACTTGAGGTGATACGAAGGCTCGTACCGGGTTTGTCTCCGTAGATCAACAGAGTCTCGTTATTCGGTGGATTTAGGCGAATGGCTTTGTCGAAGCATAGAATATCTGCGCGATGAAGACTCAACCAGTCCATGCCAACAATGACATCGAAACTCTTGATCGAGACTGGTATGAGGTCGATAGGGAACGAATGATCGTCTAACGTGAGGGTACAACCTATGTAAATTTCGTTAGAGCTTTCGGTCTTTCCGTTAGCCATTTCTACGACGAATTTTTCTTTTAGTGGTTGTGGGGATTGTTTAAGTAAGTGTTTAAAGCCTTCGTTTATGAAGCTTCTTTCTGCACCACTATCGAATAAGACACAGGCATAAGAGTTGTTGAGAAGGAACGTACCTGTGACTACTACGGGATCTGCTACTGCTTCGTTGTGGCCAATAGCGAGTAGTCTTCCTGTTCCTCCCGTATTCCCAGCCTTCGGACAGTTTTTCTTGAAATGGCCAGCTTCACCGCAGCCATAACAGGTCTGGGTCACTCCCGAACTGGGGACTTGCGAGATGGGTTTGGGTTGGGCTCTGCAAAACCGGACAATATGGCCCTTCCGGCCGTAGTTGGTGCATTGCAATTCACGGCAGGGGCCGTTGTGATGGAAGGGGCACTTGGGACACTTGGGCAGATTCCCAACATAAGTTTTTGCTGGTGCAGGGGTAGCAGGAGTGGTGGCAGCATGGACAGCCACAATTTATTGATCTTTGGAGGAGGGTTGAGTTTTCTTGCCCTTCTTCCGATCCCATTTCTTCCTCTTTTTGTCGGTTGACTTGGGCGGTGCAGTGGCAGTTGTGGTTGTTGTAGCTGGAGTGGAACGAGTTTCATGATCAATCAACCTGTGGGCCAACTCCTTGGTGCTATCAAAGGTTATAGGATGGGAAGATAGAACATTTCCTTGATACAGGGGCACTAAACCCCAGATGTATCACTCGATTTTCTTACTCTCAGAAGGGATCATGTTAGGGCACATAGCCACCAGGTCGCAGAACCTGGCCGTATAAGCCACTATGTCTGTTCCCTTCATTTTGAGGTTCCATAGTTCCTCTTCAAGCTTCTGTACCTCTCCTCTAGGGCAGTACTCCTTTCTCAGCAGGTCCTTTAGTGTATCCCAGCCCATGGCATTGGCTGTTACTAGAGAGAGTGAACTGACATGGCCATTCCACCACGTCAGGGCCCTTTCAGTAAAGGTGGCAGCAGCGAACTTGATTTTGCTTTCTTCAGAGCATGAGCACATTTCGAAAATAGCTTCGGCTCTTGTAACAGCCTGGATTCCCTGATGTTATTTATTCTTCTTAATTTTGGTGTTTTGTGAGGAGACTTGGCTAGTTGGAGCTCAAACTCGCCAAGTATAATCGCGGTTTGGGAAAGGGTTCGCGTCCGGACTCGGCGCGTCCAAAAGGTGGACTCGGCGAGTCCATGCTGTTTAATGAAACCCTAAATTTTAGGGTATGAGACCTATTTAAAGGGGCTTATGGCCGTCATTTGCAGCCACCAACCCCAGAGAGAACCCTAAAAGAGTCCTTGAGCGTTTTGTGAGAGAAAAGAGGAAGATCCTTGATTATTTGAGGGTGATTTTGCATATAGAAGAGGATCAAGGAAAGAAGAGACCAAAGGAGGTGCTAATCCAGTGATTTTCTATCTATGTTGGGTATTGAATATGGGGGTGGGTCCCTGTTCTTGGGATGATCCATGTGTTGGAACATCGGTTGATGAGTCGAGGTGGGGGAATATGATGATTTCGTGGTCCAGTCTATGAGTCAGTGATGTTATTGGACAGTTGAGTTGTTTGGTATTGGATTGGTACGAGACTTGGAACGACTAGAGGCAGTCATGACGAGAAGTTCTTAAGGATTTCATCTGAGGTTTAGAGTTATGAGATCGATTTATTTCCTTAAAGGGGATTATCGGGTGTTTCGTAGCACTTTCCAGGGGCAGGTGCGTTATTGCTGGTGAAAATAGTTTGTGAGGTTGTTGATGTGTCAGATAGTGATGGTTCGAACCCTAAGTGGGGGAGAATCGGGTGGTTTATTGAGAGAACCGGAGATTTGTGCAAGAGCGGTTAGGGGTTGGATGCAGAAACCTGCGGCTTGAATTCATGAGATCAGGGTCATTGGTGATCAAGGAAAGGTGCGGGGCGAGATAATGCATGTGGTATATGTCTGAGAGAAGGATGGGTGTCTCCACGGTGGGTGGTCAATGGTCAGGAATCTGGTGGAGGTCAGAGTCATCTCAAGTGGAAGACTCGTAATGATGGTATCGGCAGTTGAGAACTTCTGGGTTGAAATATGGGTAGAAGATTGTCGAGTAGCCAACTCCCCGGGCTGGGATGTGTATTCTTGCTTGGATTTTGAGCAGTAGTGGAAAAGGTTTCGGAAGATCATCAGTGTGTTCTGAAGGGTTAGCGCCTTCCTTGCATTCCAATTGAGTGTTTGGATGCACTGAAGTTGCACATCGAGTGATATAGGAAATTATTATGGGATTCAGAGGAAATGTATTGTTGTATGTGTATGGTGCTGGGAGTAAGGGAATCAGTGGTAGAGACAAGACATTATGATGCTCTGATAGGGTGTTCTGTGGTTTCCGCGTATAGCATCCCGATTTCAGAGTTATGTAGAGTCTTGGGTTTAAGATGACTAGTGATGTATCATGTATCCACGGTTCCAGTGGGAGCCCTTCGTGTATTGTCATCAAGAGGGATTGTTTAAGGAAGTGGAGCTCCGTAGAGGTAGGTTCTATGTTATTGCGGTTGCCGCCCGAGTCTGTAATGCATATCGGGGCAAGTGTGTGTGTAGGTATCTATGATAGTCTTCGGTGCATGAGTTAGTGAACATAGTGTGGCGTTGTAATGAGAATGAGAGTATAGGGTGAAGCTACGAGGAGCCGTAGTATTCACCATTCAGAGGGTGTTGTGATGCTACGGGGAGCCGTAGTACTCACAAGTCAGAGAGAGAGAGAGTCGTGACGCTATGGGGAGCCGTAGTATTCACCAGTCAGAGGGTGTTGTGATGCTATGGGGAGCCGTAGTACTCACAAGTTAGAGGGAGGGAGTCGTGGTACTACGGGGAGCCGTAGTACTCACTAGTTAGTTGGCGTTGTGATACTACAGGGAGCCATAGTACTCACTAGTTAGAGGCTGTCGTAATGTTGTGGGAAGCCATAATACCCACTAGATGGCAAGAGAGTGTGATGATGGAGTGTTCTCCGATAAGTGCATGGTGCAGAAGAGCTTTAGGCTTGAGTAGCCCTAGTGTTGAGTTTTTGGAATCCTAGTGGTTAAACCGGGGTGAGACTGGGGTCTCCGTCTCTGTCGGGAGGGTCAGCGAGGCGCGTGGGAGAATATGCGCAGCAGACGCCAGAGGTTAGAGCTGAGTCGATCTTCAATTGGATTGTATTTTTTTATGAGAAAAAGGGAATTTCGTGACTTGCGTGTCACTGGGCCGTGATAGTGGTCACGGGGAGGAAGTTAGTGAAATGTTTTGGATCATGTTATGTGTGACCTTTGGGGGTTCAGCTGTGGGGCCAAAAGCTGACCTGGTGCTCAGTATCGAAGGTGAATATGAGAAATGAGCTAGATTTTACCATGGTGATGTCTGTGGACACTTTAGAGTGAGCGAGCGACTCAGACGCTCGAGGATATGTTTCGGGCATGTGTATTAGATTTCGGGGGGAAATTGTGGCCCGTATTTGCCCTTGGCAGAGTTTTCCTACAACAACAGCCATCATTAGTGCATCAGTATGCCGCCCTTTGAGCTGTTGTAGGGAAGGGGGTATTGGACCCCACTTGCTGGGGATAGGTAGAGCAACATGTGATGGGCATTACAGAGATTGTGCTTCAGACGTCAGAGCAGATACAGCAGGTCAGGCAGAGGTTGTTGACCGCTCAGAGTCGCCAGAAGAGTTATGCGGACAGGCGTCGGTCCGAGCTCGAATTTTTGGTCGGTAACCTTGTACTCCTGAAGGTCTCTCCTTGGAAAGGAGTGATTCGATTCAGGAAGAGGGGCAAGTTGGGGCCCCGATATATTGGTCCATTCCGAGTGATCGCGAGGGTAGGCCGGGTTGCCTATCGTTTGGATTTGCCAGCAGAGTTGGGGCAGATTCACGATACTTTTCATGTGTCGCAACTGAGGAAATGTATAGCCGATAAGTCGGCAGTGGTTCCATTAGAGGATATTCAGGTGGATGCGAGCCTGAATTATGCTGAGAGACTAGTGGCAATCAGAGATCGGAAAATCAAGGTTCTGAGGAAAAAGGAGATACCCTTGGTTTTGGTTCAGTGGCGGCATCGTTAGGGGTCCGAGATGACTTGGGAGCCGGAGCTTGAGATGCGTGAGCAGCATCCGGAGTTATTTGCAGAGCGAGACTTCGAGGGCGAAGTCTAGTTCTAGTGGGGGAGAATTGTAACACCCGGATTCCCAGATGTTATTTATTCTTCTTAATTTTGGTGTTTTGTGAGGAGACTCGGCGAGTTGGAGCTCAAACTCGCCGAGTATGATCGCGGTTTGGGAAAGGGTTCGCATCCGAACTCGGCGAGTCCAAAAGGTGGACTCGGCGAGTCCACGCTGTTTAATGAAACCCTAAATTTCAGGGTATGAGACCTATTTAAAGGGGCTTATGGCCGTCATTTGCGGCCACCAACCCCATAGAGAACCCTAAAAGAGTCCTTGAGCGTTTTGTGAGAGAAAAGAGGAAGATCCTTGATTATTTGTGGGTGATTTTGCGTATAGAAGAGGATCAAGGCAAGAGGAGACCAAAGGAGGTGCTAATCCAGTGATTCCTGAGTCCAGAGACTTCATTTGAGGTAACCATTCGCCCCTTTCTCAGCCCTTGGTGTAAATCTTAGAGTTAGGGCTTCTTTGTGGAATGATTCATGGAGTAATTGGCCTCTTTTTGTGTTGATGCTTTAGATCTGGACCCAAAGAGGTCCAGAGACTCTTTTCCCTCAAGCTTTATGAGTGTTAATGGAGGCCATGAGCTTAGAATAGCATCCTAGAGACCATATCATCAAATAAGGCCTTTGGACCTTTGCATGAGCACCAAGATTGTAACTTTACGTGATAAATGTGTTTGGAAGGACTGGATCTATGAGTTACTGGAACGGATCTGACCTCAGGAGTGAGTTTGAGTTCATGCATGGCTTAGACTCGCCGAGTGCGAAGAACAGACTCGGCGAGTAGCATGAAGATTGTCCATAACCACTCAGTGAGTGGTCTTACCGCGTTAAGGGTTGAATCAGTGAGTCAGGGAGAGTCAGAGAGGGTTGACATGTGGACTGAGTCAAACTGGAACTCGTCGAGTTATTCTTGAGACTCGGCGAGTTGAGTCGTGGTGGCCCTGCGATTCATGCCAGGTGGAACTCGTCGAGTCAGGGAAGTACTCGACGTGTCAAGAGAGGATCCTAGGGAGTCAGTGAACACGTGTAGACTCGCCGAGTTGCTCTAGTGCACTCGCCGAGTCCAGTCAAAGTTGACCGTTGACCGTTGACCAGAGTTGACCAGTGTTGAATTGATAGGGGTAGTCAACCTTAGTTGTGAAAGTGTTAATTAGAGATATATTGTGTTATAGGAGGATTATAGCTCGGAGGATCGAGCGCGAGTGATTTCCGGGATTTGCGAGTTATCGAGATACGCGAGGTGAGTCTTCTCACTATACTTTACCTTGAGTAGGTAACCAGAGTTATGTGACAGAGTATTTGTATGCTATGTGTTGTACTGCATTATTTCTATGTGATTTATGTTGTGCATGTTTACAGAGTTAGAACCGGAAGATTCCCAGAGTTAGAACCGGAAGGTTCACAGTGTTAGAACCAGAGGGTTCATAGAGTAGGGTCCACGGACCCACAGAGTTATAGCCTCGAGTGGCTAATATGTGTATGTGTGGTATTTTGGGGAACTCACTAAGCTTCGTGCTTACAGTGTTTTGTGTTATGTGTTTCAGGTTTCTCTTAGGATCACGGGACGACACCGGCTCGATTGTACACACCAGAGAAAGAGTCATGTTTTGAGGATCCTGGTTTATTATGCAAGTGAAAATGGATTTATGTTTTGTAATTCGATTATGAATGAGATTTTAAGCAAAGTATTTTAAGAATTAAACGATTATTTTCAAATGAAAAATTGTTTTGAAATTTTCGGCGTTACAAGTTGGTTTCAGAGCTGTGGTTTGAGGGATTCGGATGCGCCTTCGGGTAAATCTGGAATCAAACTGAGGAAGTAAGAAAAGTTTTCAAAGAAATAATTTTCTAAAGCAAATAAGAGTTCAAAGAGAAAGCGAGAAACAGCAGTGTGTACAATCAGCCAGAGCCCGAACGGTGATTTCCCAAAATACCCTTACTTTTGTGTCATGAGATATTTATGATGCACTTTATGAGATATTATTGCATGCTAGAGGCAGGCTAGGTAATTCATATCTTAGGAATAGAGTGGCCTGATTTGTGATGCCTTAGCCTAGGGATTGCTGTTATATGCGATGTGCTTTTGAGTATGTGATGAGTGAGAATATTTAGTTGAAATCCTTTAGGGGATTTGAGTAGAGGAGTAATCTAGGGGAGATACCTAGATAAGTACCGTGGTACTTAGAGAAAGAATAGTTAGAACCCGCGAGGGGAAGAGTTGCAGAGTTCGGTGGTACTTTCGAGGATGAGCAGAGCAAGCGGAGTTATCACCCAGAGTGAGTCATATATATTCTTCGATGCTCGAATGCTGCTTGCTTCATGCTTTCTGGAACTCTCGATGATAGGAGTCAGCTACCAAGCAAATATGACAATATTCAGGAGGTAGATGGCTGGCACCATTAGGAGCTCTTCAGCAGCTGATGGCAAAGAAGTGTGGGAATCTAGGAAGAGCCTAGGGAGTAACCTTAGCTAGATGAGTGCGCTGGCAGAGTAGAGAATTTCGCTGGGGAGCGAGCACGCGACGGAATTGGTGAACGAGAAGGTCGAGCAGCTACTTAGGAGCTCTGGGATAGTCCGTGTGGAAAGTATGGGTAGATGTGGCAGGTAGTATGGGCCCGTACTACTGAAAGCAGAGGACCCATACTTGATACAGGGAGTATTCCGAAGGTTCTAAGGAGCAGATTGAGGAGTGATGTTATGGTTCGAGTACCATACATTGGAGCGGATTGAGAAGTGATGTTATGGTTCGAGTACCATACATCGGAGCAGATTGAAGAGTGATGTTATGGTTCTAGTACCATACATCGGAGCGGATTGAGGAGTGATGTTATGGTTCGAGTACCATACATCGGAGCGGATTGAGGAGTGATGTTATGGTTCGAGTACCATACATTAGAGCGGATTGAGAAGTGATGTTATGGTTCGAGTACCATACATTGGAGCGGATTGAGGAGTGATGTTATGGTTCGAGTACCATACATCGGAGCGAATTGAGGAGTGATGTTATGGTTCGAGTACCATACATTGGAGCGGATTGAGGAGTGATGTTATGGTTCGAGTACCATACATCGGAGCGGATTGAGAAGTGATGTTATGGTTCGAGTACCATACATCGGAGCGGATCGAGGAGTGAAGTTATGGTTCGAGTACCATAAATCGCAGCGGATAAAGGAATGATGTTATGGTTCGAGTACCATACATTGGAGCAGATGGCGGAGTGATGCTATGGTTCGGGTACCATACACCGGAGCATATTGAGAAGAGTTGTCATGGAATGAGTACCATGGTTCGTAATGAATGATGCTTGTGGTTCTCTGGTTATCCGGTCACGATTGATGAGGTAGAGATTGGACACTATGGGTTTTAGGCCTGTGGGCCATGATTGAGTTCGAAGAGGCGTCCCTTGAGAGGGAGGTCGAGAGCATATCAGAGTATTTTGGTAAGGAGTTAGAGGGAGGGGATAATTTCGGTATGAGTTGAGCAATCAGTCGATAGAGGAGATGTCACCTTCTATGACCTGAGTTGTGCTATTTATGTTCGTGTGTGGAATATGAGAGGCATGATGTTTATGTTTCGGGTTTGGCGATTAAACCCTGCAGGTTGTCATTGATGATGATTTTCCATCAGGGTATCAGGTAGCATGTGTGCTGCGAGACAGTGATTTACCATGAGCAGATAGTCAGTTGGGACTGAGATAGTCGAGGACCACGTTACACCTATTTGAGTATAGTAGGGCGTATTGTAGAGGTATCAGTGGGGAGTCCAGTCGAGTTAATCAGTGCAGTGGTTTTCTATCTATGTTGGGTATTGAATATGGGGGTGGGTCCCTGTTCTTGGGATGATCCATGTGTTGGAACGTCGGTTGATGAGTCGAGGTGGGGGAATATGATGATTTCGTGGTCCAGTCTATGACTCAGCGATGTTATTGGACAGTTGAGTTGTTTGGTATTGGATTGGTACGAGACTTGGAACGACTAGAGGCAGTCGTGACGAGAAGTTCTTAAGGATTTCATCTGAGGTTCAGAGTTATGAGATCGATTGATTTCCTTAAAGGGGATTATCGGGCGTTGCGTAGGACTTTCTAGGGGCAGGTGCGTTATTGCTGGTGAAAATAGTTCGTGAGGTTGTTGATGTGTCAGATAGTGATGGTTCGAACCCTAAGTGGGGGAGAACCGGGTGGTTTATTGAGAGAACCGGAGATTTGTGGAAGAGCGGTTAGGGGTTGGATGCAGAAACCTGCGGCTTGAATTCATGAGATCAGGGTCATTGGTGATTAAGGAAAGGTGCAGGGCGAGATAATGCATGTGGTATATGTCTGAGAGAAGGATGGGTGTCTCCACGGCGGGTGGTCAATGGTCAGGAATCTGGTGGTGGTCAGAGTCGTCTCAAGTGGAAGACTCGTAATGATGGTATCGGCAGTTGAGAACTTCTGGGTTGAAATATGGGTAGAAGATTGTCGAGTAGCCAACTCCCCGGGCTGGGATGTGTATTCTTGCTTGGATTTTGAGCAGTAGTGGAAAGGGTTTCGGAAGATCATCAGTGTGTTCTGACGGGTTAGCGCCTTCCTTGCATTCCAATTGAGTGTTTGGATGCACTGAAGTTGCACATCGAGTGATATAGGAAATTATTATGGGATTTAGAGGAAATGTATTGTTGTATGTGTATGGTGCTGGGAGTAAGGGAATCAGCGGTAGAGACAAGACATTGTGATGCTCTGATAGGGTGTTCTGTGGTTTCCGCGTATAGCGTCGCGATTTCAGAGTTATGTAGAGTCTTGGGTTTAAGATGACTAGTGATGTATCATGTATCCACGGTACCAGTCGGAGCCCTTCGTGTATTTTCATCAAGAGGGATTGTTTAAGGAAGTGGATCTCCGCAGAGGTAGGTTCTGTGTTATGGCGGTTGCCGCCCGAGTCTGTAATGCATATCGGGGCAAGTGTGTGTGTAGCTATCTATGATAGTCTTCGGTGCATGAGTTAGTGAACATAGTGTGGCATTGTAATGAGAATGAGAGTATAGGGTGAAGCTACGGGGAGCCGTAGTATTCACCAGTCAGAGGGTGTTGTGATGCTACGGGGAGCCGTAGTACTCACAAGTCAGAGAGAGAGAGAGAGTCGTGATGCTATAGGGAGCCGTAGTATTCACCAGTCAAAGGGTGTTGTGATGCTATGGGGAGCCGTAGTACTCACAAGTCAAAGGGAGGGAGTCGTGGTACTACGGGGAGCCGTAGTACTCACTAGTTAGTTGGCGTTGTGATACTACGGGGAGCCGTAGTACTCACTAGTCAGAGGCTGTCGTAATGTTGTGGGAAGCCATAGTACCCACTAGATGGCAAGAGAGTGTGATGATGGAGTGTTCTCCGATAAGTGCATGGTGCAGAAGAGCTTTAGGCTTGAGTAGCCCTAGTGTTCAGTTTTTGGAATCCTAGTGGTTAAACCGGGGCGAGACTGGGGTCTCCGTCTCTGTCGGGAAGGTCAGCGAGGCGCGTGGGAGAATATGCACAGCAGACGCCAGAGGTTAGAGCTGAGTCGATCTTCGATTGGATTGTATTTTTTTATGAGAAAAAGGGAATTTCGTGACTTGCGTGTCACTGGGTCGTGATAGTGGTCACGGGGAGGAAGTTAGTGAAATGTTTTGGATCATGTTATGTGTGACCTTTGGGGGTTCAGCTGTGGGGCCAAAAGTTGACCTGGTGCTCGGTATTGAAGGTGAATATGAGAAATGAGCTAGAGTTTACCATGGTCATGTCTGTGGACACTTCAGAGAGAGCGAGCGACTCAGACGCTCGAGGATATGTTTCGGGCATGTGTATTAGATTTCGGGGGGAAATTGTGGCCCGTATTTGCCCTTGGCAGAGTTTTCCTACAACAACAGCCATCATTAGTGCATCAGTATGCCGCCCTTTGAGCTGTTGTAGGGAAGGGGTATTGGACCCCACTTGTTGGGGAGAGGTAGAGTAACGTGTGATGGGAAGTACAGAGATTGTGCTTCACACGTCAGAGCAGATACAACAGGTCAGGCAGAGGTTGTTGACCGCTCAGAGTCGCCAAAAGCGTTATGCGGATAGGTGCCGGTCCGAGCTCGAATTTTTGGTCGGTGACCTTGTACTCCTGAAGGTCTCTCCTTGGAAAGGAGTGATTCGATTCAGGAAGAGGGGCAAGTTGGGGCCCCGATATATTGGTCCATTCCGAGTGATCGCGAGGGTAGGCCGGGTAGCCTATCGTTTGGATTTGCCAGCAGAGTTGGGGCAGATTCACGGCACTTTTCATGAGTCGCAAATGAGGAAATGTATAGCCGATAAGTCGGCAGTGGAACCATTAAAGGATATTCAGGTGGATGTGAGCCAGAATTATGCTGAGAGACCAGTGGCAATCAGAGATCGGAAAATCAAGGTTCTGAGGAAAAAGGAGATACCCTTGGTTTTTGTTCAGTGGCGGCATCGTTAGGGGTCCGAGATGAGTTGGGAGCCGGAGCTTGAGATGCGTGAGCAGCATCCGAAGTTATTTGCAGAGCGAGACTTCGAGAGCGAAGTCTAGTTCTAGTGGGGGAGAATTGTAACAGCCCGGATTCCCAGATGTTATTTATTCTTCTTAATTTTGGTGTTTTGTGAGGAGACTCGGCGAGTTGGAGCTCAAAATCGCCGAGTATGATCGCGGTTTGGGAAAGGGTTAGTATCCGGACTCGGCGGGTCCAAAAGGTGGACTCAGCGAGTCCACGCTGTTTAATGAAACCCTAAATTTCAGGGTATGAGACCTATTTAAAGGGGCTTATGGCCGTCATTTGCGGCCACAACCCCAGAGAGAACCCTAAAAGAGTCCTTGAGCGTTTTGTGAGAGAAAAGAGGAAGATCCTTGATTATTTGTGGGTGATTTTTCATATAGAATAGGATCAAGGCAAGAGGAGACAAAAGGAGGTGCTAATCCAGTGATTCCTGAGTCCAGAGACTTCATTTGAGGTAACCATTCGCCCCTTTCTCAGCCCTTGGTGTAAATCTTAGAGTTAGGGCTTCTTTGTGGAATGATTCATGGAGTAATTGGCCTCTTTTTGTGTTGATGCTTTAGATCTGGACCCAAAGAGGTCCAGAGACTCTTTTCCCTCAAGCTTTATGAGTGTTAATGGAGGCCATGAGCTTAGAATAGCATCCTAGAGACCATATCATCAAATAAGGCCTTTGGACCTTTGCATGAGCACCAAGATTGTAACTTTACGTGATAAATGTGCTTGGAAGGACTAGATCTATGAGTTACTCTAAAGGATCTGACCTCAAGAGTGAGTTTGAGTTCATGCATGGCTTAGACTCGCCGAGTCCGAAGAACAGACTCTGCGAGTAGCATGAAGATTGTCCATTACCACTCAGCGAGTGGTCTTACCGAGTTAAGGGTTGACTCAGTGAGTCAGGGAGAGTCAGAGAGGGTTGACAGGTGGACTGAGTCAAACTGGAACTCGCCGAGTTGTTCTTGAGACTCGGCGAGTTGAGTCGTGGTGGCCCCGCGATTCATGCCAGGTGGAACTCGTCGAGTCAGGGAAGTACTCGACGTGTCAAGAGAGGATCCTAGGGAGTCAGTGAACACGTGTAGACTCGCTGAGTCGCTCTAGTGCACTCACCGAGTCCGGTAAAAGTTGACCGTTGACCAGAGTTGACCAGTGTTGACTTGATAGGGGTAGTCAACCTTAGTTGTGAAAGTGTTAATTAGAGATATATTGTGTTATAGGAGGATTATAGCTCGGAGGATCGAGCGCGAGTGATTTCCGGGATTTGCGAGTTATCGAGATACGCGAGGTGAGTCTTCTCACTATACTTTACCTTGAGTAGGTAACCAGAGTTATGTGACAGAGTATTTGTATGCTATGTGTTGTACTGCATTATTTCTATGTGATTTATGTTGTGCATGTTTACAGAGTTAGAACCGGAAGGTTCCCAGAGTTAGAACCGGAAGGTTCACAGAGTTAGAACCAGAGGGTTCATAGAGTAGGGTCCACGGACCCACAGAGTTATAGCCTCGAGTGGCTAATATGTGTATGTGTGGTATTTTAGGGAACTCACTAAGCTTAGTGCTTACAGTGTTTTGTGTTATGTGTTTCAGGTTTCTCTTAGGATCACGGGACGGCACCGGCTCGATTGTACACACCAGAGAAAGAGTCATGTTTTGAGGATCCTGGTTTATTATGCAAGTGAAAATGGAGTTATGTTTTGTAATTCGATTATGAATGAGATTTTAAGCAAAGTATTTTAAGAATTAAACGATTATTTTTAAATGAAAAATTGTTTTGAAATTTCCGGCGTTACAGCTCTTTCGATCCATTGGGACAGAGCAAGGATTCCTCCGATCCCATTAAAGAATGTGGTTTACAGTTCATGAAATCCTTATAAGTACACCCCTGTGCACGAGAGGGGATTTCACCATGTCTGGAGTTGGTGCCCATTCCGGCTCCACTAGCATCGCCAGAATTCATTTGGGCCATGGCTGCCGTCACAGCTGCAGTCACAGCTGTTTGAAACTGCACTGGATCGAACTGCGGATGAGGAGGTGGTCGAGGTGGAGTTTGAGTCGCTGGTCTGCCTCTGATTGGGCGCTTTCGAGGAGGCATCTTTCACTGAAAGTTAATAGGGATGATGAGAATAGTAAGAGTATAGTGCAAGTATGATAAGAGTGTTTCATGGACTAGATCAACATAGTCCAAAAATCAGATAGAGAGTCATAGCAATAGAGTAGTTAATTGCCAATTACTGGTATTAATGATGTAATACAAGTTCAGGAAAAGTGACCTAACAGTAGGTCTTACATCAAACCAAAAGGAAAATGTTGGCAGTCTAGAGGCCTAATTAAAGTACTTTCAAAGTTAGGAATGTTTACAGACAAGTGCTCTGTCGAGCATAGAAAAGAAAAGGCTAGTCCTTAAACAAAAGAGTGATATGTTTTGTCATCTTCTACTGGCGACGGGTCCCCATTGGGCGAACCCTCAGATCAGCCAGTTGGCGCATAACCTCCCGAAGTTGTCGTTCATGAGTCCTCTGACATGTTCGGAGTTCCCTAACTTCGGCTCGGGATGCAGCTAGCTGTTGCTGCAGAGCCTCGTTGGTCCTCCTTGTCCTATCCATAGCTTCTTTAAGTTGGCGGATGCAAACAGTGCTGAGGTTTGAGTTGGCATCCACTTCTACAACTCGGCCAATGGTGGCCTGTCCTTGCTCGACGTTCCTGGAAATCCTTCGGACCATGATGGGCAGAACTTGGTCTGCTGATCCTCTCTCGCTTATGTTGTAGAAGCTTCGGTCTCCATTCTAAGGTAAGGGCTAACCCTGCTCCTCGCTCCATCGGTTCAAGGTTATTGCCCACATGGGAGTGGGACCTTGAAATGTCGGACGGGGGTTGGGGTTTGGAGCTTCAGGGGGTAGGTTGTTAACTTCGGGCTTGGAGCTGGAGCTATCCGAGAAGCCTTCTGCATGATGATCATCCAAAGGGATCAGGTGATCATCGTCTGAATCCTCATCGAGCCATCCTCCATTTCCCTGGTTTGGATAATACGGATCGCCGGGATGGTGGAAGCCAGCCATGCTATCTACGCGAGAAAGGGGGAAAGAGAGGTTAATAGACGTACTTATCTAGGATACTTATGAGATGGATCGTTATTGGTTGACCCAATACTTGCGTAGTGCATACCAATTACATGTAACCGAAGCAAAATAGTCCTTCGAATAAGCAACCCTAACTTCATATCCCCAATCAAACAAGAACAGGAAATGAAGCAAAGGCCACAGATTCTGAGTCTATATCGCCCTAGTCACATGTAACTGCAGTGTATCCACTTAGCAACTATTGTCCTACCAGTAACGACCCCTTTTAGTTATTACATATGTAGTTAGTAGAATACAGAATACTCCTATAGTATTCTTGTTCTAACGTTGTTGTGGTAGTGTTCGTAAGTTTTTAGACTTTTTGCAACCCCACAATCACTCTTAGGCACATGCTAGTCACTCCTGGAAAAATGTAGTTGATCAGGCTACATCCACCCAGATGTGACTATATGTCTCTAAGCTTAATTTTGCTGTTCAACAATCTTAATACTTTTGTTTTGTTCTAGTATGATACTGACCCTTTTGTAGTGGTGAGTGTGTGTGCGTGTATATATATATATATATATATATATATATATATATATATATATATATATATATACTTAATTAAATGTTTTAGTATTTATAAGTATATATTATTGGTCAGAATGTTTTAGTCCCGAAGTGTTTATAGTTCGTATATCTTTTTATAGGTTGATATACTTGATTCACTATAAACAATGCTCTGATACCAATCTGTCACACCCCAAAACCGGTAACGGCGGAATACGTTCTGGGGTGGAGGACGTCATGTATAGTATCATAACAATTGCATAATAGTAAAAACAAGCAACAACAACCATTGCATATATATATATATAGTAAATTTAATTACAAACGTGTTATGTAAAGTTTCATAGACACCAAAAGTATAACAAAATAAAAGATGGGTCTTGTATATGCTCCATCTTCTCCAAAATCTGCACTTGTACATGTCTATCTTTGACCTGAGGATACAAGTTATTTTGAAAACGAGTATCAGCATAAAGCAGGTGAGTTCATAAGAATTTAGTGTCTTTGTTGTATAAAAGTGTTTACAAACTAACCGAATGAAAACTGCAATTTATGTGTATAAGTAGTAGAAATCCCTAGAAAATCCTATATTTTCCAGAAAAATACTTTCTAAGTTAAATCCTTTGAGTTGTGTGTAAGCATTATCATTGAAAACCTTCAGTTGTAAAAGTAAGGTAATAAATCTCATGTGAGTAATATAGATGAAGAAAAGTAATGCCTTTTGACAGTAGTAGTGGTGCAAACATTCCATTAGTATTAGATATTTACTTACTTCGGGATGTTAGTTTAGACTTAAGTCTTAGTGTATTAGTTTGAATAAAGGTGTAACCCCTCATGTAACCAGACTGAAGTGATAATAGAGAACCCGATGACCTTCCCGGGCATGCGTAGTGTAGTGATGTAGTGCCACACCTGGCCTAGTCGGCTCGGATTGTAGCTAGCAGTCGGGATGAAATAGAGTCCGCCCCGTATAGATCTATACGCTTAGTCTTGCCTTCCTTCTGGAAAGCCCTGGTCACATGGTGTAAGCGCAGTAGAGTGTCTTATAGAGGGATAGTGTGTTATACTCTGGTTTCGTGTATTCGTCGGTATTATAGTATAATAATATTTTGTATAGTTCATAGAGTGTCCTCTTATATGTGTATTAACTTGTAGTAATAGCCGTTATAGTGAGTATAGCAGTAGTAGAGGTAACGAGTAGCAGTCTTAACTATACCTATTATAGTTAACTAGAGTGTATGATTTCCTGCCTTTGAATAACAAAGGTATTGAGTAAGATGAAGACTTTCATATCTAACACAAATATATATGATATATAACTAAGAAATCAACGACAGTCGGACGGATAACATATACCCTAAGACCACATCAAACAAGAACAGGAAATAAGGCGAGTTATCGGTCCTAAGTCCTTCAAGCCTTACTTATATAAATATATTAGTGTAGATATATTTTAAAAAGAAAAGTAATTTAAACATAGTTTTAAAAACAGTTTAATAACAAGTTAATCTTAAAAATGCATTTGGTAATCAACTAAAACAGTTTTATTGGTAAGCAGCTAAAAGTGTACAAAAATCCCTTTTTAATGATAATTTGTAAATCACAAATGATTTAATAATAAAATTTGTAGAATTATACTTGTATCCCCCCCCCCCCCAAAACATGTAAAAACATTTAAAAAGATTCATTGAGGGGTATGAACTCACCTGCAATGAGTAGATCGGGTGGAAGTGTTGGATGAGCGTTTGGTGTCAAGTAGAGACTTGTACACTCTTTATGATCCTAGAAACACATGAAGACATATTTTTACAAGTAATTGGTGATTTAGACTCTAATTATACACTTATAGACATCATAATGTGATTAAAGGTCTTATGGTTGAGTGCTAGAAGGCTAATGGGTTGCTAGACCACATCCCTTAAGTGAGTTTACGGTTGGGAGACCACATCCCCCATGAGTTTACAGCCGTAAACTCATGGGAGGAGGGTAACTGAGTGTTTTCAAGCCTCAAGTGGTTCTAGAAGTGATTCTAAGGTAACATACAAGGCTATAGGGGTGTTTAAGGTTCCAAAAGTATACTCCCTTGGAGTTTACGGTCCAAGGACCACTCCTTGGGAGTTTACGCCCATAAACCCCATGGTTTATAGTAGTAAACTCTTGGACACCTCTATTCTTTGCTTTGGAGGTCTTTGGCTCATTTCTAACAAGTTCTAGTGAGGGTTATAAGGCTTTTTAGGGGTTTAAAGGGTCCTTTGGCATGGTTTAGGGGAGTTTACGGTCTAAGCATATGCTTGGGCCATAAACTCTAGTTTACCCCTCAAATGTTGGTGTTTAGGTGTTCCAAGTCCGAAATAGCAAGTCCCTAAGCCATATCTTAAGCCTAAATGTGGTTTGGAAGTGTTTTGGGCTTGGTTTGCAAGGTTAGAGGGTGTTTATGGTCTAAGCATGTGCTTGGACCATAAACTCCTCCTTTTCAGCTTTTAAGATCGATTTTTGGGTTAAAACATAACTCAATGATGTCTAGAACAAGTTAGGGTAAGAGAACTTACGTTTTGGAGGCGGAAACTTGCGGTTTTTGGATGAAATCGGACTTGAGGAGAGAGAGTAGAGAGAGAAAGTGGGTCGAGTGTGGTAAAAGGTGTCTATGGGATGCCCACCCTCTTTTATATAATGCTTGGGTGTTGTACCTGGTATTCGACTACCCGATACTTATGTTTAACGAGGTTTAAACTTTTTACCCGGTTAAATGGTCTTAATAAAAATAAACTTTATCCAACTAAATGGAAATGAAATTTACGAGTTTTATTTATTTTGTTACGACAATATTAACATAAAATACAAATAAAATAAAACATTTATTTATTTGTCGACCCTAAATTAACGGAAATTTTATAAAATAGAATATTCTATTTAACGGAAACGGGTTATAATGACGGAAATAATTTTGGGTTGTCACAGACCAGCTCTCACTGATAGCAAGAAAGTGAGCACTCTTCGTCAACCGGTCCACAAGCACCCATATTACGTCGACACCCTGCACAGTCCTCGGTAATTTGGTGATAAAATCCATGGAAATCTACTCCCACTTCCACTGGGGAATCTCTAGAGGCTGTAACGGGCCATGTGGACACTGGTGCTTCGCCTTAACCCGACGTTAGGCCAGGCACCTCTAAACTACCCATGCCACGTCCCTCTTCAAACAGGGCCATCAATAATCTCTTTTTAGATCCAAATACATCTTAGTCGCTCCTAGATGGATCGATAATCTCGACCTATGTGCCTCCTCCATCAGTATACGTCGAGCTCCACTTGTATAGGGCACCCAAATCTGCCCACAGAAAGTCATAAGCCCCCGACTATCCGTCTCAAACTCAGAAACCTGTTTGATCACTCGCTCCCTCTTGAGGTTCTTGGGCCTCATAGCCTCCACCTGAGCCTCTCGGATGGTATCTAGGACTGGAGTCATCACCTTCATCCTCATACATACGTCTCCAATCGGAGCACTCTCTGCTCTGCGGCTCAAGGCATCGGCTACAACATTAGTCTTTCCGGGGTGAGATAAGATCTCTTAGTCTTAGTCTTTCAGTACATCCAACCAACTCCTCTATCTTATATTCAGGTTGGGCTGATCCATGAGGTACTTCAGACTCTTGTGATCTGTGTATATGGTACATCGGACTCCATACAGATAGTGGCGCTAGATCTTGAGGGCGAACACCACCGCTGTAACATCCCAATTTTCGAGGCGAAAAATTTGATTTTTAAATAAGGAACTTATAATATAGTTTACCAAAAACATTGCCAATGTCATATCAATTTAAAAAATCGTAACAACGTGTCTCAAAACCATGTCATCAATAGTAATAAGAATCAGAGTACAATCCCAGAAAACTAAATTCAGAAGTCATGTGTGTGTGTGTGATGCGCTGCTACGCCGCCAACTCCTTCCTCTTGGATGAAGAGGTACCCGAAACCAAAACTGAAACTGTAAGCACAAAGCTTAGTGAGTTCCCCCATTATACCACATACCATACAATCATACATACTTCCAGTCTATTATAGGGTGCCCAACTTACCCATGTCAATCCATTCTGAGGTGCTGACTACCAGTGTCAAGCCATTCTGGGGCGTTGACTACCCATGTCAGGCCATTATGGGGTGCCTGCCTACCCTCCGGTCTATCTCACCCGGTCACGCGGACTATTTCACCCCCTACTACTATCACATAATAACATATCATAACATGCTGTCAAACAAATCTGGGGTGTCCGACCTACCCTTCAGTCCTAACAACCGATCGGGGGACTGTTCCCCTCCTAATCCCACTATCACGTAGAACATATCATACTGGCACATAGGACACATCAAGTAGTAGCAAAACAGATAATTATCACAAAGATAATCATCTTAACTGTAATCAACTACTAGTGGGTCGGTCTTGGTGCCTTAGACCCACTTCTACTGGAAGGTAACTCACCTCGATGTCGTGTAGTATCTACATAGTCCTTGACACAGGAATCAACTCATCTCTACTCCTCAATTTCTACACAACGACCTTTTCCGATTACTAATGCATACTTGTAACCCTTACAAGGGTCAAACCAGTCTCAGTCAATGTCAAAGTCATACCCATGGTCAAAGTCAACATCTGGTTGAGTCGACTCGCCGAGTTGACCCACCAACTCGTCGAGTCCCCATATCCACCAAAGTGTCATAATCCCGTCCCTACCCGTCGATTCTAGCAAGAACTCGACCAGTTCACCTTCAACAATACATCAGACAATTTTCAACCGACTCGCCGAGTTCGTTCTTGAACTCGCCGAGTCCGTCTTCATAAGTTGGGAGATTGCCTTGGACTCTCCGAGACCGTTCATACACTCGTCAAGCCCCATGATTTCCAGGTCCAAGACTAACCCCTAGCAGGCTGAGTGTTCCTTCCACTTAACCAAAATCATTTCTAGAAGACGTTTTGGGGGAAAAAGCATCCCGACTCGCTGAGTCACCCATGTTACTCGCCGAGTCCCTCTTTTTCCAAAACTGTATAGTCGATTTATTGGGACTTAATGCATCCCAATCATAGATCTGACCTCCTAGGGTCCCTTTCCTACATAAAGCTTCAAACATGATGTACATGCATGGGGCCTTTGGCTCCAAAAAGCCATAAAAAGGGGTTTATATTATGCATGGGTCTCCCATGGCCATAAAGTTGTCACCTTTATGCCATGGGAACCCTCAATGGTTCAAGATCTAAAGTCCTTATCCCAAAATTGCGGTTGCGTCCAAGCATGGCTCCAAAATGGCTTCCAAAACCCTAAGTTACTCCCAAAAGAGTATCTAATGAAAGAAGAAGCAAGGCCTAGACTTTTTACCTCTAATAAACAGGAAATGAAGCAAAACCTATGGATCTCCTTGCTTCCTCTGAAATCCCAAGCTCCTTCTTCTTCTCTTCAACCTTCTAACTTGCACAAAAAAGCACAAAGAGCTCAAAATCACTCAAAAAGGGTTTAGGGTTTCAATCTCGGGTTTCTTTCAGTTGGGAGGGAGATGGAGGCTATTTTGGGACGAGATAAAGTGTTTAAATAGGGTGAAAACCCTAAATATTAGGTTTTTGTCCAGACAGCTCCTACTCGTCGAGTCGGTCTTCCGACTCGTCGAGTAGGTCACTTAAACCCCCGATCATCAGTCGAGTCTACTCGACGAGTTGGGCCTCCAACTCGTCGAGTCCCAGAGTAAAATGAAATATTTCTTGGAATTAAATATGTACCAAGAATCGGGTGCTACAACCGCCCCAACTCCAAATCGTGGGTGAGATACCTCGTCTCATGAGGCTTCAACTGCCTCGATGCATAAGCTATCACATGCCCCCTCTGCATCAACACCGCACCTAATCTCGATATAGATGCATCACAGAAGACTACAAAGTCCTTTACTCCCTCGGGAAGGGCTAACACTGAGGTTTCGCATAATCTCTGGCAAAGAGTCTCAAATGAGGCCTTCTGCTCGGGCCTCCAAGCAAAAGTATCACCCTTCCAGGTCAATCTGGTGAGAGGAATAACAATATTGGAGAAATCTCTGATAAATATCCGATAGTAGCTGGCCAGACCCAAAAAACTACTGATCTCAGACGGGGATCTCGACACCTCCCATCTCATAACCGCCTCAATCTTGGCCGGGTCAACCAAAATCCCATTCTGATTAACGAGACACCCCAGGAACTGGACCTCTCGTAACCAGAAATCACACTCGAAGAATTTGGCATAAAGCCTCTCTTCCCTCAGTACTCCAAGAATCTCTCGAAGATGCTCCTCGTGCTGCTCTCTAGACCTCGAGTATACCAGAATGTTGTCGATGAACACGATCACCAACCGATCCAACATGGGCCTGCACACCCGGTTCATGAGATCCATGAACGCTGCCGGTGCGTTGGTGAGTCCAAAAGGCATCACCACAAACTCTTAATGCCCAAAACGAGTTCTGAAGGTCGTCTTCTGCATATCCTCCTCGCATACTCTCATCTGATGACATCCAGACCTCAAATCAATCTTGGAAAACCAAAATGCCCCCTGGAACTGATCAAACAAATCGTTGATCCTCGGTAGTGGATAACGGTTCTTGACCGTTAACTTGTTCAACTCCCGGTAATCGACACACATCTGGTGTGAACCATCCTTCTTCTTAACAAAAAGTGTAGGTGCTCCCGACGGCGAGCTACTCGGCCTAATGAAACCGTTCCCCTATAGCTCCTAGAGCTGTGAGGATAACTCCTGCATCTCTGGTGGCACAAGGCGATAAGGTGCCTTGGCAATAGGCGCCACACCCAGAACTAAATCAATCCGGAACTCCACCTGCCTCTCGGGAGGCACACCTGGAAACTCCTTGGGAAAAACATCCGGGAAATCGCACACTATCAGAGCCTCGGAGATAGAACTTGGCCTCTTTGTAACAACCAGCGTATCCATCATGTACGCCAAGAACGCAATACAACCCTGTTCTGAACTCTGCCTCGCCCATACAGCAGAACAGAAAACTGATCTAGATCTGGTACCCTCGCCATATACTGTAAGCACTCCCCCACTAGGGTCTCGTATAGGCACCAAATAACGCTCGCAGTCGATCACAGCTCCAAGATGTCTCAACCAATCCATGCCCACGATGACACAAACATCCCTAATCGCTATCAGCATCAGATCTATCGGAAACTTGACACCAAAAATCTATAATACACATCCTCGGAATACATCAGCAGCAAAAACCGCGTGCCCATCGGCTATAGAAACCCTCAGAGGTCGACTCAATGCCTCACGTCAGATACTGATGTGATGACTAAAAGATAAAGACACGAAGGATCGACTCGCACCCGTGTTAAATAACACCAAAGTCGGTACAAAACTCACAAGAAATGTACCTAAATACAACACATCATAAGCACAATAAATATCAAAATAAATAAATAAGGAAATACGTACCATCCACGACATCAGGTGTTGTGCGAACCTCCTCCGTTGTCTGCTGAAAAGCTCTCCCACGAGCCCTCAGATCATCGGCCTTCACCAACCGACTATCAGTACCACACAAAGCAGCAGGAGTGGAACCCTGGGCTAATCCCTAAACAAGCTGAGGGCACTCGGCCTTCTGATTGTCGGTTTGGTTGCAGTGAAGCAAACTGCAAACCCCTAGGGGTAATCCTTCGCCATGTGCCCCTATTTTCCGTATTTGTAGCAAATACCCACCCGACAAGATCCCTCATGACTCTAGCCGCACTTGCCACAAGTGAGGCCCTTTTGGCCTCCTGATCTCAAATCAGCGGGCTTAGCCCGCTTCACTGCTAGCTGCAACTGTTCCGGTCTCCGGTCTCTCCCGTGAGACTCCGCCTCCTCCTTGTCCTGAGTCTCTAGCTCAATCTCCTTCCTCCTGGCATTTACCTGAAGCTCGGAAAATGTCCGATAAGATGAGTTCGCCACGAACTCTTGAATATCCCTCCTCAGAATGCTCAAATACTGACTCATGTGTGCCTGCTCAATAGACATGTGCTTAGGGCAGAAGAACGCCCTCTCGTGAAACATCCTCGTAATCTATGTCACTGAATCTGTCTTCTGCTTGAGAGACAGAAAATCTTGGGCCAACCGTTCCCTCTCCACTGGTGGAACATACTCATTTAGGAACAACAGTGTAAACCTCTCCAATGTCACTGCAGTATGCTCTGCAGGGGTAAAACTGGTTGTCACAAACTTCCACCAGTCCTTCGCTCCCAAGCGAATCTGGTTCAGCGCGAACCAACCCCTCAAATGCTCTGGGCACGAGCACGTGTAAAAGCATACCTCAATATCATAGATCCATCTCATAGCAGTAATCGGATCATGTGTCCCATCAAACTCTAGTGGCTTCATGTTGCTGAACTCCCGAAACAAAATGAGTCACCTCCTTATGGCCTAGTAGCAGCGACAGCTGTGGAGGCTGCAGCAACATCGACCTCAATAACAGCGGCATACCGCTCATAAAAAGTTTTGATCAGGGTGGTCTTAATAGACCTAAACATCTCCGGTATCGCCTCTCAAATAGTTGTGGCCTCCTCCTCATGGATGATCATGCGGATCTCCTTGTCACTAGTCCTACTTTCCTTGGGGTTGTGGCGCGTACCCACCATGATGTCTCTGAAACACAACACAAAAATCATTAGAGACTCGGTCGAGAATACTCACACTCGATTACCGCCCCTACATGCTCCTTAGTACCCTAAGGATTCTTACATGGGTTGCATACAGATCTGATGCTTTCAGTAGTACGGGCCCGATATTACCTTCCACACCAACCTGTAGTAACCTCAAGTCCTCCTCCCTAGGATTCCAATTCACAAGTACTCTAACTCTCACGGATATTAGGCTACTCTCTCAGTAGACTCCTCATATAATCATATAGATATCTCTCCTAGATTAACCCTCGACTCAGAACTCTTTTTAAGTAATCCTGCTAGATACTCCTACTCAGCACATACTCAAGGCAACAATAGATAGCAGAAATTCCTAGGCTAAGGCATCACAAATCAGGCAACTCTAGCCCTAAATATGAAATACCTAGCCTATACTCTAGCGTGCATCCCTAACATTTAATAAATATCTCATAACACAAATAAGTAAGGGTATTTTGCTAAATCACCGTTCGGGCTCTGGCTGATTGTACACACTCTCCAACTCGTTTTTCCTTTAAAACTCTTACTCGTTTTAGAAAAATCATTTCTTTTGAAATTTTTTTCTCAAATCCTCAGTTTGAGTGCAGACACACCCAAAGGTATATCCGAATCCCTCAAACCAAGGCTCTGATACCAACTTGTAACACCGTAAATTTCCAAACAAAATTTTCATTTGAAACACAATCCAGGATCATCCAAAAACATATCTCCAACTCGTATGTGTACCCAATATCACCCAACCATAAAAATCACCGAATATCAAGTTATCAAAAGCACATGTTCATTAATTGTCTAAAACACAATCCATGATCATCCAAAAACATATCTCCAACTCTTATGTGTACCATCAAGTCGGTGCCTTCCCGTGATCCTAAGAAGTACCTGAAACACAAAACACATAACACGGTAAGCACAAAGTTTAGTGAGTTCTCCAAAATACCACACACATCACATTAGCCTCTCATGGATATGCTCAATAAGGCCCTCCGACCAATGTGTCTCAGTGGAACCCTCTGGTCCCACAACTCGGGTGGACCCTTTGGTCCTAACTCAACAAGTTCAAAATAATACTTTGTATAAATCACAAAGACATAATGCAGGATACAACAATACTCAATATAAGCACACAAGACCCTCCAGTCACACAAAATTTCCACTAAAGGTAAGTATAGTGAGAAGACTCACCTCGTAAGAAATCAGATAACCTCAAACTCAAATCACCGGTCTAGCCTCCGCCTAACACATACGATAATTATCTCTAATTAATAACGACTCTTAAAGAAGCTAGATTAAACCCTTCTACAAACTCATAGAAGGATAAAAGACCATTTTACCCTTCTGTGGCCTTAATAGTCTAGAAATTGACCAAACCCTAAAAGTTAACTAAAAAGTCAATGGAAACGTGTACGCTGCGCGTACCATCCCTCTACGTTGGGTGTACTCAATCACCATGCATGCATCGGGGATTCTTGACCCTACGATGTGCGTACTGGGTTTACGCTCAGTGTACATCATAGTTTTGCTCTTCCTACTCATTTGGTATTAATCCATTAAGACCATAGCTCAAATCTTAGATCTGGACTCCCTAAAGGCTCATACTCCATAAAGTCTGTGACTTTAAGCCTTTGCATGGCTGATAAAGCCACAAACACCAAAAGTCTTACTCTCTATTCTAAAAAATGCTCATATCTCATGCATGGTTTGGTTTAAACGTCGAAGTCTCTATTTTTATGATTCTACACCACTAAAAACACTCAAAAGAGCTGATTCTGGAGCTCAATATCTCATAAAGCATCCAACTTTGTGACCAAAACCCTAAAATGAACTAAATTGATGCACACATCAAAAGGGTGAGAAAGCTTTGAGCTCTATACCTCTAAATAAAGCTCCAACTACAGATAAGCTCAGATCCAAAGCTTGGACTCCCACTCCTTCCTCTTCAAAACTCTTTCTTCACTCCAAAGAAACCACAAGAACACTTAATTGCGCACAAATAGACACAAAAGCTCAAGGCACGAGAAATAGGGTTTGAAAGGGTTGATGTCTAGGAATGGTGTCCAGAAATGAGGCTGTCTTGTCCTTTAAATAGGGAGACATCCTAAATTAGGGGTTTCACTTTGGGCCTAGTATGCCCAGCGTACCGTCTGGGACACCCAGCATACTAGGTGGCGTCTTCGTCAAAAACACACATATGAGTATGCTGAGCGTACACATGTGTACGCCCTGCGTACTACTCATTTACCACCTTTTCTCACAAAAGGTCCAAACTTGACAATTACCCAAAGAACAAGGGTTTATAAGGTATACCTGGTCTTGGGATGTTACATAAATAATCTATTATATTTTATTATATTAGTCAATTTCCTTTTTTCTATTCGTTCTTCACTGTAAAGTTAAAGTAAAAACAAAGAAAATATTAATACTTTTATAAAAAAAATATAAGTGATAAAAATATACTTCGTGTGTAATACTCCCCACTCTTAACATGTTTTTTTTAAGATTGACATTAGTACTTAACAATTACTATAGCTTGGAATTTTAAATCACTATTTTACTTGGACTTTTCATTCCCTTCCAATATTTCATAGCTTTAATGACAAAAATAAAAGTACAATACTGAAATAAGATAATTTTTTTTAAATATAATAATGATTTTTTTCAAAGAAATAGTTTTTAATTAAGTAAAATAATAATAGTTTAGAATAAAGTAAAACTACAAAATAAATTATATTATATTAAAATTGATTGTTATTTGAAATAATAATAATAATAATAATAATAATAATAATAATAATAATAATTAATGAAATAAAAATTCTTCAATAAATTATTTCGAAATCATTAAATATTATCTATATGTATTATTAAATTAAAAATTTTATTTATTCAATTCAAACACAACTTATTATATCTATATTATCGTATACTTAAAATAATTATAAAATTACTTACAATTTAGTGTAAAAATCATTAAAATAAATGATAAATTCCAATAATTGTTATTATAACATATAATTGTCAATATTTATATTACATTATTGCATACAACTCAAGAGTTTGAAACTTATATTACAACTCAAGATTTTTCTATTTTAAATATAGTTTTGATTCAAAATTTAATGTAATTAGTCATGCCTTTTTATTTTCCACTGCATTCAATTAATAGTAAAAATAAAAAATGATATAAACTTATTACAGTTAATAAAACTAATACGTTAACTATATATTTTATTTTTGCTATTGACATTGGTATTTGCATGTATAAATACTAAATCACAATTTATAAAATTTCATTATTTTAATTAAATAATTATATTGGTGCACAACGCGCAATATTTCGCCTAATATTACAATAAATGCCAAAAACTTAAATGTTATTGGTCCAGAATTAATATAAAATTATATCAAATTTACACATCTTCTAGCTTTCATTTATTAACAATAAATTATAACTTACATCTACATTTATTCAAAGTAGTTCATATATATATATATATATATATATATATATATATATATATATATATATATATATATATATATATATTGTTAAAATAATTCTAATATGAATATTAACGTTTTATTATTCATATATCATATATACTTATAAAGCTATCATTTTTCTTGAATCTCATGCATTTGAAACCCCCTTTTTTAACTTCCTCAAACCACATTCATTTGAAACCCCATTTTTTAACTAATGCAACTCAAAATTTTTATTAATTATGATTTAACACTCAAAAGTTTTATAACTTATATTATGTTTAATTAGCATTTAGTGAAAAGTTTACTATAAAAAGGCCAATCTTCTCGGAAGACATGCATACAAATCATATAAAATTTCATAAATAAAACAAACTTATAGGTTTTTATATTGGGTTGAGGTCTTATGACCACCTTTGGAGATATGGTATTATATTAGAGCTTTTAATTTGTAAGTTTGTTATACTAATTCGTTTTAATATTTTTTTCGGTTTTGGATTATTGTAATACACTTTTGGAGATATGCAAATATAATAGATCTTTAAATTTGTAAGTTTGTTATACTAATTCGTTTTTATATTTTCTTCGTTTTTGGATTATTGTAATACTGTCATTATATGTTATGGTTTAATCGTTAATATATTGACCATATGTTATATAGGGTGATGTCGAAAATATTTAATTAAATATGTTAAATATGTTTTTTTTTTGTTTTATAATTGTACCATTTCAAAAAGAAAACTAATACATATGTTATACTTTCTATCTCTCTCTCTCTCTCTCTCTCTATATATATATATATATATATATATATATATATATATATATATATATATATATATATTATAATAGAGGTCGAAACACTTCAACCAAAATGCATTTAAAATCTAATATTTCAAATGTTTTTTAATAATGATTGTAAAAATTTCAACATGTGTTACTTAATTGATTGATTAATAAAAATATTAATGTTTTGAAACTCTTAACCCTTAAACTTATATTATTTAATTTGTTAGTTAACTAAAATATTTTTCCTACATAAAGATAACATTTTTATGTTTGGTTACTCATATTTGTTTATGTAATTAGAAAACAAAATCTACATAGAATGACTACTTCAATTTCACATAGGAATCGATACCACTAGAAAGGTATGTTGTCTTTAACATGTGGTAGGAGATACACATACCCTTTTTAATTATTTATATTAATGCTTAGTAATATCTATTTTATAATCCTATTCACTTTAATTTTTAGGTACAAATTAAGGATGGGGATTTTCGGTGCACCAACATAAAGTCAAACGTACGTCTTGAAAAATATGTAATTAAAATTAAATATCATATTTACTAATTGACTTATTTTAGAACTCTCGATGACATTTATATATAATGATATATTTTGTATGACTTCATTCTTAATTTCAATGTTTAATATTTGAAAGTTCATATATGAAACCTTGGATGTTTTGGTATAATATAAATAGTGTAATATAAAGTTTATTAGTTCAATATTGTATATTAATAGCTCATTAAACAACTTATTTCTTATTTTATCCAAAAAAATATTATCAGACATAAGAAAAGTAGATTATATTAATGTTATACAAAAACTTTTAATATAAATTGGATATTATAAAAGTAAAAGTAAAGTTTATAAGGTATGGACTATATTAGATAGTATCAAAATATACGTTGATGAATTTTTATGTTATTTAATAATTCGGATAATGCCCAAAACATTACTAAAAACGTAAATTTCAACATATTTCTATTTTTTTCCATAATTATTTTAACCACTTAAACGCATTCTTGCGCAATGCGCGAGGTTACGCCTAGTCATTATCATCATTGAAACTCTCATGCATTTTTTCCTTTCACCACATTCATTTGAAACTCCAATGACTTTTCAATTTCTTTCTAATAATTATTATAAGTTGGTCACATTCATTTGAAACTCCCATGACTTTTCAATTTCTTTCTAATAGTTATTATAAGTTGGTCAATAAGATTAAATAAATATGAAACCTAAAGTGTAATCATATATAAACTAAATTTCAATATTAAAAAAATATATTTTCTTCTACTTATAAAGTTTGTTTTTAACTTTTAACATATTATACTTAATTTATTAGGTCTAATATGTTGTATGTAAGCCATTATCATTTTAAAGCTACAACTTTTGATCAATTTGTATAAAATACTTAAATTGTTAATTTAAATATAACCTTACAGGATCAACTTAAATATAAATTTAGTTCAACTTAAACAACCCAAAGAATATTTTGTAAATAGTTAAAAGTGATAAATTGTAGTGTCTTTCTAAGAATGATTATAAATTGGTTAATAAGGATAAATAAGTACCAAACCTAAAGTGTAATAAAAAAATAAACTAAATTTCAATGCAATTTTTCTTGAACCACATTCATTTGAAACTCCGATGCATTTTTTCCTTTCACCACATTCATTTGAAACTCCTATAACTTTTCAATTTCTTTCTAATAATTATTATAAGTTTGTTAATAAGGTTAAATAAATATCAAACATAAAGTGTAATCATATATAAACTAAATTTCAGTATTAAAAAAATATATTTTCTTCTACTTATAAAGTTTGTTTTTAACTTTGAACATATTATACTTAATTTATTAGGTCTAATATGTTGTATGTAAACCATTATCATTTTAAAGCTACAACTATTGATCAATTTGTATAAAATACTTAAATTGTTAATTTAAATATAACCTTAAAAGATCAACTTAAATTTAAAATTTAGTCAAACAATATTTTATAAATAGTTAAAAGTGATAAATTGTAGTGTCTTTTTAATAATGATTATAAATTGGTTAACAAGGATAAATAAGTATCAACCTTAAAGTGTAATAAAAAAATAAACTAAATTTCAATATTAAAATAATATTTTTACTTCTACGTATAAAGTTATGTCTTTAAGTTTTAACATATTATACTTAATTTATTAGATTTAATATGTTGTTGTATGTAAACTATTATCAGTTTAAAGCTACAACTTTAAAATTGTATGGACAAAATACTTATATTGTTAATTTAAATATAACATTATAGGGTCAACTTCAATATAAATTTCAGTTCTACTTTTAAATAGTTAAAAGTGATAAATTGTAGCGTCTTTCTATTAATGATTATAAATTGGTTAATAAGGATAAATAAGTATCAAACCTAAAGTGTAATAAAAAATAAACTAAATTTCAATGCATTTTTTCTTGAACCACATTCATTTGAAACTTCGATGCATTTTTTCCTTTCACCACATTCATTTGAAACTCCCATAACTTATCAGATTCTTTCTAATAATTATTATTAGTTGGTTAATAAGGTTAAATAAATATCAAACATAAAGTGTAATCATATATAAACTAAATTTCAGTATTAAAAAAAAATATTTTCTTCTACTTATAAAGTTTGTTTTTAACTTTTAACATATTATACTTAATTTATTAGGTCTAATATGTTGTATGTAAACCATTATCATTTTAAAGCTACAACTTTTGATCAATTTGTATAAAATACTTAAATTGTTAATTTAAATATAACCTTAAAGGATCAACTTAAATATAAAAATTAGTCAAACAATATTTTGTAAATAGTTAAAAGTGATAAATTGTAGTGTCTTTCTAATAATGATTATAAATTGGTGAACAAGGATAAATAATTATCAAACTTAAAGTGTAATAAAAAATAAACTAAATTTCAATATTAAAATAATATTTTTACTTCTACGTATAAACTTATGTCTTTAACTTTTAACATATTATACTTAATTTATTAGATTTAATATGTTGTTATATGTAAACCATTATCAGTTTAAAGCTACAACTTTTGAACTGTATGGACAAAATACTTAAATTGTTAATTTAAATATAACATTATAGGGTCAACTTCAATATAAATTTCAATTCCACTTAAAAAAACGAAAGAATATTTTGTGAATAATGAAAACTGATAAATTGTAGTGCTAAATAAAAACTAAATTGTAATATCAATTCACTAAAATATTTCCTAAAGATACTTTTATAATCGTTAAAAGTTTTGAAATAAGTAGCTTAAAATAACTTACAATAACAATAGTTAAAAATAACTCTATATAAATGATTTTATTGTTACCTTTAAAAAAAATTGTTTGATGTTTTAAATAATTACACTAATAGAAATTAATACGTTAAGCAAATAAATTTTAAAAATGAATTAAAAATAACAACAACTATAAATAATATTAAACCATATATTATATTTAATTTTATTCATAAGTAACCTCCAGGTAGAGGTCATTCAAAAGATTGAGATTATAAAGTTTTAATAGATGCATATATTATCATATAATTCAAAATAATCAATATACTATATCAACTTACTATACAAATTATTATATCAAATTTAACGACATTATTGTTATATTTAGGAAAACATATATTTGTAAAGATTTTAGCTATATAGATGTTTTTGCGCAACGTGCGGGTATTCGCCTAGTATACTTATAAATGGAGCATTTTTCCTTTCACCACATTCATTTGAAACTCTCATACATTTTTCCTTTCGCCACATTCATTTGAAGCTCCCATGACCTTTCAATTTCTTTCTAATAATGATTATAAGTTGATTAATAAGATTAAATAAACATCAAACCTAAAGTGTAATCATATATAACTAAATTTCAATATTAAAAAATATCTTTAATTCTACTTATAAAATTATGTTTTTTTAACTTATAACATATTATACTTAATTTATTAGTTTTAATATATTGTTGGATGTAAACCGTTATCATTTTAAAGCTACAAATTTTGAATAATTTGTATAAAATACTTAAATTATAAATTTGAATATACCATTAAATGATCAACTTAAATATAAATTTTAGTTTAACATAAACAACCCAGAGAATATTTTGTAAATAGTTAAAAGTGATAAATTGTAGTCTCTTTCTAATAATGATTATAAGTTGGTTAATAAGGTTAAATAAATATCAAACCTAAAGTGTAATTATAAATAAACTAAATTTCAATATTAAAATACTATCTTTATTTCTATTTATAAAGTTATATCTTTAACTTTTAACATATTAAACTTAATTTATTAGATTTAATATATTGTTGTATATAAATCATTATCAGTTTAAAGCTACAACTTTTGAACATTTGGACAAAATACTTAAATTGTTAATTTAAATATAACATTAGAGTGTTAACTTGAATTTTTTCATATATATATATATATATATATATATATATATATATATATATATATATATATATATATATGTAATAGTTCAAATAAAAACAGTAAAAAGTGTGAGAACGTAAAAACACTATTTTTGTTGTTATTATTCTGCAATAAATTTTGTATCCACAAGTTTATGTCATTATTCAGCAATGAATAAATAAATAGTCACAAGTTAAAACTAAAATTAAAATTTACTATAAAAATGCACATACGTAAATTTATAATAGAATAATAATGTACTAATGAATATACGAATAAAACGTTAATATTTATATTAGAATTATTTCAACAATACACATATACAACATTCATTACAAAATAATAGCATAAACCAAGTATTTTTATGTTCTCACATTATTTACTGTTTTATTGGAACTTATTTCTCTCTCTCTCTCTCTCTCTCTCTGTATATATATATATATATATATATATATATATATATATATATATATATATATATATATCAAGGTTGCAAAAAACGTTCGACGCTAGCTAGTCGGTGGACTAGGGTCATGAGATTAATCGGTTAAACGAAGATTAATCGGGGGATTAATCGGGTACCATTAATTGTTAATTTGTTGAATTTTAAAAAAAAATATGACTAATATCATATCAAAGTTCGTAAATACCACTAATATGATAACAAAATAGGTTAATATGATTAATAAAACACTAATCATGCATCAAATAGTTTCCATTGAGAAAAAACTTCTTCAAAATGTTAAAATTTCATCTTTTTATAATGTTTCACTCATTATGTATGCAATGATTAATCGCTAGGCGCCCTCTAATCGGTCGAGTAGCGCCTAGGGATTAATCGGAGATTAATCGGGATCTGGTCGGGATTTTTACAACAGTGATATATATATATATATATATATATATATATATATATATATATATATATATATATATATATATATTTAGTTGAGAAAAAAAAGATTGAGAATGAGAGAATGATTTTCAGCCACACATTTATTTTGCCGCAAAACACATAGGCATATTGGCGGAAATGGGTAATGGATACACATGTATTTTCCAACCAAACATGCTTCTTTAAGCTATGTTAATCATTAGTTTAATATACATAAAAGCATATATTTTTTTTTTGTTTTTTGAAAAAACATCATAAATGGTGTCTGTGGTTTTCCAAAATCTGAAGTTTAATCCTCATGGTTTAAAAACATGATAGATGGTCCCTGTGCTTTGAAAACTTTTGACGATTGGTCCTTATTGCTAACTCCAATAAATTTTATCTGTTAATTGAAGGGCATTTTCATCATTTCACCACTATGGGGACCATTTATGATGTTTTCACTTGTTTTTTTAAATGGAATAATATGAAGATGCCCCCCCCCCCCCTCTCTCTTTCTAAAAAACACGAGACCCATCCATTTCTCACCTACTCTTCTTCCCTCACCCAACATTATTCCATCGGATACTCCACCATCACCATCCCCGTCGAAGACAAATGTCGACACAATCATGTGTATTTTAGTCAACCAAGCCTTCATGGTGAAGCCACGGAAAACCTATTTGAATATTGTCGATGAAACCCAAGTGAAATCGATGACAACCCATGTGAAATCGGACAATGAAATCAACCTACTGGAGCCATCTTGACTGAAATCCTTACCCTCTTCAGTTTGCTAGAGGTGGTGGTGAGATTGATGCTGACCATAGGGCTCCATTTGCCCGTAAATTACCAACAAAAAACAGGGTGAAAGCCATCTATTGTGAACATTTTTGTTGCCCAGAACTAAAAACAAATTGATTTCCTTTCTTTTTTCTTGAGTCCGACTTGCAGGTCCCTTAAAAAATTGATGTATGTTTATTAATTTTACTGAGTCAAACTTAAAAGTTTTCAAATTCAAATTTTGATCTTGATGGGATTTCACATGAGACTCAAGTTTGTTAACCACATTAGATTACCGAAACCTCTAGATATTTTCTAGTGAGCTTGTTTGTAGAGAGATCGATGATCTTAATGTTTCAATGTTTGAAATGAATATGAGATTTCACCTGTTAGATGAAGGCGAGGACTAGTAGTTATATGATGAACTTCTTGTTTCTTGTTAACACACCTCAGTTTCTGATCTTCCATAAAATCTCACGGCTCAAAGCTCTTCTTGGTCTAACAACAAGGTTCATTGATGCGTAGGCTACAAACTTTACAAGGTGAGAGCATTTATGGTTCTGGGTGTGATCAAAAGCTGATCTTTTCATGTTGAGGGTGTTTAAAGCACGAAGGAATCGATAAGCGAGATGGATCTTAAGAGAGGTACGGTTTTTGGATGTGGGTTGAGGTGCAGACTAGGGCTGTTCACTATTCAGATAAAACCGAATTATCCAATTGGACAATTTGGATTGGACTATTTGGTTCGGATATTCGGATTTTTGGATTGGTTTCCAACGAAATTGAATTATTATTTTGGATTTTGGATTGGTTTTGGTTTATAAAATAAGAACCAAATAGTCCAAAAAAACCGAATAAACATTTATTATTATATATATATATATATATATATATATATATATATATATATATATCTATAATTATTTATTAATTTTGTAATTTATTTTTTTTAATAGGTTCAAAACGTTTCACCCGATAAAAAAAAACATTAATATGCATTTTCTCTCGAAGTTTTTTATCTATAAAATATTTAACTATAATATATCTTCTTATTAGTTGTTTATAAATTTCAAATCACAACTAAAGTATTTGTTTTAGCTTTTTATATAAAGTTTGGTAATATTATAATTATATGTCGTTTTAAAATGTTTCGGTTTTTAAAAGCCGAATTATAAAAACCGATCCAACCAAATTGTAAGTGGATCGGATCGGATCGGATTTGAATTTAGTTTGGACAATTCGGATCCACGTTTTGAAAAACGAAATCAATTTGGATTTACTTGATTGGATCGGATCAAACCGATCCATCCAAACAAACACCCCTAGTGCAGACATTCAGAATCAACTTACATAATTAGGGTTGTTTGGGAGAGAGAGAGAGAGAGAGAGAGAGAGAGAGAGAGAGAGAGAGAGAGAGAAATAGAGAAAGAGAGAGAGAGAGAGAGAGGGGGGTGGGACCCATCTGCATTTATTCCATTTTTTTAAAAAAATTAAGTGAAAACATCATAAATGGTCACTGTGGTTGTGAAATGACGAAAATACCCTTCAGTTAACGGACAAACTTAATGGAGTTAGCAAAAAAGACCAAAAATCAAAAGTTTTGAAAACACAGGAACCATTTATGAGGTTTTTAAACCACGGCGACTAAACTTCAGATTTTGGGTAACCACAGGAACCATTTATGATGTTTTTTCTTCTTTTTTTGATTTTTGGAAAGCTATTTTTTTCGAAAAATTATTTTAAATATATTAAAATTCATAATTTTTTATTCTCTATAAATTGACATCTATATTGATATAGTTTTAAGATAAGATAATTTTTTTTAGAGTTTCAGCTCTTATTTTTCATAAGTAAATAAAAATCCATTAGATTTTTGTTACAATACACTTGTTATTCACTTATGAATATGCTTAACTTTTTTATTCATTTATGAATAACGATAGCTGAAACTAATTAAAAAAATAAAATTTTTAATTTATCTTAAAACAATATATTTAAAATCATTTTTTTTTGATAAAAATAGCTCCTTAAAAATTAAAAAAACCAAAAAAACTATGTTTATATATATATATATATATATATATATATATATATATATATATATATGAAGGTAATTATTAGCATACTTTAATGATATATGTTTTGTTGGAAAACACATGTATACCCATTTCCCATTTCGCCAGTACAATAAGGGCTTTTGCGGCAAAAATAAATGAGTGGCTCAAAATGATTCTCCAATTTTCAACTTTTTTTATGTTCTTAATTGAACTTATCTCTCTCTCTCTCTCTCTCTCCCTATATATATATATATATATATATATATATATATATATATATATATATATATATATAGGGTGATGTTCAATAGAGAACCATAATTACCAAGAAACCAATCTTTTTTTCAACTTTTAGAACTTATTTTTTATCAAAAAAAAAATATATAGAAATTCATAAATTTTATTTCCAATGATATAAAATTCGATTTTTTTTTACCTCAAATTCACAATGTGAATCTTTGAAAATTCACAACGTGAATCCGGATTCACACGGTGAATCCGAAAAATATTTTTCACATTCACAATGTTAATATATGAATTTAGATATTTTTAGATTTTTTTCGATAAAGAATAAACTTTAGAAATTGAAAAAAAGATTTGGTTCCTTGAAGAACCAATGATTATGGTTCTCTATTGAACTTTTCCAATTATATATATATATATATATATATATATATATATATATATATATATATATATATATATATATATATATATGGGCTTAGGGAATATGTGGCTGTTATGTACCTAATATTAGGTATAGAACCATCAAAAAATACATAGTTTTAACAAAATGCAACCAAATCTCTTTACCATCCATCTTGTATCATCTATAAGACTAGATGATAAGTTTTGTACATATTTTTATGGAGTTTTAAATATTTAATTTTGCACCACAAACCATGTACAAGAATACATTATCAATTACCTATAAGTCTTGATATTCAAATTTAATATAGAAAACTATAGTGAATGATTGAAATTTATCACTAAAAACCTAATAAACTTCTTCCCATAACACATCAAAAAGAACCATGCAAGTATACATATGGTAGATGTCAAAGAAGTTATGAAGTCTACTAGAGGTCTAATATAAACAACACATTCGAAATACAATGATGTTAGGGATAAATTATGAAATCAGAAATAATATGAGCTCAAAAGCAATAGAAATAAGCTAACAATGAAAAGATGTTATGTTTTTTTAATCAAAATGAAGTCAATTCTGATGGTTTTATACCTTATATTACATACATGACAGCCATATATTCACTTTTCCATATATATATATATATATATATATATATATATATATATATATATATAAAATTGTTGTTATCTTTTTGTCATGATAGCCAATCAAATGTCCCAATCACATATTTTAATGGTTTATTTGAATTTAAATATACTAGAGTTTAGGCATGGCATGTGAATGCCAACAAAGGGCATGGAAAAAGAAAAGGACATTCAATCAGAAAATGTATGATTTAGTTTAAAGTTCTCATAAATCACATGGAGGGGTCATGGCCTTGTCCTTGTACATTCCTACCCAATACCCCCTAACTTTTTTTTATTTTCTTTATCCATATCAAAATACAATATAATAAGAGGTCGTAGATGTTCATAATTTTCTATACAAATGATGAAACGATGAAATTCTGTCAAAAGATGAACCGTTAAACCGATATAATTTGATATCCGGTTGCATTTCGTGTCAAATGCCAGTAAAAGTACTACTAAAAATCTTTCAAAATATTTTGATACCATAGTGTCACACCATTCTAGAAAAGATAAATTGACCTTATTTTGTATATTATGCACGAAAAGTATATGGTTGATTATGCATTTTTAGTTTTCTAATAAAAATAGTTTTTAAATATATATTAAACGATTGTTGTATTTATATTATATAATACGTTTATATTTCTAAAAGATTTAAATACAAGATATCCTTACTAATAAATGAAAATGACTTTGTCACATGTCTTTCTCTCATAAAATTAGCTACATGTCATTTTGTAATAATTTGAAATATATTTATTTTCCATTTGTCATTACTTTAATTTTCATTTTCAATATATCATTAATTTAGTTTCCATAAATTAAACTTACAATAATAACTATTAACTTCAAATTTCAAATTTTAAATTTTAAATTTTAAATTTCAAATTCAATTTCAAATAAATTTACAGTTTAAACTTTTATGTTTAACATTTTGTTATAATTAACCTGTTTAGTACACACTAAACACATAATTTTAATTTATTTATTTTTTGCAGGTTTTTTTTCTCATAATTTTCATTTATTTCGTTTATTTCAATTTCAAATTCAAATAAAATTTATATTTAATTGTTTGTACTTAATATTTTGTTTTAATCAATCTGAATAATATACGGGTCTCACAACTAGTAATAAATATACATAAAATATGTTTACCGTTTGTTGTAAAAGGTATAAAATGGAAAGCAGAGAGGTCGTGTAGAACTGTAGATCATGTAAGGACAAATTCAAGGGTTGCTATGTAAGGTATTGTTTTATGCACCCATTAAGTATTAACCATTATTTTGTGGCAACTATTGATTGGTCAATATCATTGTGCTCCAAGAATAGTGTAAAAGGTACAATTTTTGCTTATTAGAAACATTTTTTAGATATTTTATATTTTATTTCAGTTGATGCCATTAAACGCGGATTGATTTTTTAATGGGACTGGTAGAAAGTTTATAAAAACAATAGCAAGATCTTAAATAGTAATGTTATAATTGTAAAGTTTATAGAAGCAATAGTAAGATATTCGTAATGTTATTATTGTAAAGCTAATCAAATAAATTTATTTTATATATTTATCAAATAAATGTCTTTCTCAGCATGATCGCTCCCAAAATAGTGTCGTTCCAAAAGTTACAAAGAACGCAAAAGGTGTAATAGTAACTGCATCAAAATAATTTTTTTAAACACTTTTAAATTAGATAAAATTGCAAAAATGATCCATGTGGTATGTATTTTTTTCAAGGTTCAGTCTAAACTCAACTTTTTGGGCATTATAGTCATTTTGAGCTAGTTTTGTTGCGGATTTGGTCCATCGGTTAACTCAAATGACTTTAATACGTTTGATATTTATTTTTTATTTTTCTTTCATTTTTTTTAAATCTAATACTTATTTATTTGTTTAGCTAGTTAAAAAATAAAACTCTCTCTCTCTCTCTCTCTCTCTCTCTCTCTCTCATCCAGAGCTTTTTGCTTGTTTCTGTTTGTTCTTGTTTATTTTTCCTATTTTATTGTTTTGTTCTTGTATGTTCATACTCATCTTTTGAATGTTAAATCCTCCATGATAGCTCCACCCAATTGGTTCCTCCTTCACCACCCTCACCCTTGGCGATTAATCCCAACCAAAAACCCCCCGAAGCCTTTGAAGCCTATCAAGATCTTAAGCCTCTCAAGAGCTCAAGCGCGCATACACACACAGACACAAACACACATTCGTATCATGTTTGTCACTGTTGTGGCTTAATTTTACGAAGATGACGAAGCCGCCAACGCCACCATTTCTTTTTCTTCGCCAGAAAAACGAAGATGGTGGGGGTTATCTCTGACTGTGAAGGTGAAAACGCCTTTTGGACCACAACCAATTGCAGATCTGACTCATCGTCGACCATAGAGGTTATCTGTCGAGAAGACGAATCCAAATCTGAAGAGGTAGGGTTTGCAGTTCCGTCACCCACTATGTTGAGATACGAGCCTACCTCCAACAATATAGATCTGAGAGAAAGAAAGAGAGAGAGAGAGAGAGAGTCGTCGTTTGAAACACTTACCCCTCTATGACAAATCCAAATCTGAAGAGGTAGGGTTTGCAGTTCCGTCACCCACTATGTTGAGATACGAGCCTACCTCCAACAATATAGATCTGAGAGAAAGAAAGAGAGAGAGAGAGAGTCGTCGTTTGAAACACTTACCCCTCTATGACAAATAAATCTTGTTTTGTCTGAATACGTCTGAAACACTCGCCCCTCTCTTGACGAAGAGACCCACCTGTTGAGGATCATTTGTTTCTAATGTCAGCAAGCCCTTTAATTCCATCTATTTCCTCTGATTTCATCCAAAAGATAACCCCAAACAAATTCACCATCTTCGTCATCTGTTCTCGTTTGTTTGTGACCCCATCTGCAGATCGGAGTTACAAGGATGAGTAAGGCATGTCATATTTGCTTCAGATGAAAAAAATACGGCTCCGTTCGATAGTTGTTGACTGAGAAAGTGCTGACTGGGAAATATCTTTATGGGTAAGAAATCCTGACTGAGTAAGAAATCATGTTATTTGATTGTACACCTGACTGAATGTGTTGACCGATGAAAAATGACCATTTTATCCTGCTGTTGTATATAGTGATGGATGAAGTTGCTGAACAATTATAAAACCATACAGATTGTCATACAAAATGTAAATTACACACAAGTCATTTAAAAATCTAAATAAAAATTGTCATACAAAATATAAATTAAACATAAATTATTTAATATCCAAATAAAAACATAATGAAATTTAAAATAACATAATAATTTAATGTAAAGTAGGTGAAAGTAGTTGATTTGCAATCTGATCACGCAAAACACACATATATTGAATGACTTCTGGACCCCATTCTATGCCTTGTATGTTTTATCTATCAATTCCCCCACCTTGGACGTCAGGGGTAACCATAGTGTTCTCCTCAAAGTTTGTAAACAAGTCATCTTCTATATTGTATTTCCTAATAAAATTATGGACCGCGACACAAGCAATGACTATGTCTTTTTGCACAGTAAAAGGATAAGAAGCGATTTTTTTTAAGATTGGGAATGTTGCCTTCAATATACCATAAGCATGCTCAAGAACATTTCTAAGTTGTGCATGAGCATAATTGAACCTTTCTTCTCTATTTAAAGGTCTGCCTCTTCGAAAATCGGCTAAATAATACCTAGTATGCGGTATGGAGTCATAAACCCACGAGTGTTTGTATATGCAGCATCACAAAGGTAATATTTATCTGGAAATGAGTGTGACACATATTATATAAAGAAGATAGATAATAAAAGTTATATAAAGATTACAAACCTGGTGGAGGAAATGGGAATCCAGAAGTCGAATTGAATGCAACTTCTTTCAAAACTCTTGAATCATGTGCTATACCCTCCCATCCAACCCAAACAAAGGTGTATATCATATCAAAATCACAAATTCCTATTACATTTTGAAAACATTCTGTGACATCCCCATTTTCACAGCCATAAAAGACCAATTTCGTTTATGCTTTTATAATAGGGTTTAGGTCATTTTTGGTCACTTAACTTTTGGTTTTGTGCTCATTTGGTCACTTAACTCTTTTTAAGTTTTAAAAGGTCATCAAACTTTTGAGTTTATGCTCATTTAGTCACTTAACTTTTCATTTTGTCACTTAACTTTTAGATTTGTGCTCATTTAGTCACCTAACTTTTAAAAGTGTGCTCATTTAGTCACTAAACTTTTGAAAAAATTTAAAAGTTTAGTGACTAAGTGAGCACAATTTTAAAAGTTAGGTGACTAAATGTGACCAAACCAAAAGTTAAGTGACTAAATGAGCACAAAGCCAAAAGTTTGATGATCTTTTAAAACTTAAAAAGAGTTAAGTGACCAAATGGGCACAAAACCAAAAGTTAAGTGACCGAAAATAACCTAAACCCTTTATAATAAAATCAGAGTAATCCTTCAAAGAAAAGTGTTGCAGAATTTGTTCCCAAAACAAAATATGATAATGATTTATCAAAGCATTTCCTTAAAGAAATGTATTTTCATTGTATTACAAAACTCGGGATTTCAACGTTCTTTATATCCACGCGTAGGCATGACCGTACATTACGACGTTCGTTTAGACTCCGTTGGCTAATTTTGAATTTATTTTTAAAGTTATATTTTTAACAGGCCGAGACACAAAAAGTCTGTTAAAAATTCATAACTTTTTCATCCGACGTCCGTTTTGTCTGCCTTTTACCGTTGAATTACTATTAACGAGACCTTCGATTCCCGTTTAGGTTTTGTTGGCCGAAAACCGTTCGATCTACTATTCGGACTCCGGGTCGTATACTGTTAATCCAAAACTTGGGAAAATCATAACTTCCTCATACGAAGTTAGATTTGGGCATTCTTTTTATGCATACTATTGGTTTAACAAACACTACGACTTTCGTTTAGATCGCGAAGGCTAAAAAGCACTTCATCGTAAACTCACTTTTTACGTCACGCAGTGGCATGCCGGTTTTGTCGCGAAACTTTGACAGGTCATAACATGTTCGTTATAACTCGGATTTCGGCGTTCTTTATATCCCTGGAATCCTTGTCACGACCACTACAACTTTCTTCATAGATATCGGGCTTATCTAACGTTTTATTTTTTATGCTTATTTTTATTATATCTTTACAAAACAAGTATATAATCACATAAAAGCACATAATTCACATAATATTCTAGTAATTCATCTTTATTACTTTAAAATAGGTTATAACGGTTGACCTAGACTATTACATCATCGCATGAATGCTTAGCCTCAAAACACGGGCGTTACAATTCTCTCCCCCTTAGGATGATTCCGTCCCGGAATCATGCATCAACAAACGAATGCGGATAGCAACTCATCTTGTCAGTCTCTGTTTCCCAGGTGAGATTTGGCCCATTCGAATGTTTCCATCGCACAAGAACTAAGTCAACCATCTTGCGTCGCAACTTCTTCGTCTTACGGTCAACAAAAATCCTCCGGTTCTTCAATTAGCCTCTTATTTTCATCCATCCTTAACTCAGAAAATGGAATTATATCGGGAACTTCCCCCATGAACTTCCTCAAATAACACACATGGAATGTGTTATGAATACCATCTAGTTCTTCTGGTAGTTCTAGCTTCTAAGCTTGGTTCCCAAGCCTCTGAAGAACTTTGAACGGTCTAATGAATCTTGGACTCAACTTTCCACTTTTCCCGAATCTTATAAGCCCCTTCCACGGTGAGACTTTAAGCAAAATGAATCTCTAACTTCAAATGTCACCGGTCGTCTCTTCTTGTCAGTATAACTCTTTTGAGGCTCCTGAGTTGCTAACATCCTTTCCTTAATTACTTTTAGCTTTTCAACAGTCTTATGGACTATCTCGGGTAGGGGTGAGCAAAAGTGTTAGTTTTTTCTTATGTTTAACTTTGAAAAATGATGAAATTAGACAATTTTAAGATATTTATTGTTAATTACTATTGATTTGACGTTTTTAAAATATTAGTTGTTTGTGATTTAAGTTAATTGTCTTATATTTTATGTTTTTTTTATTATTACAAATAATATGTTTGAACTATTAAAACCGTTTGAACTTTAAATTATGGTAAAAAACTATACAAAATAAATGCACCAAAACCATACGGTTAATAACCGCAACACAAAAAAAACAAACCACACCGCAAAAATAACCGCCTAACCGCACCAAACGGTTTTGAAAATGGATTAACCGCATTTGCGGTTAGTGGTGAGGTTTTGATTAATAACCGTACCGCGCTCACCCCTAATCTCGATGCTCATAAGCTGTTTTTCTCAAAAAGACAAGATAATGTAAAAATGAATGGTTCTTAATTTTTAGGGGTTCTTAACCTTTACCTCTCTCTCTCTCTCTCTCTCTCTATATATATATATATATATATATATATATATATTATTTTTTTATTTTTATTTTTATTTTTATTTTAAAACGAGCATTTAACCATCTCCATCTATTGTTTTGCTTTGTTCAGGTCAATTTGTAGACCATTGACTTGAGCCTTCAAGATTTGATTACACTCAATCGTCAAATGTAGCATGGTTCCACACGAAATTGAAACTCAGTCCTACATACAAGCATTCTCTGTGCTTCTTTTGAAAACAAATGCAGTGAGACTGATAATAGCTCTTGAAGTAGAAGAGAATTCAGTTTCGAACACTCGATGGAAAAGCAAGAATACCTTCTTCTGAGGCTGGGCCCTCGAGCTAGGTGATGAATAATCACATGTACCCACGATTTGTTAAATCAGAGAAATATTCCATAAATACCGATAATACCGACTTTTTAGAGGAATCAGGGTAAGTAAAAGTAACTTTGAAATATGCATACCTTGAATAAATTTCCAGCTCCCATACGATTTAAAAACCCTTGTAACATCACCTTAGAACTACTCATGCCTATTTCATTTGGCTTCCCACAAAATAAACTTCCATTTTGACATATTTCATTTCTTGAGAGGCTACCTTTTCTGAAATTAGCTTGCAACATTAATGCCTGGACCAAAATACCCCTAATAGAAATGTATCTCCATATTGGCAAATGAATGAGGTGTCTTGAAGCAGCATGTGACACGAGCATTAATGAGATAATTATCTTGAATTGAGCTGCTGAGCATGCAAGCTAACTTGAAGCTGACTAACCTTTCGTTTGTAAAGAGATGAGGTAATAGGGTGCACTTTCCTGCAAATGGTAAGGTAGATAATAGAGTTGATGCAGGTGGCTCGAGTGTGGAGAGGGAATCAGCGTGAGAGTTAGTTAATCAGAAACCACATCAGCATGAGAGTCTTTCCGTGAGAGACTCATCAGGGAGTCAAGTTGCATTCACACCCACATGTCACACAACTTTGAATTACCCATAATGCCCTTGACAGCAGGTCATCACACCAACAAGCTCCCTACATCCCCCATTTTTTTTTGAAAATTTATATTTATAAAAATAACAAGAGAAACAAATTAAATATAAAAAACAGGACATAAACAAAATAAAAACAACTAAAAAGAGTTTAATAAAAACAAAACTAATTAAATAAATAAAAATATTTTGTTTAATCAGGTTCAATTAAATAAAAAATTGATTCTCTCTCTCTCTCTCTCTCTCTCTCTCTACACTAATCTTTGACTATTTTTTTTTGAAAAGCTCAATGGACCAAAACAAGAAAATTACTTTTTCAAGTATAACTGAGTTGATTTCTTTTAATTTTTCAGGAAAAAAGTACTTTATGCTTACATATGTTTTATATTGAAAAACTAAAAATGAATTAAGGCTACTAAAAAACATAAAAGATTTACAACAATAATTTACATCACATCCTTCCTCAGTGGCTTCATTTTAGTTTGTGAAGATTTTTTCTTGATAACCTAAACTTGCTTTAACTTTCTTGGTTCAGGAGATAGCTTCTTTGGAACCCATACCTTCTTTGTCTTTGTCCCTTTGTTTTTGGCCCTGTAAGAATTATTATTAAAACAAGAACACACATCAGGAATCTTGCCAACTTGATCTCTTCTGATGTTTGGAGATAGAGCATGAGTCTTGATGGGACGAGTTGGAGACTTCATAGCTTGAGATAACTTGCGAGTTTCAAAGTCTTGGTAGCTTGAACAAACTTATCAGTATGAACTGATTTGTCAGAGTGAAAACTTTGTCAAGGCAAGCTAACTTAGCAGTATGAGGCTTATCATCGTGAGCCTTGTTAGAATAAGACTTGTTGTGATGTTCATCAGGGAGAAAGCTAGGGCTTCTTGAAAACGAGTTTTCATCAGGTATTCCATTTTTTTGAAAAAAATAGATGAAATTAAGCTCTTTCTTCTTAACATCATTTTCTTTAATCTTCTCTTTCAGATCTGATATCTTATTCTCCCTTTTAATCAGAATATTCTTAAACACTTCAATATCTTCTTGCTTCTTATTGACGACTTTGTCTTTCAGATCCAGTTTATTAATAAAGAACAAATATAGAGGTGCCTTTCGATCATACACCAGAAAAGGAAAACATTATAAATGACTTCCATCAACTGCCCTTTTATTTTTTGAACTTTCCTTATATTCTTCTTCATCAAGAACATTTGTATCTTTGTTGATCCTTCCATATAGAAATTCTTCTCATCTAAGAAACATTATATGGACCAAACATACTAAATACAATTAGATAATATCAAAGATAAGGAAACATGCCATACTCTCTCTTATAAATTGTAACACTCCAATTCAGGTACTCCATTGTTTACCCTCAAAGTATTTTATTTTGGCAAAATAGACCCTCCGTACGCTAGACGTACGTATGCTTACGCTTAGTGTATGCGTGTGCATGCAACGGGTGGCTGAGGCTCATACGTTGGGCGTACGATCATGTACGCGGGGCGTACGAGGCTAATGACCAAACCCTAATTTATTCGCTTTGATACTATTTAAGCACAATTATATCATTTGGACTAAACCCTAATCAGCCTCCTTTCGTCCTAAAATCCTATCTTTGTGTAACAACCCGAAATTTCGTTTCATTACTTATACCCCTTTTCGCGACTCGTTTCGATCATCCAGTCGCCGTTTTCGATTTCGTTTCCGATTTCCATCAATTAATTAAGTCATTAATTTGGATTTTATTTTATGACTTAATAAGTGTCCTAATACCCTTAGAACTCATTCTAACACCCAGTATTAGCGATCAGAACATTTCTAGAATCAACCATATCGGGTAACGACAACTTAATCGGGTGCGACCAAAAGCCCCGTTTAACGTCGGTATCGGGTAGAATTCCATCGTGTTCCGAACTTAGGACGTATTTAAACATGTCCAAGCTATCATTTGAAGCTTTTTCTCTCTCTCACTACTCTCTCTCTAACCTCTCTCCTAAATTCAAGTTTAAGGGTCTAAAATCTCAAATTTAAGGCTTCTAATCACCAAGGTACCTTCCCTAACTTGTTGTACAACCTCATTAGCCTCCAAATCCGAATTTAAACATTGATTTTGGACCTCAAACATGAGTTTACGTCCAAGGAGCATGCTTGGGCCGTAAACTCATGATAAAAGGGTTTTTATGCCTTTAAACCCCTCCTAATCAATTTTGGGACTTAGATTCGACTATATGGCTTACCAATTCGGACTTAGAACACCCTAATCATAATTTTTGAAGAGTAAACTTGAGTTTACTGCCCAAGAAAAAGCTTGGGCCGTAAACTCCATATCATGGAGAGTAAACACATATTAAAAGGGTTTTTAAGCCCTTAAACCCTTCCAAAACACCAACAAGGCTTAGATACGACTTGTAGAATTATGAAATTTGCCTTGGAACACCTTGACCATAAATTTAGAGGAGTAAACTTGAGTTTACTGCCCAAGAACATGCTTGGGCCGTAAACTCATTGTTCTTGGAGAGTAAACTCCTCTAAATGTGTTAAAATGCCACTTTAACACACCTAAAGCCTTGGGATAAATTCTAGAAGTGTTTACAAACAAGTATTGGACCTTAAAACATATTATTTTCCCCATCTAAGGAGTTCACGGACATGAGGGTGTTCATGGGCCGTAAACTCCAAAAACCATGCCAAAAGTCCCCTAAAAATCCATACAAGGCTTAGGAAAAATCATTAGAATCATGTGTGATTAATTTAGAACCAAAACTTAAAGGATTTGAAGTGAGGGGGAGTTTACGGCCATAAACTCCATGTTTACAGCCGTAAACTCCAATAAATGGTCCCTATGTGTGTATTAATCCATTCCAAAGCCAAAAACCCAAGTCTAGCAATTATTCTTGAGTGTTATGAAGCCATTTTGCACCCAAAAATCAACCTCCATGAGTTCACGGCCGTGAAATCATATGGATGAGGTGTTTAGGGTAGTAAACTCCCTAAAAAGTCTACTCTTGAAGAGTAAACTCAATTCCCAAGTCCCACGCATCAATACACGTCCGTAGATGTCACCCGGGTCACTCCAAACACTTGTTTTGAAGTGTTTTCGCTCATTAGAGTGTAATATCATATCTAATTAGAGTTTATAAATCTAATTAGATATATTTGTATATCATTTCGTATTACATAGGAACCTCGCGTGTTATCAAACCTTGAATCGACACTTAGCATCCGGAACGTCGCGTTTCTCAACCGGTGAGTTCATACCCCTACCCCTTTTCAACTGTTTTCACTGTTTTCAGGGGGGAATACAAGCAAAAGTACAAGGAAATCTTGTACTCCAACTTATTATTTTCAGTTCAATAGATTTCATTATGTATGTTCTAATATCAATAACTGTGTTTATCAAATAGTTCGAATTACGAAGTTAGCTTTCAAACTAATCATAGATTTCTTGGTAAAATGTTACAATCTAAACTATGTTTCATAATCTACGAATAATTCATACTAATCATCATTTAGAACGAATACGAAACTATAACTAGGAATAGAACGAATACGAAAGTACAATTGGAAACAGAACGAATACGAAACTATAACTAGGAATAGAACGAATACGAAAGTACAATTGGAAACAGAACGAATACGAAACTATAACTAGGAACAGAATGAATACGAACTATAACTAGGAACAGAACGAATACGAAACTATAATTAGGAATACAACGAATACGAATACGAATGTGAATACGAATACGAATAGTAATAGGAGTAGGATTAGGGAAACGAATACGACTACGAATACGAATACGAATACAAATGCGAATAAGTATATCAAGCTCACGGTTGGACATGCCCAAAACCGGAGCACAAAACATATGGACTAACAGCCGAGCCCAATGACGCAATCCTTGAACGAATCTTCAACCCAACAATAACCATTACACCATCTAAAACAAGTTTTATAAGACCAAAACAGTTTTGGGTAATGTTTCTAGTCCATTTCCAGCAGCAAAGTCGAAAAACGGCATTCTGGGGCTCCTACTCATCGAGTGCATTAACCTACTCGACGAGTAGGATGAGTTTACTTATGGAATCGTCGAGTCCCCCCATGGACTCGGCAAGTTCATGCTGCAGAGTGCAGAAAAACTGAGTTTTTTTTCACAATTTTGCATCAAGTATCAAACAAACAAGCATATGCTATGATACCACTGTTAGGTTTTGAGCATTCTAACACTTCTAAAGTGTACATACAACCCTAGAAAACTTGGATCTATGTTTTACTATGATACATGCAAAATTGACTTTCCAAGGTTCTTAACCTATCTAGCATACCATGGGGAACTTTTAAACATAAGTGGTAGAAGAAGAACATACCGTTTGTAGTTTGGATTCCTTGAGAACCTTGTGAGCCTAGCACCTCAGGTGTGAGGCCTCAAATGTTTCACACAATACCAAATACACTTGGAATAACCTTAAGAGAAATGGAACACTTCTAAAATTGACTATGCCATCTTGTTCTCACACTAGTGCCGATTTTGGTTGCTCACATATTCCTTTTATAGTGTGTCATAAGTAGGGTTACACCAAGTAAACCGTAACTTGACATGGCTCTTCATTTCCATGATCCATGGGTTCAAAGACACCATGGAGCATCCTATGGGTTTTAGCCCAACTTGATAATCCATGGAGCATTAGCCCACTATACAAGTATGGATGATTTACACAATCAACCCATATATTTAATTAGTCTTCTTTTAATCACTTAATTAATTCCAAATTAATTCTTGATCAATACTAATTAAATAATATTATTAATATACTAGAACTTATAATATATTAATAAAATTTAAGTGTTATTTCTCTCATTTTAGTCTATCCAAATGCATGATGCCATGCAACCCAAATGGTCATGCTAATCGGGTCAAGTACATTCCAGAAATAGTTATGAACTTAGACACCTAATCCAAAACGTGTGTGGTTAACCGGCACAATAGCTTGGACTAACAAGGGTGGCAAAGGGTGGCTTAAGGTTTATCATAGATCGATGGAGCATGTATGGTTAACCGGCACATCAATTAGGTGATAAAATTAAGAGTGCCAAGTTAATTTGCATGGTTATTCACACCTTGTTTGTGATGCTCGGTATCCCAGTGACAAACTTGAAGGGCATAATCGAGATTTAAACATGCCATTGAATTGTTCAATGAATGTCAAAATATCTAGGAGTTTCAATCCAATTAAAACCTAATAATCCATTTCGTTTTTCATGGTGGAAATTGGTAAATTGTCATTTATCTACCTTCAAATGTTTTGTAGCTTGGATTATGACATCCCTCTTCCAAGTTATAAAATATTGTGTTGGGTTCTAGCCTTAATATTTCATTTGGGTGTCTTATTAAGGATTCTATATCTAATCTAAACTTGTCTTTCTTCCTTTTCAGATGTCTACCAACAATGCTTCTGGCTCAAACCCTACCGACTCCTTCTCTCTCATGAACCTTTGTGGGAGAGTCATCTTTGATGGAACTAATTTTAATGATTGGATTAGGAACATAAGGATGGTCACTCGTTAGGAGGACAAAGAATATGTCCTTGACAAGGAGCTTAAGGTCATCAATGAGTTTTCTGCTAATCCAGAGGAGATTGTTGAGTACACTACCCATGAGAAGGATTCCACTAAGGCATCTTGTATCATGTTGGCTACCATGACAGCAGAACTCCAGAAATCCTATGAAGATTTCTAGCCTTATGAGATGCACCAGGACCTGATGGAAAGATACTATCACAGTGCTCGTCAGGAAAGGTATGAAATCATCATCTCCATGATAAGGATGTGGTGGTATTATTGCTTTTTATAATTGTGTTTTTTATTTTAAAGCATTACCTTGTGATGGTGTATATGAAATTGTGTCGGTTGTAGACATCTTTGGAAATAATGTATTGCATATTGATTCTTCCACTAGATTGGATAAGGCATCCTTGTGGCATTGTCGTCTTGGACATGTCAACAAGAAGCGTATAGGCCAACTCCAAAAGGCTGGAGTCTTGGAGTCATTTGACTTAAAGTCAGATGATAGTTGCGAATCTTGTATACTCTGAAAAATGAATAAGTCACCCTTTACTTGTACTTGTGCTAGGGGTGAAGGTTTGTTGGACCTCATACACACAAATGTGTATGGACCCTTCAGAACTGCCACAAGGGATGCTAACCGCTTCTATGTGACTTTTATTGATGATTACATTAGGTATGACTATATCTACTTAATCAAGCATAATTCAGAAACCTTTGAAAGATTCAAAGAGTTTAAACAAGAAGTGGAGAATTAGTTAGGCTAGAAGATAAAGATGCTCCGATCCGATTGGGGTAGTGAGTATCTTAGTATCGAGTTCCTTGACTATCTTAAGGAATGTGGAATTGTTTCACAATTGACACCTCCTAGGACACCACAGCTGAATGGTGTGGCTGAGAGGCACAATCGGATCTTGTTGGACATGGTTCGTTCCATGATGAGTCGAGCTTCGTTACCAATCTCATTTTGGGGGTATGCCTTAGAGACTTCCACCCATATCCTTAATCTAGTCCCTACCAAAAAGGTTGCCAAAACACCTCACGAAATGTGTACTGGGAAAGTTCCCACTTTATACCACATTAAGATTTGGGGTTGCGAGGCTTTCGTGAGGTGTGAGACTCATGAAAAGCTCGAACCTCGAAGTGAGCGGTGTATTTTTGCTTTTGTAAGAATTCCTTTGGACTAATTATAATCTTGTATCAGAATTCTCATTTGAGATAGTACTATGTGCTAGGTAGATTTAAGTGTTGGGGTGACATAGACTCAAAACTATCAAATTGACCTATTTACCTATTCTTGGTTTCTGAAGTTTTTTAGGGTGGAGTTGAATGGTTCAAAGGGCTAATTTACTTCATATCAGGTTATTTCTGAAGAGTAGGAATGTGTAGTGCTTCGGTTGGTTTGAGTTAGAGGTTAATTTTCATTGTGGCTACGTTCAGATGATTTGTATATTCCAAATGATGAAAGTAATTTTTTTAGCGTAAAGACTTCACGTTAGAGTGTAGATTTAAGCTAGATTATTCAAGTTTAGGACCTTCACGCAATTACATAATCCTCGAAAATCCATGTCAGGGTCATCGCCAATTGCTGAATTCTTTTTGGATTGTCTTTGTTGTAGCTATGTTAGTATTATGTAGGGTGTCATCATGCTTTAGGGTCCTAGCATGTTAGGAGCTCAGGAAGAGGGTTGTGATGAGGATCTTATCGTCTCTTCTTGTTTGACTGGGACTTGGGGGTCTGAGTTGATATATAGTGGTGGTATCATCTAGTTGAATGTAATTTAGATGGTTTCCATTCAAGTTTTCGCTAATGTTGATATATAGAAAGGGTACCGGTGAAGCTTCCAACTCTCTATATGGATTCTAATGTTGTGCTTACAAGCCACACATTCGGCTACGTATGTTGCCATTTCAATCTTCGTTGTTCATCTAAATACATTTTGGTGCTACATGGGTGTACATAATACATTGTTTTATGAGACTCTTCCAAGAGAAGATCCCATTTCCACCCATCTTTAGCGCCCAAATATGATTTTGAACATCTTTAACCCTCGACTGTCTACTTCAAATACTAACATCTTGTCCATATGCTCTTCTTTTTTTGTATCCTCTACTAAAACTCTTGTATAAGCTTCTTTGATGTTTTCTAAAATTGTTTAGATTACTTAAATCTTAATATATCTAGCTCTTTTCCAATCTGGATTTAGCTTTCCACTCAAGGCATTGACTACAATATTTGCTTTAACAGGGTGGTAGATTACTTCACAATCGTAGTCTTTGAGTAGCTCCAACCAATGCCTCTGCCTCATGTTCAATTCGATCTGAGTAAAGACATATTGAATGCTTTTATGATATGTAAACAACTTGAACTTAGTTCCATAAAGATAGTTCCTCCAGATATTTAAGGAAAAAACCACTGACGCCAACTCTAGATCATGTCTTGTATAGTTTTTTTTTTTGTGAATTTTCAATTGTCTTGAGGCATAAGCCACCACTTTGTCTCTATGGGTACGAAATTGTAACGACGTGAAAATTTAAAAGACTTTTTCATTTTTCAAACAAAACATGTCTCATACAAATCATCTCAAAACTTGAGTGTATAAAATGTTTTCACGATAAAACATATCCCAAAATCTCAAATACAAATCCTCTAGTAGTGTGTACAAATCATGTCGGCGCCTTTCCGTGATCCTCGCTAGTACCTGAAACACATATCACATAACACGGTAAGCATAAATGCTTAGTGAGATCCCCAAAATACACATACATCAGATAATGCCACTCGAGGCTATAACTCGGTATGACCCTCCGGTCAATGTGTCTCAGCGGGACCCTCCAGTCCCGTAGCTTGTTGGACCTTTCGGTTCGGTCTAGCTCGTTGGACCCTTCTGTCCGGTCTGATTGAGGACCCTCTGGCCTAATGAGTTGTTGGACCCTCTGGTCCGGTCTATATAACACATAGCATACATATAAAACAATGCACATAATTCTTAAACATACACATACACCTAGGACCCTCCAGTCTACACACAGATACCATTCAAAATAATATATAGTGAGAAGACTCACCTCGTATGATGTCTAGTAACTCACGTGCTCGAGATCCCCAAACTCGAACAATGACCTAACTCCCGCCTAATTACAATAAGTAATTATCTCAAGTCAATAACGACTCTCAAGGCTAGACCAATCCCTTCCCATGTTCTCTCAGAAGGCTAAAAGACCATGTTACCTCTCTAATGGTCCAAAAGTCCAATTGTTGACCAAACCCTAAAAGTCAACGAAAGTCAACTATAGGGAGTTACGCGGCGCATACCAGCTCTGTATGCGGGGCGTACTTCGTGGCCATCCAGAATCGGGGTACTCGACCGCCTACGCGGGCCATACTTAGATTTACGCCCATCGTAAGTCCCAGTTTTATGCTCTTAATGGGTTTTGGTCTAAAACGGTTAAGACACAAGCTCATATTCCAGATCTAGTCTTTCTAATGTCTCTTAACCCATAAAGTCGAAGCCTTTAAGCCTTTGCATGGCTGTAAAGGTCACCAATCACTCTAAACTCTTATCCTCTTTCCTCATTAAGCTCTTATCTATTAACTATAAAGATTGGATTTTTATAGATCTACAACACATATAATACTGAAATGGGGTAGATCAAGGCTTATGGAGACCATTTACTCATAAAGTCTCCACCTTTGGGACAAAAACCCAAAATATGGTCCACAATGCACAAATCCAAATAGGTTAAGAAAGCTTTGAGCTTTTTACCTCCAAAAGATGCTCCAACCTCTGAAAAGCTCAGATCCAAGGCTTTCACTTCAACTCTAGCTTCTACAATGGACCTTCTTCTCTTCAAAATCTCATAAGAACACTTTATCAAGCTCAAACTCGCACACACAAGCTCTAAAACGAAGGCTTAGCTCCTTTAGGATTTCACTCACTGGAAATGGTGGCTGGGATGGAGGCCATATCATTCTTTATATAGTGCACAAGTCTCATTTAGGGCTTCATGACTGAGCCCAGTATGCCGAGCGTACACTACAGTACACCCAACGTACTGGGTAACATCCACATCAAGAGCACGCTTATGAGTATGCGCAACGTACTCTTCAGTACGCCCAGCGTACTCATTTTCTACAATGTTCTTTCATGGACCAACTTTGACAACTTGAAAAGAAGAAGGATTAATTCGATATACCTGATTCTTGGATGTTACAATTCTCCCCCGCTAGAATCAGACTTCGCCCCCGAAGTGTCATTCTACAAACAACTCTGGATGCTGCTCCCACATCTCTGACTCCGGCTCCCATGTCAGCTCGGACTCTCTCTGATGTTGCCACTAGACCTGAACCAGAGGCACCTCCTTGTTCCTCAGTACCCTGATCTTCCGATCCAAGATCGCAATCGGCCTCTCAATATAATTCAGGGTCGCATCCACCTGAATATCCTCTAGCGGCACTACTGCCGTCTCATCGACTATACACTTCCTCAACTGGGATATGTGGAAAGTATCATGGATTTGGCTCAACTCCCTAGGTAGCTCTAAACGGTATGCTACCTTGCCCACTCTAGCGACCACCATGAAAGGACCAATGTATCGGGGCCCTAGCTTGCCCCTCCTCCTGAATCGGACCACTCCTTTCCAAGGAGATACCTTCAGGAGTATAAAGTCTACAACCTGGAACTCGATCTCGGATCGCCACCTATCCGCAGAACTTTTCTGGCGGCTCTAGGCTGTCAGTAACCTCTGTCTGACCTGCTGTATCTGCTTAGTCGTCTTAAGCACTATCTCAGTGCTACCCATCACTCACTGCCCTACATCTCCCCAACAGACGGGAGTTGAAAACCTCCTCCCATATAAAAGCTCAAAGGGAGGCATCCCAATGCTCGAATGGTGGCTGTTGTTATAAGAAAACTCAGCCAAAGGTAGGTAGGTGTCCCAAATATCACCGAAGTCCATAACACATGCTCGAAGCATGTCCTCGAGCGTCTGAATCGTCCGCTCACTCTGTCCATCCGTCTGAGGGTGGTAAGTTGTACTGAAGTGCAATCTTGTACCAAACTTCTCATGGAAATTCTTCCAGAACCTGGAAGTGAAACGTACATCTCGGTCTGACACAATCTAGATTGGCACTCCATGCCGCAACACCACCTCTCTCACATATATCTCTGCCAGCATCTCCGCATAAGAGCTCTCACTTATAGCAAGGAAGTAAGCGCTCTTCGTCAACTGGTCCACAATCACCCAAATTGCATCAACACCCCTCACGGTCCTTGGCAATTTGGTGATGAAATCCACAAAAATCTGTTCCCACTTCCACTTGGGAACCTCTAGTGGCTGCAAATTGCCATGTGTATGTTGGTGCTCGGCCTTAACCCAACGACATGTCAAGCACCTCTCTACAACCCACGTAACATCCCTCTTCATACAGGACCACCAATAATTTCTCTTCAGGTCCAAATATATCTTAGTGGCCCTGGGATGGATAGAGAATCTCGATTGGTGCGCCTCCTCCATCAATATGCTACGTGCCCCACCTAAAAATGGCACCCAAATCCGACCGTGAAAGGTCATAAGCCGTCGGCTATCCGTAACAACCTCGGCAACCTGTCCAATCACCCACTACCTCTTGCGGTTCTCCGGTCTCACAGCCTCTGCCTAGGCCTCTCGGATGGTATCTAGTACCGGAGTCATCACCGTCATCCTCATGCATATATCTCGAATCGGCGCACTCTACGTCCTGCTGCTCAGAGCATCGGCTACCACGATAGCCTTGCCCGGGTGGTACAGGATTTCCCAGTCATAATCCTCTACCACGTCGAACCATCTCCTCTGGCGCATGTTCAGGTTGGGCTGATTCATCAGATACTTCAAACTCTTGTGGTTCGTGTATATGGTACCCTGAACCCCATACAAATAATGGCGCCATATCTTGAGGGCGAACACTAATGCCCCCAACTCCAAATCGTGGGTGGGATACCTCGTCTCATGAGGCTTCAGCTGCCTCGATGCGTACGCTATCACGTGCCCTCTCTGCATAAGCACCTCACCCAACCCCGATATAGACGCGTCATAGTAGACCAAAAAATCCTCCATTCCCTCCGAAAGGGCTAACACTAGGGCTTCACACAATCTCTGGTGAAGAGTCTCGAACGAGGTCTGCTGCTCGGGACCCCAAGTAAAAGAAACGCCCTTCCGGGTCAATCTGGTGAAGGGAACAACAATCTTCGAGAAATCCCTGATAAATGTCCGATAGTAACCGGCCAACTCCAGAAAACTCCTGATCTCAGTGGGGGATCTCAGCACCTTTCAACTCATAACAGCCTCAATCTTGGCTGGATCAACCGATATCCCATTCTGATTAACGAGTTGTCCCAAGAACTGGACCTCTCGTAAACAGAAATCACACTTGGAGAATTTGGCATAAAGCCTCTCCGATCACAATACTCCAAGAATCTCCCACAGATGCTCCTTATGATGCTCTCTGAATCTCGAATACACTAGAATATCGTCGATGAACACAATCACCGATCGATCCAACATCGGCCTGCATACTTGGCTCATGAGATCCATGAACGCTGCGGGTGCATTGGTGAGCCCAAAAGGCATCACCATGAAATCATAATTCCCATAACGATTCCCGAATGCCGTCTTCTAGATATCCTCATCCAACATCCTCATCTGGTGATATCCAGACCTCAAGTCTATCTTGGAGAACCAAGAAGCTTCCTGCAACTGACCGAACATATCGTCGATCCTCGATAGTGGATAACGATTCTTGACCGTCAACTTGTTCCACTCCCGGTAATCAATGCACATCCGATGTGAACCATCCTTTTTCTTAACAAAAAGGATCGGCGCTCCCCACGGCGAGCTAATTGGTCAGATGAATCCCTTCCCCGACTGCTCCTGGAGCTGCGAGGATAACTCTTGCATCTCCGGTGGTGCAAGGCGATAAGGTGCCTTGGCAATAGGCGCCGCCCCCGAAACCAAATCGATGCGAAACTCCACCTGTCTCTCAGGAGGCAGAGCCGACAACTCCTCGGGGAAAACATCCGAAAGCTCTCGCACTATCGAAACCTCACCGACAGAACTCGGCCTCTCCGCGACAACTTTCGTATCCATCATATAAGCTACAAACCCTCTACAACCCTGTTGTAGACTCTGTCTCGCTCTGGTAGCCGAGCAAAATGTTGACCCAGATCGGATACCCTCACCATATACCGTATGTACTCCCCCACTAGGGTCTCATATGGTCACCAACTGATGCTCGCAGTCAATAATAGCTCCGAACCGGCTCAACCAGTCCATGCCCACGATGACACAGACACCCCCGATCGCAATCGGTACCAAGTCTATCGGAAAATCAACACCGAAAATCTCGAGTACACATCATCGATTCTCATCAGTAGCAAGAACCGCCCACTCGTCAGCTATAGAAACTTGTAGAGGTCGACTCAACGCCTCTCGACGGATGTTAATGTGCTAACTAAATGCTAAAGACACGAAAGATCGACTCTCACCCGAGTCAAATAACACCAAAGCAGGTATAGAATTCACAAGGAAAGTACCTAAGCATACCACAATATAAGCACAATATCTCAAACTCAGCATAAATAAATAAAAGAATACATACCAACCACGACATCAGGCGCTACGCGGCCTCCTCCGCTGTTAACTGAAAGGCTCTCCCACGAGCCTTCGGTGCCTCGGCCTTCACTGGCCGGGCCTTGTTGGCTCTAGGAGCAGCAGGTGCAGATCCCGGAAGTAGTTGTGGGCACTCGGCCTTACGATGGCTAGTCTGGTTGCAGTGGAAGCAAACTACAAACCCCTTCGGTCCTCCCGATCTCGAATCAGTGGGCTTTACCCGCTTAGCTGCCGGCTGAGACTGTGCCGACGACCTATCCCTCCTCTGAGACTCAGCCTCCTCCCTGGCCTGAGTCTCTAGCTCGATCTCCATTTTCCGGGAATTTTCCTAGAGCTCGGCAAATTTCTGGTATGACGAGTTCGCTATGAATTTATGAATCTCTCACCTCAGTATACTCAGATATCGACTCATGCGTGCCTACGCAGAAGACACATGCTTAGGGCAAAACAACGCCCTCTCGTGAAACATACTTGTAATCACAGTCAGGGACTCCGTCCCCTGCTTGAGGGACAAGAACTCTTGAGCCAAACGTTCCCTCTCCACTGGGGGAACATACTCATCTCGGAACATAGTGGTGAACCTCTCCCAAGTCACCGCGATAAGCTCTACAGGAGTAAAATCTTCCGTCACAAACTTCCACTAGTCCTTCGCTCCTAAGAGAAGCTGGTTTAATGCGAACCTTACCCTTAGATGCTCAAGACATGAACATGTGTATAAGCATCCCTTAATGTCTGAGATCCACCTCATCACGCCTATCAGATCCTGAGTCCCATCAAAATCTGTTGGCTTCGTGTTGCTGAACTCTCGGTATAGCAATGAGTCACCCACCTGCGGCCTCACGGCAGCGATAGCCGTACTGGATGCAATAGCAGCCACCTCAGTCAGAGTAGCATATCGCTCGTCGAATGTCTCAATTAGTATGGTCTTGATAGACCCAAACATCTTCGGTATCTCAGCTCGGATGGCGGCGACCACCACCTCGTGAATCATCCTACGGATCTCCTCATCACTAGTATCACTAGTCCCACTGCCTCCTAGGTTGTGGCGCGTCCCCACCATGATGCCTCTGAAATACGACATAAAATTATTAGAGACTCGACCGAGATTACTTACACTCAATCAACCGTTCCTACTTGTTCCTTAGCATCCTAAGGATTCTTTCTTGGGATGTTTACCGATCCGATGCTTTCAGTAGTACACTAGTACGGGCCCAATACTACCTTCCACACCGTATCCTTAACCACACCGAGTCCTCCTCCTAGGATCCTAATTCGCAAGTACTCTATACCCCCTGAATTCAGCCTACTCTTAAGCAGACGTCTCATAAGCTACTCTCTGCTACCTACATGCACTCAGAGCAACTCACAACAGCATAGAATCCTAGGCTAAGGCATCAGATATCAGGCCACCCTAGTCCTAAAATATGATTTACCTAGCATACTCTAGCATGCATGCACATCACATAATATCTCATAACACATAATGTAAGAGTATTTTGGGAAATCACCGTTCCGGCGCTGCCTGATCGTACACACTGCTCCTTCTTGCTCTTCTAAAAATCTTTTTCTCTTTTTAGAAAAATTGTTTCTTTTATGGAAGATTTTCAAAAATCCTCAGTCTGAGTTCAGATACGCCCGAAGATGCATTCGAATCCCTCAAACCAAGGCTTTGATACCAACTTGTAACGACATGAAAATTTAAAACATTTTATCATTTTTCAAACAAAACATGTCTCATACAAGTCATATCAAAACTTGAGTGTATCAAATGTTTTCACGATAAAACATATCCCATAATCTCAAATACAAATCCTCTATTAGTGTGTACAAATCATGCCGGCGCCATCCTGCGATCCTCGCTAGTACCTGAAACACATATTACATAACACGGTAAGCATAAATGCTTAGTGAGTTCCCTAAAATACACATATAACACATAATGCAACTCGAGGCTGTAACTCGGTATGACCCTCCGGTCAATGTGTCTCAATGGGACCCTCCGGTCCCGTAGCTCGTTGGACCTTCCGGTTCGGTCTAGCTCGTTGGACTCTTCAGTCCGGTCTGACCGAGGACCCTCCAGCGTCAATAGTTGTTGGAGCCTCTGGTCCGGTCTATATAACACATAGCATAAATGTAACACAATGCACATAATTCTCAAACATACACATACACCTAGGACCTTCCGGTCTGCACATAGATACCATTCAAGGTAATGTATAGTGAGAAGACTCACCTCGTATGATGTATAGTAACTCATGTGCTCGATATCCCCGAACTCGAACAATGACCTAGCTCCCGCCTAATTACAATACGCAATTATCTCAAGTCAATAACGACTCTCAAGGCTAGACCATTCCCTTCCGATTTTCTCTCAGAAGGCAAAAATATCATTTTACCCCTCTAATGGTCCAAAAGTCCATCTGTTGACCAAACCCTAAAAGTCAATGAAAGTTAACTGCAGGGAGTTACACTGCGCGTACCAGCTCTTTACGCGGGGCGTACTCTGTGGCCATCTAGAATCGGGGTACTCGACCCCCTACGCGGCGCGACCTGGGATTTACGCCTAATGTAAGTTCCAGTTTTATGCTCTTAATGGTTTTTGGTGTGAAACGGTTAAGACACAAGCTCATATGCTAGATCTAGTCTTTCTAATGTCTCTTAGCCCATAAAGTCGAAGACTTTAAGCCTTTTCATGGCTGTAAAGGTCACCAATCACTCCAAACTCTTATCCTCTTTCCTCACTAAGCTCTTATCTCATGCATGACTCAATATTAACGATCAATATTGGATTTTTATAGATCTCCAACACATATATTACTGAAATGGGGCAGATCAAGGCTTATGGAGACCATTTACTCATAAAATCTCCACCTTTGGGACAAAAACCCTAAAAATGGTCCATAATGCACAAATCCAAAAAGTTTAAGAAAGCTTTGAGCTTTTTACCTGCAAAAGATGCTCCAACCTCTAAAAAGCTCAGATCCAAGTCTTGCACTTCAACGTTAGCTTCTACAATGGCCCTTCTTCTCTTCAAAATCTCACAAGAACACTTTATCAAGCTCAAAATCCCACACACAAGCTCTAAAACGAAGGCTTAGTTCCTTTAGGGTTTCACTCACTCGAAATGGTGGCTGGGATGGAGGCCAAAGCATTCTTTATATAGTGCACAAGTATCATTTATGGTTTCATGACTGTGCCCAGTATGCCGAGCATACACTATGGTATGCCCAACGTACTGGGTAACATCCGCGTTAAGAGCATGCTCATGAGTACGCGCAGCGTACTCTTCAGTACGCCCAACGTACTTATTTGTTACAATGTTCTTTCATGGACTAACTTTGTCAACTTGGAAAAGAAGAAGGATTAATTAGATATACTTGATTCTTTGATGTTACACAAAACATCCTGATCCTACTCCAGAAGGATTATTAAATACTGAAAAGTTATCACTTCCTTTCGATAGAAAAAGAATTGGAGCTTCACACATTCATTTCTTTAGTTTACCAAAAGCTATTGCTTATTCCTTGCTACAAGTGTAGGTAATCCCTTTTCGATTCAAGGTTGTAAGTGGAGCAGTAATAAAAGAGAACTCTTTGATGATCCATTGAAAGTGTCCTTCTAATCTCAGAAAAGTATGTATTTTTGTGGAACTTTTTGGCGTCTACCATTTCATAATTGTGGCAACCCAAAATTTCTATCTTTTAAAGCCAATCAATTCAATCAAAAGTCTGACTTGTTTCTGTTGACTTTTAGTTTTGTTAAGGGTCTAATTTAGAATTCTAAGCCTAGTACACTGAAGGATTGGGTGTTAGGAAGTATTTACTTGAGTTCATTGAGTTGCAATCGAGCCGGAACCACCTTTACATAGAGTTCATGGCCACAAACTAGGGTTTACGGCCGTAAACCCATGTTGGCCGTGAACCCCTCTTCATATGAATGGTTTCCTTCATTATTCATTCATTTCTCACATCTTCAAGTCAAGAACTCTATTTTCTCTCTCAAGTATCATCAATGATATCCTTCTTGATCTTCAAAAGTGTAAATGATTCTTCGTTTCTAACTTGATATCCTTCTTATTCACATGAAACTCTTTGATTTCATCCATGAATTCCACGTTTTTTGTTTAGATCTTCAAAATTTTCGTCTTTTCACCAAGAACACCAGGAACACACACTTGTTCTTGGGCCCGAAAACACCTTCAAGACTTGCATTAAGTAAGTATCCTTTCCATACACTTTTTATCCATTAGAAGCTCTTGATTTCCAACTAATAAACAACCACTTTATGCATGATCTTCAATAGTTTACGGTCGTAAACCCTTCTTTGGGCCGTACACCTTCATTAATCATATGGTGGCCGGGAAACCTTCAACCCATGGACGTAAACCATTCATAGGATCAAGCCTAGGGTCGTAAACACTTCATTTGTGGCCGTAAACTCTCTTATGGTCATAAACACTTATAGTGTGGCCGTAAACACCCTTTCCTACAATCATATGTGACTATAACACTTCATTTCAAGTGTCTCCTAGTCCCTATGGTTGTTCCCTTACATGATTAGTTGTTATATACACTAATTATATATATATATATATATATATGTGTGTGTGTGTGTGTGTGTGTGTCATTATATGCTTAATAGGATCCGTTTGTGCTCGAGACTTCACTTGGCATACTTAGCATCCTATATCGAGCTTTCAATCAAATCACTCATTTCAGGGGACTTTATACCCCTAAACTTATCTTTTAAATGATTTTAAAGGCTTTTATGGAGGGGGATACAAGTAGAAAAGAATATAGTTATAGTATCAGTCACATGTGATTTATAACTATCAAACAAAAAGGATTTCTTCAACTTCAAAACTGTGTTATCAAACAAACCGTTTCAAATCATTTTATAAAGTCGCATCAAGTCATCAATAACCATTCAAATGGTTAAATATCTTTATCATTTTAAAAAACTCTTGTAAAACTTATATATTGTCAAAATCATGTCTATATAGATATAGTTATATAAATAAGGCTAAATGGGCTTAGGATTAATAACTCGCCTTTTTTTTATGTTCCTTGTTTGGTTGTGGACTTAGGGTATCGGTTGTTTGTCCGAGTGTAATCTTAGTTATATATTATGTATATGTATGTAGATATAAAAGTTATTCTAATTATTTCAATACATTTGGGTAGCAAAGGTGTACAAACATGATCAGTTATTCAACTACAGATCTTACTAGTAAACTATAATAGGTATAGTTTAGAGGATTACTACTTACTATTTATAGAACAATGAAACTTACAAGAGTCGGTTCAAACATACTAATACTAGAAGAAGAAGGAACATACTATATACTAGAACAAGAAGGAACATACTATACACTAGAATAGAAGGAACATACTATATACTAGAACAGAAGGAACATACTACACTAATAAAAGAACAGGATAACATCAATGTGAGCCACTACTTCATGGCATGGATTTTACTGTTGTGTCACGTTTTGTAACCAAAGTCTTCTGAAGGGAGAGCGTGAGTTTGTGTATATATCTATACGGGTTAGACCATCCTACAACTTGCTGCTAGCTACAGTGGGAACTGCGGGTCTACGGGTGACAAATGTCATACCATTTAGATGTCTTTGGAACGTCGTGTGTTATACTAGTCAATTAAGCATGTTTATAATCTCATCACATTTTACCTTACTTAAACAAATTGGTTTTAAGGTAGTTAGCTCTTCAGTAGTTACTACATATAATACTCCTGTACATCTTTATATTCCCATTACATTCATATAGTGATCTTCTCAGATAAAAGGTAATGCAAACTATTTTCTGGTAATGATAGTCATACTTGGGAAAAACACTCACTTTTTACAAAAGAACAAACATATATAACAGTTGGGTCTTCGGAGAAGGCTACTTTCCATTTTAGTAGAAAATATAGAATTTTCTAAGAAGTATACAAGTATTTACATCAAAACAGTTACAAACACTTTCATCAAACTTATACAAATATTTGACACTAAAATACTTATGAACCCACAAGTTTAAATGTTGATCTACTCTTTCTAAATAACTTGTATTCTTAGGTCACCAATAGACAGGTATAGATGGCCAGGTTTTGAGAAGACGGAGTATTTTCAAGACTCCTCTTTTATTTTGATATATATATATATATATATATATATATATATATATATATATATATATATATATATATATATATATATATATCTTTGGTGTCTTACAAATACATTAAGAACACACATGTATAATTTATACTATTAATGCAATGGATGATGTTGTTGCTTGTTTTACTATTGTGCATTGTTATGATACTGAACATGACGTCCTCCGCCCCCGAACGTTTCCGCCGTTCTGGTTTGGGGGTGTGTCAATAATAGCTTTAATCTTTGTTGGGTAGACCATTATCCCATCCTAGCTAACCCCATGACCTAAGAATTGAATTTGTCGAATCCAGAAATCACACTTGGAGAACTTTGCATAAAGCTTTTCCTTCAACATGACCTCTAATACCTCTCAAAGATGTTTACCATGGTCTTGACTGTTATTCAAGTAAATCAAAAATGTCATCAATGAAGACTATTACTACTTTGTCTAGAAAAGGTTTACTAACTCGATGCATCATAGCCATGAATGAGGGTGGAGCATCTTTTAGTCTAATGAGATAACAAGGAATTCATAATATCCATAGCTTGTTCTAAAGACTATCTTATCAACATCTTGTTTTATTACCTTCAACTGATGATAGCGTGGCCTGACATTAATTTTGGAAAAGAAACTTTCTCAATAAAATTGATCGAACAAGTCATATATCATTGGTAGTGGGTATCGATTATTTATTGTATCCTTGTTCAGTTCTTGATAATCAATGCACATTCTCATCGCTCCTTCTTTTTTCATTACAAATAGAACTGGATCTCGCCATGGTGATGAACTAGGTATGATGAAACCTTTGTCGAATAATTCATGGAGTTGTATCATTATCTCTTTCATTTATGTAGGTGCTAAATAGTATGGTGCTTTTGCAATCGGCGTCGTGCCTGGCATTAAGTGAATCTTGAACTTTACTTGCCTCTCTAGTGGTAAACCGGCTAGTTCGTCAGGAAATACCTCTGGAAAATAACATACCACTGGTATTGCAATCTTCACTTTCTTCTCCTTTTCGCATCGATCACATATGGCAAGAATGTTGCACATCACAGTTAAGGGATTTTCTAGATTTCATCATTGCAATGTTTCTAGACTTCATTCTACTCTTGTCACTATATACGGCAATTTTTTCTATTCTAGGAGGATTAATGTGCACCATCTTTCTTCCATATAAGTTGTCTTCAAGATTATCCCCCAACCAATCCATGCCCAAAACGACATCGAACCCCTTTAACTATAAGGGTAATAATTCTTTGTGGAATTCATTCCTCTTTAAGTTGATGGTTATGCTTTCTAAATTATTACTAACAGATACATTCCACCCACCAGCTACTTCTACCATTACTATAAAATTTAATGTATCGGTGATAAACTATGCTTTCTACCAAATCAAATAAAATCTTGGCGGAAATTTGATTTACTAGGAATGTACCTAAAGCAACATTAGTCTCTTCCTTAGCTTAATTAAGGGTCATTTGGTAGCTTCAGTCCTTGAATTTTGATGGTGGGATCTTGGGATTAGTTTCTCGGCATTCGGGCATTCATCTTTCATGTTCCCCTCTTCTTTGCAGTTGTACCATACTTTTCCTTTTATCGGGCAATTTGTAGAAAGTGCTTCTTCTTGTACTCGTCACACCATTTTCCTTTTGGTTGCTCCAGTATTCATCGTTATTGGTTGACTTTGAGAATTTATTCTTCTTGTTGATGTTTTTGTTTCAGGAGGAACCCTCAATTTCCTCTTCTCGCCAACTTCAGCTCTATCAGTGATGCATCCTTTGATCATGTTTCAACAGATTTCGGAACCCAGATGGCTACTTCAAGAGTAGGTTCCAGATGTACTGACACATAGTACTGCCATTTTACTCCCTTCACATACCTACTGACCTTTTCTAGCTCATCGAGAACAATGCACAAGGCGAATTCCGTTTTGTCTATGAAAGCATTGGTATACTTGTGAATGGACATTTTGACTTCTTCAATTTCAAGATTTGGTTCTCTAGCTTTATCATGTTTTGAGATGAGTAGAAATTGCAATTGAAGTGTACTAAGAATTCTTCCCATGTTATCTAGAGTTACTTGTTAGGCCTGATCGTCTTTCCCAATGTGTTCCACCAACGAAGCGATTCGCCCTTAACTTGTCTCACGGCGTAAGTGAATTGTATTTTTCCCGCGCAACCAAATGTGATCAAGGATTGCTCCATTTTAGAAATCTAGTCCATAACCGGAATTAGATTCTCTTTTTTCGTTAAATGATGTTGGTTTGCAAGTCATAAAGTCCTTATACTTGCACAATCTTCTGAATTCGTCATTCCTCCAGACTTTAGGTATTTCTAGAGGGGGGGGGGGTGGCCCTTGATTACTTTTAGAGTCACTGTTTCCTTCCTGAGTAGTTGGTTCGTGAGTAGGAATAGGTTCATCATGTAACGCCCCGATTCTCAGGTATTGTTAATATGTGTTTTTGGATTAGGGCCTACTCGACGAGTTGGTTTACCTACTCGTCGATTAGCAGCGAGAAGGATCGCGGGTTAGGTGACCTACTCGACGAGTACATATTGGGACTCGGCGAGTAGGAGTTGGCAAGTGAAACCCTAATTCCCGGGGTTTGCACCCCTATTTAAAGGGACCTTAGCCTCCCTTGGACCTCCTTACTATTCCGAAGAACGCTTGAGAGCTTTATTCATGTGTGTGCCTTGTGTGTGTGTGTGTTTAAAGCTTGAAAGAGAGTCCTTGGAGGGAGAATACTTGGAGGAGAAGGAGATTGAAGCAATTGGAGTGTGGGAATCAACACTCATCTCAGATATCAACTTCAAAAGGTACCCAAACCCTCATTATCCTTATAGATCTCCTTTATTGGGTGAGTTTTAGGGTTTTCATGGAATATCAAGTTGGTATGATGAGATATGGGATAGATATGAAGTTGTAACTTCAGATCTAGACTCTCTTTGGGTTCTAGAAGCATAAAGTTGTGGCTTTAGTCGTGATTGAGGTCCCCTTTGTGCATAAAGACCCATTAATAGCTTAGATTTGTCATTTTGAGCCTTTAAAGCCATGCATGCACGTAAAGTTTGCAACTTTCCGTGATAAGCATGCCCTAGAGGCTTGGATATGTGATTTGGAGCCGCTGCATGGCTCAAAATGGATCTGTATCGAAAGAGGACTGAATGGACTCGACGAGTCGCATGAAGATGGCCATTGAACTCGACGAGTTGGTTGAACAACTCGGTGAGTCCGATGAAGATTGTCATGAGAATCGACGAGTTGAAGAACAACTCGGCGAGTCGGATGAGTTTTAACCAAGAATATGTTTGCGAGTATATCCGTCGAGTTGCAGGGTGGGAACTCGACGGGTGGCCTTAAGGTCTGATCGGGATTCGAAGGAACTCGACGAGTCACCTCGATGACTCGGCGAGTTCGATTGTGCTTGAAGGGACTCGACGAGTACCTGGGTGTACTCGGCGAGTTGAGGTCAACTTGGACTGTTGACCTTGACTGTGGACTTTGACCTTGATTAGGGGTTGACTATTGGGTTATGGAGTACTTTATAAGGTTAAAGACTTATGCATATATTAAACTATGGTTATAGGTGGTGGGGCCTTTGTCGAGTGATCCGAGAGTTGGAGTTTACCTTCTGAGTCGACATCTGTGAGGTAAGTTATCCTCACTATATCGATAGGGTTTACAGCAACAAGGTCGTCCCTTTAGTTGTTATTGTTATGGTATGTTACATATGGTATGATTTGTTAGTTCGGAATCGAGGTAGACAGTATGTTATGCTTTTATGATCCGTAGGGATTGGTTTGTTAGTGACCTGCTAGGTCGGTACTCTAGTTACAGAAGAATTCTATGATTGTGATCAGTGAGATAGATATGTTTGATGTTTGTATATGCCAGTATATGATAGATATGCGCACATGGTTACTTGCTTGGTTGTTAGGTCGAGGCGGTCCTGCTTTGTGCTGAAGGCCAACATACCCTATGAGCGGTCCGGGGAGACTGCAGGCCCACATGGCGGACCAGTCATGCCGAAGGCTCGGGACAGATCCTGACAAACTATAGGCCCGGTAGGTCGGTCCAGTCAGGCCGATGGCCCAGTATGCATGTTGATTGATTGATTATTACTGTCGTGGTATTGTCAGTGTGGTGTTGGTATTTTGGGGGTAACTCACTAAGCTCTCGGGTTTACAGTTTTCAGTTTACTGTTTCATGTACTTCAGGAGATCGTGGAAAAGCGAAGACGTGACTGTATCGCTCCTCATCCTTATGTTATGATTTTTGGGACACTATGAGGGAAAATGATTTGAAAACATTTTGTAAACAATGCTATGTGGTTTTTATTTATGATTGAAAAAGTTTAAATTTGGTGTGAATTTTATGGATGTTATAAGTTGGTATCAGAGCCTTGGTTTGAGTGAATTAGAGGAACACTCGTGTGAATCCAGTCTCAAATCAAGGAGATTTTCGGAAATAAGTTTTAAAATGATTTTCAAAATAAAGGATGGAGGATACAGAGGGTATGATCAGCCGGAGCCTGTAAGTAAACTCCAAAATACCATGCAGTTATTTGATATGCTGATATGTTAGAACAACATGCTAGTGCTAGGCTAGGGATCTTCAGGAATCACATGATAAATTTGCCTTATTGCATGATGCCTATTAGCCTAGGGTTTCTTGTATGTGGAATTGACATCATAACTGTAGATGTTTAGTGTATGCATCACGGTTGTGCATAATAAAGACCTTATAGCTTGAGAATGCTGATTCGGCCTTCGGGTAGGATCGGATATTCGAAAGTCTATTGGGTCCAGCGTTATGTGCAGCTAGCATGCATTAGCGCTGCAGGGGATGATGGAAGTTTCATGGATGTCAGAGTCGTGATAAGTGGTGAGTGTAGATGCAAGGTATTTGGTATTCCCCTAGAATGAGGGTTGAGCACATTTCCTATGTTGATGATATTGTTAGGGCATTGTGGTGATACTTGAGACAAATATGGATAGGTGTGGACGGTAGTATGGGCCCGTGCTACTGAAAGCACAGGACCCATACGTGTAGCAAGGAAGTCACAACCCCTAGGGTTTTGGGTTTTGGTCTCCCACCATTATGTTATTTATTTGGTGACTTGTATATAATTCAGTATGGTGGTGACGAGATGTGTTGCTTCGGGATCCGGATCCGGATCAGGATCGGGGTCGGGAGACGGAGGGTTGGAGGCGCCGGTAGCACCCGAGACCGTGATTCAGATAGGGACAGAGGAGTTGGATGCCATGATCCGGGAGATCATGCACGATGAGATTGATGCTGGGTTCCGAGCGCAACTGCCAGAGAAGTTTTGGTCGATTAAGACCGCGATGGTTGAGTATTTTGTTGAGCGATATGCGGCTCTAGCAAAGACAGCTGCCACTGCAGCCACTTCGGTTGTAACTGCGACAGGGGTTGGAGGAGGAACCGACAGGGCCCTCCAGTACCGGGACATTGATAATACGAAGCCCCCGACGTTTGATGGTACACAGGATGCGATTAGGGCTATGAGGTGGTTATCTAACATGGAGGGCTGTTTCTTTACGTGCTCATGTCCTGCTGACCAAAAGGTCAGGTGTGCCCTGAACCTACTGAGGCTTGGGGTAAAGGACTGGTGGAGGCTGACGACTGGGTCATATACTGATGATCAGCGGGCTGCTGTTACTTGGGAGCAGTTCACAGATATGTTCCGCACCCGCTACATTCCACGCGTTGAGCGGGAGCGGCTTGCGCAGGAGATTCTAACCTTGAGACCGGATGGGGAGTCTGTGATGGAGATCACTCGTATGTTCACGAAGAGGGCTATGTTTTGCCCGGAGTTCGCTTCAGAGCAGTCTCAGATGACTCGTTATCTGTGTATGCTCAAGACTGATATTCTACAGTTTGTGTCTACACAGCGATGTGATACCCTCCTGTACCTTCAGGAAGCCGCGAGGCGGCGTGAGTTGGAGATAGAGCTGCAGCGTCAGGCACCGACACAGTCTCAGTCGGCGCCTAAGCGGTCTAAGACCGCTGATACACGGTATGGGGGTCTGCAGAGCCGCACTTGTGGAAAGTGTGGCAGGGTTCATTCAGGAGTTTGTAGAGCAGGAGGTGGGTGCCACAAATCTGGCAAGGAGGGGCAATATGCCAGGGACTGCCCTCGGTCCGCCTCTCCTGCAGATATGAGGATTTGTTACCACTGTCATCAGCTTGGTCATGTGAAGACCAACTGTCCACAGCTCGCCGCCAAGCCGACGTAGGGTTCCGCACCAGCTGATGCGAGGATTGGAGATGGGAGGCCAGTCAAGGTGGAGCCTCCGAAGGCTCAGGGTCGCGCCTTCCATCTCATGGCCGAGGAGGCCAAGTCAGCACCATATGTGGTTGATGGTACGTTTCTATTCTCTGTCTCATTTATTGTATTTGTGTTATGCTTATTGATTGTACCTATGATTAGGTACATTTTTAGTAAATTCTTTGCCCTCGTTGGTATTATTTAACTCGGGGGCAAGTCGGTCGTTTATATCTCAGTCCTTCTCTAGAGGGTTCAGTGTGCCGATAGATGATCTTGAGTATCCGTTGTGAGCATCGATCACCAACGAGCATGGGGTTTCTGCTTCTTCGGTCTACCGGGGATGCGGGTTAGAGATTTTCGGGGTGTCCTTCCCGATAGATTTGGTTCCTATCCCCATGGGGGATGTATGCGTGATTGTTGGATGGATTGGCTTAGCCGTTTTGGCGCCATGATCGACCGTGAGGGACAGCGGGTGGTGGTTCGAACCCCAAGTGGGGGAGGACTTGTAGTATATGGTGAGGGCACTAGGTTGGGATCAGGCTTTTGTTCAGCAACCAGGGCTCGACAGTATATTCAGCATGGGTGTGCCGGTTATTTGTCGTATGTGGTTGATACGCGGGTTGGAGAGCAGCTCTCAGTTTCTGAGGTCCCGGTGGTGAGGGAATTTGTTGATGTTTTTCCGGAGGAGTTACCCGAAGTGCCTTCGGAGAGGTAGGTTGAGTTCAGGATCGACTTAGTGCCAGGTGCGGCCCCTATCGCCAAGGAGCTGCTGGGCAAGCAATTTATTCATCTGAGTAGTTCACCCTGGGGAGCACCCATCCTTTTCATCAGGAAGAATGAAGGTTCGCACAGGATGTGCATTGACTATAGGGAGCTGAACAAGTTAATGGTGAAGAACCGTTATCCACTCCCGAGGATAGATGATCTTTTTGATCAGCTGCAGGGTGCATCTTGGTTTTCCAAGATTGATTTGAGATCAGGATATCACCAGGTCAGGGTGAGGGAGGAGGACGTGTAAAAGACCACGTTTCGGACTCGTTATGGTCATTACGAGTTCATGGTGATGCCGTTTGGGCTCACCAACGCGACAGCGGTGTTCTTGGATCTGATTAACCGAGTCTACAGACCGATGCTCTATGGCTCGGTCATTGTGTTCATAGATGATATCTTGGTGTATTCCAAGACTTGAGCGCAGCATGAGGAGCATCTTAGGGAGCTGCTAGGGGTTCTGAGGCGAGAACGGCTGTATGCAAGTTCTCGAAATGCGAGTTTTGGTTACGAGAGATCCAGTTCCTCGGACATCTCGTTAACCAAGAGGGGATTTTGGTCGATCCGGCCAAGGTGGAGGCGGTAATGCAGTGGGAGACTCCGAAATCTCCCTCAGACATCAGGAGTTTCTTGGGTTTAGCAGGGTATTTTCGGAGATTCATTTGTGATTTCTCCAAGATTTTCGTACCCCTCACTCGTCTAACGAGGAAGTGGGTGGATTTCAGGTGGGGCCCTAAGTAGTAGAGGGCGTTTGAGACCCTCCGGCAGTGTTTATGCGAGGCGCCGGTGTTGACACTCCCCGAGGGAGTAGAGGATTTTGTGGTATTTTGTGATGCATCCATCACAGGCTTGGGGGCAGTCCTCATGCAGAGGGGACGAGTGGTAGCCTACGCGTCACGACAGCTGAAGCCGCATGAGACGAGATACCCTACTCACGATCTTGAGTTGGGAGCGGTGGTTTTCGCTCTCAAGATTTGGAGGCACTATCTGTACGGGGTCCGTTGTACTATATACACGGACCACAAGAGTTTGAGACACATCATGGATCAGCCGAACCTGAACATGAGGCAGCACAGGTGGCTGGATGTGGTCAAGGACTATGATTGCGAGATCCTTTACTATCCTGGTAAAGCGAATGTGGTTGCGGATGCTCTGAGCTGCAAGTCAGTCAGGTCCTCGACCCCAGCCAAGTGTATGAGGATAACAGTGGATTCCCCACTGGTGGGTTTGATCAGAGATGCTCAGATTGAGGGCATGAGGCCAAAGAACTGGAAGTTGGAGAGGATTAAGGGCGAAAGCGCCCAGTTTGTTCAGGATAGCCGCGGATTGTTGACTCGTTACAGTCGGGTTTGGGTTCCGATGTCCGGAGGGGTCCGACAGAGAGATGGGAAAGGATCACAATGTATTTCATCACGAAGTTGCCGAAAACTTCAAGGGGGTTCGATGCTATATGGGTCATCGTGGATCGATTGACCAAGAGTGCCCATTTCGTAGCCATACGGGAGAGTTCGTTGGCAGAGAAGTTGGACGACCTATAAGTCAGAGAGATTATCTCTCGCCATGGGGTTCCAGTTTCTATCGTTTCCGATCGTGATGTCAGGTTTACTTCCTGTTTTTGGCAGAAGTTCCATGAGGAACTGGGTACGCGACTGCATTTTAGTATGACGTTCCATCCGCAGACTGATGGGTAGAGTGATCGGACCATTCAGACCCTCGAGGATATGTTGAGGGCGTGCGTTATTGATTTAGGTGGGAGTTTGGATTCCCACCTACCGCTTGTAGAGTTCTCTTACAACAACAGCTATCATTCTAGTATTTGCGCCCCGCCTTTCGAGCTGTTGTATAGGCGGAAGTGTAGGACCCCAGTCTGTTGGGGCGAGGTTAGGCACAAAGTGATGGGTCGGAAAGAGGTAGTTCTGCAAACTACTGAAATGATACAGCAGATTAGACAGCGGCTGCAGACCGCTTAGAGCCGACAGAAAAATTATGCCGACCGATGCCGATCTGAGTTGGAATTTCATGTGGGTGACATGGTTCTTCTTAAGGTCTCACCCTGGAAGGGTGTGATCCGCTTCAGGAAGAGGGGGAAATTGGGTCTCTGTTACATTGGGCCATTCAAGATTATCGCCAGGGTTGGCAGGGTGGCTTATAGGCTAGAGCTTCCAGAGCAGCTTAGTCGGATCCACAATACATTTCATGTTTCACAATTGCGAAAATGCATTATGGACCAGGAGGCAGTGGTATCGTTGGATGATATTCAGGTCGATGAGCGCCCGAACTATGTGGAAAGGCCTGTGGCGATTTTGGAAAAAAGAAGAAGATTATGTGGAACAAGGAAATACCTTTGGTAAAGGTACAATGGGAACATCGGAAGGGATCCGAGTGGACATGGGAGCCGGAGGCGGAGATGCACGAGCATTACCCGACATTGTTTTTATTCCAGCAGACTTCGAGGGCGAAGTCTAGTTCAAGTGAGGGAGAGTTGTAACGCCCCGATTCTCAGGTATTGTTAATATGAGTTTTTGGATTAGGCCCTACTCGACGAGTTGGTTTACCTACTCGTCGAGTAGCAGCGAGAAGGATCGCGGGTTGAGTGACCTACTCGACGAGTCCATAATGGGACTCGGCGAGTAGGAGCTGGCATGTGAAACCCTAATTCCTGGGGTTTGCACCCCTATTTAAAGGGACCTTAGCCTCCCTTGGAGCTCCTTACAGTTCCAAAGAACCCTTGAGAGCCTTATTCGTGTGTGTGGGCCTTGTGTGTGTGTTTAAAGCTTGAAAGAGAGTCCTTAGAGGGAGAAGACTTGGAGGAGAAGGAGATTGAAGAAATTGGAGTCTAGAATTCAACACTCATCTCAGATATCAACTTCAAAATGTACCCAAACCATCATGTGGTATGATTTGTTAGCTCGGAATCGAGGAAGATAGTATGTTATGCTTTTATGATCCGTAGGGATTGGTGTGTTAGTGACCTACTAGGTCGGTACTCTAGTTATAGGAGAATTCTATGATTATGATCAGTGAGGTAGATATGTTTGATGTTTGTATATGCCAGTATATGATAGTTATGAGCACATTTTTACTTTCTTGGTTGTTGGGTTGAGGCGGTTCTGCTTTGTACTGAAGGCCAACATACCCTATGAGCGGTCCGGGGAGACTATAGGCCCAAGTGGCGGACCAGTCATGCCGAAGGCTCGGGGCAGATCCTTACAAACTATAGGCACGGTAGGGCGGTCTAGTCAGGCTGATGGCCCAGTATGCATGTTGATTGATTGATTATTACTATCGTGGTATTGGCAGTGTGGTGTTGGTATTTTGGGGGTAACTCACTAAGCTCTCGGGCTTACAGTTTTCAGTTTACTGTTTCAGGTACTTCAGGAGATCGTGGAAAGGCGAAGACGTGACTGTATCGCTCCTCATCCTTATGTTATGATTTTTGGGACACTATGAGGGAAAATGATTCGAAAACATTTTGGAAACAATGTTATGTGGTTTTTATTTATGATTGAAAAAGTTTAAATTTGGTGTGAATTTTATGGATGTTACACATCATTTATTGGCTCAATGAGAATTGGCTCAATGATCACTAGTTCATTAATAACTGGTGCTCTACCTCTAGCATTTGCTAGCTCCAAAGTTAGAATCACTGTAAACTCACGTTGTTATTGACGACTATACCACTCCTTGTGATTGTCCGTTTTGTTCTATACTCATAGATATGAGTAATTTAGAATAGTAGTAATTTACTTACTAAGTACAAATATATATTCAACACATATTAGCAAATATAGCATTTTCATATAATACGCTAGTGTTTGTGTCTATATTATAGTAACTTAGGTATATATTCTAAAGTATGCTATCACACACCTCACCATTTACACTTAGTTTCTAAGTTTAAGTCTACAATTTATTAAAAATTCCTAGTTCGTATAAACTAATGCTCTAATACCAACTGCAACATCCTCTATTTTTTTTAGAACCAATTAAAAATATTTATTTATGCTTTTAAAAATAGCGAGTTGTTTTTGTTGCAGAAAAATTGCAATCTAAGAAAAAAATTTGTGATAACAAATATTTTTTTATAATAATAAAATACCAAGGCTGTCACAATTAATATCTTGCATAAACTGCTATGTAAATACTTAAATCTCAAGAAAACTATTAGAGACTCATCTTATTTCATTCGACATCGTATTTAATTTCCAAAAGCCTTATTCGATTACTAGTGATGCACATAAATTGAGCGGGTCAGGTTTGGGAAAACTTGGTGAGATACATAGGATTTTTCAACCCCATAATAATTTAATGATATTAAATTATCATAATAATCTTGCTAAAATAAATATTTCCAAAGAATATAGATATATAAATCCAACGTTAATATCTATAAGAAACTTTGCCTAGACATAACCGGTCTAAATGATTCTAACAAATCATAGTTCAATGATTATTCGGAAGAATCACCTAACATGATGAATTGTTTGAGTAACTATTTGACTACACAAATAGGGAGTCCTTGGCCAATATAAGTCAATAAAGGTAACCAATGTTCAAAGTATTTTACAAATATGGTATCCCATTTTATTTATGTTTGTGGGTTATAAGTCCACACTAGCAATGTGATGCGCAAAACCATCTAGAAAAATCAAATGTTGTCATCTTACTTTAGTAGATGACTCCAACATTCAAATCAGACACACCATTTATGGTTGTCTAAATAGTAGGACTATTGCACTATGATTTAAATCTCACATGTTACCCAACTTTGAAACTACTCGGTTATTCAACTTCCTTCGAAATAAAACATCATTCATAAGTCTTAATTTATAATTATACAAGCCTATAATAAAATAAATTGACTTTGAATAAAGTTTCCTGGTCATTCGTTATTATTATATTTCAATATATAAGATCATCTAAAAAATTAGATAATGAACAATTAATATACAGTTAATCCTTTGAGCGGTAAATACTTTAATTATAATTATATACTTGAAAGTAACTATGCAGTTACTTGGTAAAAGGTGAACGACTTTTACTTAACTTTGCGCTCCGAATAATACTTCATCCTTTTGTTTTAAAAAGAACATAGATATAAATATTACTATGTTCAGTCATTGTTTATATTCTTCGCAATAATTCTAGTTTATCATATTTATCAATAATCCAAAATGAAATATTAACTAATAGTTTATAATAAACAACTAAGTAAGATCGTATCATAGGTAGGATCCGTGTGACATATAAAGATATATTGTTTGCAAATCCACTTTAAACACATCACTGATATGGCCTAAACATTACTATCTGAAGTAGATCAATCAGTATGACTGAAAGATCTTGTTTACCCAATAGTCATTATAGATTAATATTGCTAATAACATAATGAGCATATCGGGTCACAACTTGTAGCAAGTTGCTACTAATTGTTTATTTATTAGGATAATTTGAATATTAATAAATAATATTTATTGAAGAAATAATAACTTATAAAATATTTCATAAAGTAAGATTTATTTATAAGTTATATATATATATATATATATATATATATATATATATTAGTTAGACTTTATTTATATATAATGAGGGTTTATATAAAATAGATATCTATATATATTCTACTAGTTATAAGTTATTTATATCTTATAAATCTTTTAGTTAAAGCATAGGATTTTATACAAAATAATATATATATATATATATATATATATATATATATATATATATATAGTATTAAAGTAACAGACACTTCTTGTTTGTCTCCTTGACCATTATGGTGTTAGGTTAGCTTTTGAATTGTTTAATCGATATGCCATGCTTGTAAGAAATGGTCTCTTACTTTTACCTTTCATCATGGATGTAAGAGAAGACCATGCTTTACTCTATGACTAGCTTTTGACTTTAATTTATATGTACTTTCATGTATAAAAGAAATCTTTTAGACAAGAGTGTTGGCTAGTTTTTCCTTGAAAATTTTCTCTATTCTTTTCTTCCTACAATTGTCGTGAATGAGAAGGGATCTTCCCTTCTCATCTTTTGTTTTTTTGGTGCAAGTTCTTGGTATAATAAGTTCTATCTATTTTAAGCAATCATTTGGTATAAGTCTTAAAACTTAAGAACAAATCAATACAAGTGAATGCTAGCATGTTTTAGTATTTTACTCATCTTTGGTGGATACTTCTAGAGAGTTGCTTCATGGAGCTTAAAACCATCTTCATCATTTCTTTAATTTACAAAAGGATATAATTCTTCAAAAGTTGAAGTGCTTTCCTTCTACGGTTGTTTTAATCTTTCTAAGTGTCGCAAAATGATCTTTTGTTGGGAGTAAAACTATTTTTTTGTTCGAATCTAAAATATTTCGTTGCTATCTTTATATTTTTGAAACAATTTTTTGAATAAAAACCCAACGATTGGTATCATAGTCATTTTTGAAAAATTAATTAGATTAATTGTGAAGTTGATGAAATATTTGTATTTGGAAAACATGCATGGTTTTCTCTTTGCAAGAAAAATACATACATATTTTCTTTAACAACTTTATAATTGTTATTTTATGGTGCCAAAAGTTGACATGCATTTTTGACATAAAAGATGTTTTCGAAAAACTATGAGTTGTTTTGTATAATTATGAGTATATATATATATATATATATATATATATATATATATATATATGTGTGTGTGTGTGTGTGTGTGTGTGTGTATGATGTGCATAAACTAGCCACAGACTTTTTTTGTTATTTGTTTCGATTTGTTGAAAAATGATTGTAACACTTCTTTATTAATATGGATTTTAATAATTAAATAGATTAGTTTTTTTTCTAAGGAATAGATTAGATTTTTGAAATAATTTATTTGTACAAAAATGTAAAAAATAATGAAGATGGAGTCATTTTTTGAAGACCAAATGGTGCTTTTCTTAACTTTTAAGTGTGCAAGGAAAATTGCAACACTTCCGACAACTGTGGCTAAAATGTTGTTGTTGGCAAGCTCTTTTATGGCTGTTGGTCGCTTTTACGATTCTTTCCAACATTTTCTGAAAGTGTTACATGTTGTTGGATTATTACTTTCAAGAAGTTTTTCAACCTTTTGCAAGGATGTGAGAACAAGAGATCTGGTGCGCAGGAACAAGGTTTGAAAACTCAAACCTTGAGTTAATGCTTAAGAGCAATGTCTGCTTATTAAGAAATGTTCAAGTCAAGTCTGGCAAGACCAATCAAGTTTTAGTTAATACATTCAACAAAGTGTTTATGATATTAATGAAGAGTGAAGATAATGATCAAGGTAAAGACAATAAATTAAGAACAAGAAGAATATTTTAGAGAATAACTTGAAAAGTGAAGTAAACTAGAATGATGTTATATTTGTTTTAACAATCCATCTATTGATGTTGTCATTGAATGTTCCTTTAATAGGAGAATGAGGTACATAGTACAAACCATAAACATACATAAGTCTGGATAATAGAGTTACTTCTGACACTCTGATTGTCTATGTTGACAAAAAGACTAAGTCCTATGATACGTTACATCAGACAAAATGCCAAAGATAATTAATGCTGATGGAAAAGTAGATACGGACAACATCAATACAATACAACAACTTTGGAACATAAACTTTGTTCTGGACACCAATTTCACTTCGGAACATTGATTGACTCCTGAACATCTTCTGACTTCGAAACAACTTCTTACTCTGGAACTGGCTTACTTTAGATCATACAAGAACAAAGATTGCTAAAGGTTCACTTTCAGGTGCCAGCAATCTCCCCCTAAGTGAAATTAGCAATATGTTAGGTTTAGCTTGAATCTTCCTTGATGAAAACATATGTCGTGTACAGCCATTCTGTAACCACAATGTACCATTGAAGCTGTCTTATGAACTTAGTCTTCACATGATCTGGTGCTTCAGACTTAGATGCTCGACTAGTGAACTTCTGAAGAGCCTTAGTGGAAACCATGTGGTTTTCTTGAACTCGGAAGAAGCCCTTTTGATTTGTTTCTCTTTGAAGGTAGACAAAGCCTAACACCGGATCATCGATGGGTCGTTCCGCAAGGATTTCAGCTTCAGCCAGTTTGAAGGTGATTTTGGCCAAGTATTTATCTGTTCCGAACAGGTGGGCCAGTTTATAATCACATCTACAGAACTCAGCAATATAATCCTTAACAAAGCTTTAGGCAGAATGATAAGATCCCATATTGAGATCATCTTACTATATTCTTCGGAAGTGAGCAACAATAGTCAAGATGTCATTTAGTTTAAGAGCAGGGAAATCAACATCAGTAATGGTCTTCCAGGTTGGTTTGTTTCGGATGATGTGAAACTGGAATATGATGCAATTGAGTTCAAACTTTGTCATAATCTTCCTTCCGAATCCAGAAATCATAGTAATCATTTTCCGAGACCAAACTTCTTTGAGAGGAAGTGCGTTCTTGCCATAAAAGGTCTTTAGTCATTCTCATGCAATCCATATGATCATTTGAGGATCATCCTCCGGATGGAGAAGAGCAAATTTGATGTAGAAGTTGCTGATGGGAGCTAGAGGAAGATCTGTTGGATAAGGTGTCTAAGTCCATAACTTATTTGGTATATACTTGACCCGACCCGGCATGGTCCATTTGGGTTGCATCTCACCCGAACTATTTATGGATAATTTTATGAGAGTTATACACATATGTTTATTAATATATTATATGTTATAATATATTAATATGAAGTCATGTTATTTAATTAGTCTTAGTCTTAAATTAATTATGAATTAATTTAGAGATTAAAAGGAAGACTAATTAGATTATGGGCTATTGGTTTTATATGGTGTGGGCTAACACTCATTTGCTAATGGGCTAGGCTTATATGGAAGTCCATGGATGATCCATGGAGCTTTTAACCCATGGATCCTTGGAAAGGAAAAGACATGGGTTATTAGGGTTTCACCCTAACCATGCACACTATATAAGCATGCTTATATTGCATGAAATGGCCCCTAAGTGAAGAAACTAGTGAACTAGTGTGTGTGTGTGTGCTTGTGTGTGGCCGAAAATACAAGTGTGTATTCTCTCTCAAAGTTTTCCAAGAGTTTGTGGTGTTTTGTGATTCCATTTGAGGCATTCACACTATTGGTGCTTGGCCCTCAAATTCCTTAGGAATTGAACTCATCATCAAAAGGTATGTAATCTCATCTAATTCTTTTATGTTTAAAAGTACCCTATGCCATTTTATATAGGTTATGAACCTTGGAAAAATTATTATTTTGCATGTATTAGACAAACATAGATCCAAGGTTTATTAGGGTTGCATGCACTTAGGAAGTGTTAGATTGCTCAAAACCCAACAGTGGTATTAGAGCCTAGGCTTGCTTGTTTGATACTTGATGCAAAATAGTGAAAAAAAGTTGAAATTGTTGCTGTCTGGCTGATGGACTCGCCGAGTTCAAGGCAAAATTCATCCTATTCGGCGAGTAGGTTCGTGCACTCGGCGAGTAGAATGATCAGAATGCAGAATTTCGACTTTTGCTGCTGGAAATGGACTAGAAACATTACCCTAAACTATTTTGGTGTTTTAAAACTTGTTTTAGTTGGTGTAATGGTTGTTCTAATCCATTTACAATAGCATATATCAAAATTCCATGATTTTTATGTGTTCATATAATTCTTGAAATTTTGATGATCATGTTCATGTTCTTATGAATTTAGAAGATGATAGGAATTATTTGCTAAATTGTTTAGAATTAATTCTTGATCATTTATGTGTTTTAATGGAGTCCATAATTTGTCCTCAAGTTATGGATATCCAAAGGTCACTTTTCTTTAACACACACATTTAAACACATAAGTTACATGAAAATGAAGAGTCTTCATTTTATGAACCTTTAATTCATAAGTTATGAAATGAAAAGTTTTGGATGGTTACAAAAGATGAAGAGTCTTGTCCTTAAGTTATGGAGGTTCAAGAGTCACTTCATTAATAAATATATAAATAAAGTGTAACCTTAATTAATTCTATAAGTTATAAAATAAAGAAAAGTAATTCTTTTATTAGTTTAAAGTCTTCCATAACTTGTCCTCAAGTTATGGAACTTGAAGAGTTTTTTGGATTAAAACTACTTTAAACACATAAATCATGGAATTAATTAGTTTTGAATAGTTTCAAAACTTGCCCTCAAGTTTTGGAATTTGGAAAAGTTTCACACACTTTAATAAACTTTAATTCCAACACCTAGAAGTTTTAAAAGTTAAAATTCTACACTTATACTATTTATAACATTAATGGTTAATTATATATATATATATATATATATATATATATATATATATATATATATATATATATATATATATATATGTATAAGAACAAGTCGTTTTACCGTTAGTAGGCCTCATTCACGAAGCCGGTCTATAAGGTGGGTATAAGGTTGTTGCCTATAAAATGGCGACTTAATGGGTGTCCACTCTCACCCACCGCTTGCTTGACTGGTGGAGGGTCGTTAGCCGAACGGGTAGGACAATGACTTTAAATTCTCATTAAAAGTATAATGATTATTATAAAGTAACTAAATGTTTTTATTTAATTCCCAATCTTAGTTACTTTAGGAAAAATGTGAATTTGATGCTAGCCCATGGAATTCACACTTTGTAGCTTACCAAGTCGTTGGTGGAGCGTGTGTGGTTAACCGGCACACTAACTTGGACTAGTAAGGATCACGAAGGGTGACTTAATGTTTGTCATAGATCAATGGAGCGTGTGTGGTTAACCGACACATTGATTAGGTGATAATATTAAGGGTACCAAGAGAATTGGTATGGTTATTCACACCTTGTTTTGTGATCCTCGGCATCCCAGTCACAAAATTTGAGAGGGCACACTCGAGATTGAAACATGCCATTGAAAAGTTCAATGAATCTCAAAAGATCTAGGAATTTCAAATCCAATTAAAACCTAATAAATTATTTCGTTTTTCATGGTGGAAATTGGTGAATCGTCATTCGCCTACCTTCAAATATTTTATAGCTTGGATTACGGCATCCCTCTTCCAAATTATAAAATACTGTGTTGGGTCCTAGCCTTAATATTTCATATTGGGTGTTATATTAAGGACTTTGAATCAACTAACTTGATTTTCTCCCATTATAGATGTCTGGTTCAGACAACTATGATCTTCCCAAATCTCTTGAAGATGGTGTCCCTCAACATCATGCTTCACTTCTTCCACCTCCTCAAATTATTCTCCCTCACCCACAAGTTCTTGAAAAGTTTAAAGTCACTCAATCCCTATTGGCAAGCATAGTCTATGTGTGCTCACATCTTGGAGATAAAGTCACATATTGACAAGTCGGGAGAGTTGGGTGTCAAAGTCTCGTGAAAGTTGGATGTTCAATCACTTTCTTAGTAACATAGTGAGTCTCTTTGGGACTACTATGAGACGGACTATGACATGACCCTTAATGATGTTATCTATATGCTTGGTGTTGTGGAATCAGCAATGATTTGGAACACCAGTAAAGCAAATTTGATTAAAAGAACAACTTCCCAAGTCTACATGGACATTGACAATGGTAGCATTGGATATCTAGAAAAGGATTTCTCTTCCCAATGGAAAGGGATCGGCTATAGTCAACTCGGTTGACCAAATAGTAAAGAGAAAGGCAAATTCTGAGACAGTCTCATGTGCCATTACCAAAGGGTCCATGTGTTTTGTTGCCGAAGGAAGGGGCATTGGTTGCGAAGCTGCCCTATTCACCTGAAAGGTCATAAGGTTGATCAAGTCAAGAGGTTTGACTCTACTTCGGGTAAAGTTCACTATCTAAGTCTATTAAGTTCCTATTTGGAGATTCTTATTACATAATGTGAATGGGTCACATGCTGATGATTTTAAGAATCAAAGAAAAGATAGGAAGCTTAAAGTAAGTATATGTTGATTCTGATTGCGAAAGTGGGTTTCGATCGCATGGTTCGGTAATCAGAATTTTGAGCTGTTGCTTAAGAGTTATAATATATTGCTTATGAATAGATAACAACAAGGTTTTCATGTGGATTGTAAGGATAAGTTTTTCCGCAAAGTTTTAAAATAAAAGAAAAAAGGGTTTTAATTTTATTTATTTTAAAAATATCCTTACAATGGCATCTGTGGAAAATTGTTGCTTATATGTTTCCAGTAATAGCAATATTGGAAAGTGGATTTGATTCCTTCATTTGTGGTAGTGTCTGAATTTACCGAATGAAGAAAGTTTTTCATCACCCAAGTTTCAATTGGACAGAAACTTGGAATCATACAAGTTGTATTGTATGATGAATGAGAACTTTCATCTTTGAAAATTAAGACTAATTCTTTGATCACATGTATATGTGAGTCAATTGAAGGACTAAGGAATTAGGTACACTGGGTGTGCGCTGGTCAAGGTCCACCACAAAGATTGATTTTTCATGATTTACTAAAGATTAGTAAATATGATTATACTTATGAGGTTAAGTATAATTCTGTAACATTGGAAAGGTTACAATGTATGACAAAACAAATGAGAAGAATCAAATTAGGCAGAAAGATAAAAGTTTCTCAAATCTGAAAGGATGGAAGAGTACTTTAGTATCGTATTTCATGATCATCTTAATGATTATGAAACCATATCACAAATTCATACTCTAAGGACGTCTTAGTGCATTGTTATGGATAAGAGGAGAGGTCATGAATTGTTGGATTGGTTAAGATCAAGAAGATGAGTCATACTTCGTTCCAAAACAATTCTTAGAGTCATACTCCAAGATTGTAACTTTGAGTGACATAAAGGAAGATTTATTAACACTAGTCAAATGTAAGAGTAAAATGTTTTCTACTCTTGTACATTTGAGATTGGTAAGTTGTGATGTCTTGGATGAGACAAAGACCAACTAAGACCAATTGTGTGAAGTGTTAGTCTTGATAAGAATCCGCATTGTCCCTTGAATATTTGTTTTGTCAAGGAATGGTTCTTGACTGGGAAACTTATATCTCAAGGGGACAGTGGGAGCCTTAAAGATCCTAAAAGATTTTCAATATTTAATCAAGAGTAAAACCTATAATTTATCACTAGCACGCGACTTAAGGTTTGCAACCTATCGTGTTGACATAATTCTTGTTTCTGTACCTACTTCAAATAAGTTGAATTTGCATGTGAGTTATCAGAGTTCAACTTGGAAGCATTGGTGTGCCTTGTGCTACCAAGGTAACAAGAAACTAAGATTGAACAAGTTTAATCCATGTAAGGCTGAATTTGTCACTAACCTTATCTTGTGATTATGGTTTTGACAAATTCACATGGATAGGAACTCATACACTATAAAATCTAAGTGTCATAAGGTTTCTCTCCGATTCATGAAAATGATGGTGAGGAAATGCTTTCACTAAGTAGATTTTACGTAGATATCAATTGTGTTATTTGCATTTTCAAAAGTCGTTAGTGGAGCGCGTGTGGTTAACCGGCACACTAACATGGACTTGTGAGAAATGGCAAATGCCTAAGCAATTGAGACTATGATTACGGTATCCCTTTTCATAGTTCTGAAAATTGTTTAGACACACATGTGAGCTATCTAAGAAAGGGTGTATGAATATAAATTTCAGAAGTCCAGCAAATTTCTGGAAATATGTCAGAGCTAGTGGGAGCATAAGTGTTATGCTGATAATCATCATGTTAGTGGGAGCATGATTATTATGTTTAGTGTTGCAAGTTAGCAATGTTAATTATAGATAGCAATGTGTCAATTCGTGAAGTTGCAGGGGTTGAAAAGTTGCTTTGCTATAATTAAGGGAGAGGAAATTATACTTCATTTCAATTCTAAAGCTTAGATTGAGATTTTAATCATCTTTAGTCAAGAATATATATATGAATTTTATGTTGGAATGGTTCAACTTGAAGAAATTCTATATATATTGCGTTTTCAAAATTCGATTATGATTACGGCATCCCTCTTCATAGTTAAATTTTGAAAAACATGGCAAATAAAAAATATTGTAGCAAAAGACTGGTCTAGTATCATGTCTTTATGTCAAACATCATGAATCGTGTCCCATATGCTTCAGATATAGGATCGATTGCATGTGATATAATATTCATCTTTTCTAAATTTTCCAAATGCTTAAGGCATTGAGAAGGGAAAAGTCTAGAACTGGATATGACTAAAGTGATTAAGCAATTGTCGAGGACAAATCTGAGGTTCGCCAAAGATTGGTTGCTCAGGGACAGTTGGAAGTATGATGTAAGTTGTCGGAAAGGACCATATTGACATATTCTGAAAAGAAGTAAATCTTGTTCAGAAGTGATAGTCAAAATGGGACTATGGAAATGTCTCCATAGGTGGAAGTTATTCAATCTATGTAAGATTAGAAAACCTTAATGCAAGAAGGATGTTCAAAGCAATGTACTTTGAATACGAGAACTTCCATTCCATAGATGTTGATCTTCTTTGGAATACTCTGTAATGACTGGTGACAAGTTTTGGTGACTTTGTGCATAATCATTACAAGAGGAACATTGCATAAAAGTTTAAAATCTAACAGTTTTTTTTGGTAAATGATAGGAATCGGGGATTCTCACATTTACAATAAGGATTTGGGATTGTGAAATGAGTATCATTGGAATCATGTTCAATTGATCTACATCACAATGTAAGGATCATAGAAAAACATAGTGTGCATACTTGGAGTATGGCATAACTATTGTTTAGAAAAACAAAGTGTACATGTTAGGAGCATGGGACGACTGTTGTTTTATTCAAGTCTTAAGTTGATCGTTTGAAACATTATACAATGAATAATGTGTAATCAATATGGTGATAAATAAAAGGTGGTTCAATTTATATTCAAAAGGGTTCTGAGACCATATTGGATTCGATTATTATTGTGTTTCACTTTGCATGTTTTGACTTCCAAAATAGCTAGGTTATTCTTTCCGAATGACTAAGTTATTTAAACACTCCACAGTCGTTCATATGTTGGAAGTAGTATGAATCAAGACTGTCATGAATCGAGTTTGTAGATGGCTAAATGGGTTTAGTCATGGCAATGGTTGCTACAACATTCATGAGTGCTCATAAGTTATGAGTATTGGATTAAACCCATGCTCACTTGTATCACTTCATGGAATTTATCTCGAGTGATCGTGAGACGGTAATATCATATAAATCTTCAAACCTAGAGATATGCGTTGTTAGCTATGAGTTGGTTGTGCATTGATTGCACGTAAAAGCATCAGTAACTTGATGTTATAAAACATGCCTTTGTGTACAATTCAACAAGTAGTAGAACAAGCATATGAGTCGAAGTTTATCTGTTCCTTCTAGAAATAGAAGCGATATCTAGGCCCCTCGATGATTTTGTTGTGACCAATGTACCGGCCGGTCAGAACTAAATTGATGTGTTCGATTAAGTTCTTTGTCAAACAAATCGAAAATCGGGAAACAAACTGCTGGACAATAAGTACGACGTTGTTCCATGTATTTGTCCTGCTGATATCATGAGAACAGAGGATTATTTGATCACTTATCTAAAATGGCGCTTCATAGTTCAACGGAGTTTTCGAGAGCTACGATTGTTGGTTGGTTCCTGAAGTAACATACGCAAATATAGTTATTAGACTTATCCAAGTGGGAGTCTGTTGGATAAGGTGTCTAAGTCCATAACTTATTTGGTATATACTTGACCCGACCCTGCATGGTCCATTTGGGTTGCATCTCACCCGAACTATTTATGGATAATTTTATGAGAGTTATACACATATGTTTATTAATATATTATAAGTTATAATATATTAATATGAAGTCATGTTATTTAATTAGTCTTAGTCTTAAATTAATTATGAATTAATTTAGAGATTAAAAGGAAGACTAATTAGATTATGGGCTATTGGTTTTATATGGTGTGGGCTAACACTCATTTGTTAATGGGCTAGGCTTATATGGAAGTCCATGGATGATCCATGGAGCTTTTAACCCATGGATCCTTGGAAAGGAAAAGACATGGGTTATTAGGGTTTCACCCTAACCATGCACACTATATAAGCATGCTTATGTTGCATGAAATGGCCCCTAAGTGAAGAAACTAGTGAACTAGTGTGTGTGTGCTTGTGTGTGGCCGAAAATACAAGTGTGTATTCTCTCTCAAAGTTTTCCAAGAGTTTGTGGTGTTTTGTGCTTCCATTTGAGGCATTCACACTATTGGTGCTTGGCCCTCAAACTCCTTAGGAATTGAACTCATCATCAAAAGGTATGTAATATCATCTAAATCTTTTATGTTTAAAAGTACCCCATGCCATGTTAGATAGGTTATAAACCTTGGAAAAATTATTATTTTGCATGTATTAGACAAACATAGATCCAAGGTTTATTAGGGTTGCATGCACACTTAGGAAGTGTTAGATTGCTCAAAACCCAACAAGATCAAGTTGTTCTAAATCATTATTCGGAATGTCATAGTACATGAGATGTACTATGTCGACATCCTTTAGAATTCCTTCTCGGCAAAGTGGAGAGATCCCTAGCATCAGATAGGGATTGTCATCCTTGAAAGATTGGATCTGGATGCTATCTTCAAGGGCTTGAAGGATCTCATCTTGACACCAGCCTAAATTTGGCTTTGGTGAAGATCCAAAGTAGTGAGCTTGATGGATTTAATTGATGGGCTTCTTGCCCTTGTATTGTTTCTTCTGAAGAGTGGAGAGGATGAGATGTATATTCTCATCGATTGAAAAGTTTGGAGGAGAGGAAGTCATAGGCTCTTCCGGAATGTCATATGGCTTCCGAAGTGGAGAGCCTTCGGCCGCATCGAGGCAATGGCTCGGAAGGCGTCAACCGTCAATTTGGTTTTGGCCTTAGCCATTTGAATACTTCTTTTGAGTACATCAGGCAGTGTAGTTGGCCTTAAGACTGTGGACCAAACTCTTTGTTCTCCCTCCATCAATTTTTTAGTAGGTAGCTTCTGTTGGATTAATGTCTAAGTCCATAACTATAATTGGTAAGACTTGACCCGACCCGACATGGTCCATTTGGGTTGCATGGCATCATGCACTTGGATAGACTAAAATGAGAGAAATAACACTTAAGGTTTAATAATATATTATAAGTTCTAATATATTAATAAGATTATTTAATTAGTATTGATCAATAATTAATTTAGAATTAATTATGTGATCAAAAGAAGACTAATTAAATATATGGGTTGATTGTGTAAATCATCCATACTTATATAGTGGGCTAATGCTCCATGGATTATCCAGTTGGGCTAAAACCCATTGGATGCTACATGGATGCTCCATGGTGTATTTGAACCCATGGATCCATGGAAATGGATAGCCATGACAATTAGGGTTTACCCTAATTGTAACACACTATATAATGATCTCTTTCGTGGGAAAATCGGGACTATGATATGCATGGAGGGCAAGCCGATTCTTGAAGTGTTATAATTTCTCTCTAAGTTATTCCAATTGCTTATGGTGTTGTGTGAACCATTTGAGGTGTCACACTTGGGGCACTAGGCACTGAAGCTTCATGAAGAGAAGCACCAACAAAAGGTATGTTATTCTAACTTGTGTTATTCAAAGTTTTGTATGCTAGAATAGAACAATACCTTGGAAAGTAGATATTTGCATGTATAATAGAGAAAACATAGATCCAAGGTATTTAGGGTTGCATGTACACTTAGGAGTGTTAGATTGCTCAAAACCCAACAGTGGTATCAGAAACAAGGCTTGTTTTCTTGTTGTACTTGCTTAAACTGCTTAAAAATCAAATTTTGGTGTTGTCTGCCTAGCAGACTTGCCGAGTCCATGAAGGGACTCGACGAGTCCAAGGCAAAATGCATCCAACTCGCCGATTTTGTTCATGCACTCGACGATTTGGACCCCCAGACAGCATATTTTCGAGTTTTGGTGTTGGAATTGGTCTAGAATCATTACCTTTGACTGTTTTGGGCTTATAAAACTTGTTTTGAATGTGGTAATGATTATGTTAAACCAATTTCAATGCTATAATTAAAGTTTCAAGTTTATATATGTTCATGTTATTCTTGAAAATTGTTGATTATGAATGATCATGCTTATGAGTTTTGCTAGACCATAGGAATTGTGTGCAAATTGTTTGTTGATATAATTCATGATCTTGTTGAAAATTGTATGGAGTTCATAACTTGTCCTCAAGTTATGAATTTTCAAGAATTTTATGTTTCCTTGATTTATGAGTTAGTTTAGATTGATAATGAAAAAATTATGTTTTAGTTGTTTTCAATCCATATTAGTCTAAAAGAAATTCATAAAATATGTTTTTGTAACTTGTCTTCAAGTTATGTGAAAAGTCATATTTATGAATCTTAAAAACTCATAAAAGTTTTGTAGGTTATATAAAATGTAAGAGTTTTTTCCATTAAATAGTTTAATGACTCCTTAACTTGTCCTCAAGTTATGGATGTTGTAGAGACACTTCTTTATGGTGTTTTTAAAAAGGGGTTACATTAAAATGAAGAGTCTTCATTTTAATGAACCATTAAACTCATAAGTTATGATTTAAAGAGTCTTGAAATAGTTTCAAAACTTTCCCTTAAGTTTTGGAATTTGAAAAGTTACTCCTCATGTATACTTTAAATCCAAATTGAACATTGAAATTTTAAAAAGTTTAAAATCCAACCCTTATACTATTATTATAATTTTAATTATATAGATATGTATAAGAGGAAGTCAATCTTACCGTTAGTAGGCCTCATTCACGAAGCCGGTGTATAAGGGGGGTATAAGGTTACTTCCTATAAAATGGCAGTTTAATGGGTGTCCAATCTCACCTACCGCTTCCTTGACTGGTGGAGGGTCGTTAGCCGAACGGGTAGGAATGGACTATAATTCTCCCTTCATTAAAAGTATAATGAAAAATACTAAGTAACTAAACACTTATAAATTCCTAATCTTAGTTACATAGGAAAATGTGAAAAGATGCTAGCCCATAAAATTACACTTTGTACCATACAAAGTCGTTAGTGGAGCGTGTGTGGTTAACCGGCACACTGACATGGACTAGTAAGAGTGGCAAAGGGTAACTTGACTTTATTATAGATCGGTGGAGCGTGTGTGGCTAACCGGCACATCGATTAGGTAATATTTTTAAGGGTACCAAGTCAATTTGTATGGTTATTCACACCTTGTTTGTGATCCTCGGCATCCCAATCACAAATTTGAGAGGGCACAATCGAGATTCAAACATGCCATTGAAAAGTTCAATGTATCTCAAAAGATCTAGGAGTTTCCTAACCAATAAAACCTAATAATAAAATATTTTGTTTTCATGGTGGAAATTGGTAAATCGTCATTTACCTACCTTCAACTATTTTATAATTTGGATTACGGCATCCCTCTTCCAGTTATAAATAGGTTGTTGGGTCCTAGCCGTAATATTTCATATTGGGTGTTATATTAAGGACTTTAAATCAACTAACTTGAATTTCTCCCATTATAGATGTCTAGTTTAGACAGCTATGGTCTTCCCAAATCTTTAGGAACAAGCTTCCTAATGAAGATGATATCCCAAATGGCAATCAAGGTGAAAGATCAATCCCTTTGTTGGGCATTTGTGGGACTAGAAATCATACTTCACTTCATCCACCTCCTCCAATAAATCTCCCTATCCCACAAGTTTTAAGACTTGATAAGTTCTAAGTCACTCAATCCCTATTGGCAAAGCAAAGTCTATATGTGCTAAGATCTTGAGGATTAAGCCACATATTGACAAGTCGGGAGAGTCGGGTGTCGAAGTCTCGAGGTAGCTGGCTGCTGACTTGGTTCTTCAGTCACTCCCTGATGACAGGTCGCGACAAGACCCTTAATGATCTTACCTATTTGCTTGATGATGCTAAATCAGCAATGGTTTGGAGCATTAGTAAAGCAAATTGGATTGGAAGATCTACTTTCCAAACCTATTTGGACATTGAATATGGTGACATTGGAGGTCCAGGAAAAACCTTCTCTTCCCAATGGAAAGGGATCGGCCATAGTCAACTCGGTTGACCAAATGGTAAAGATAAAGGTTAAGTCTGTGATAGTCCCATGTACCGTTTCCAAAGTGTCCATATGATTCTATTGCCAAAGGAAAGACATTGGTTGCGAAGCTGCTAAATTTACCTGAAACATCTTAAGGATGGTAAAGTCAATAGGTTTGACTCTACTTCAGGTAAAGTCCATTGTCTAACTCTATTAAGTTTCTATTCTGAGATTCTTATTGCAAAATGTGACGAGGTCACATGTTGATGTTTTAAGAATCAAAGAAAAAGTGAAGAAACTCAAAGGAAGTATATGCTGATTCTGATCGCGAAGATGGATTTCGATCGCATGGTTCGATGATCAGAATTTTGAGTTGTTACTTAAGAGTTATGATATATTGCTTAGGAATAGATAACAACAAGTTTTCCATATGGATTGTAAGGATAAATTTTTCCGCAAAGTTTTAAAATAAAAGAAAAATGGTTTTGATTTTATCTATTTTAAGTATCCTTACAATGGAATTTGTGAAAAATTGTTGATTATATGTTTCCATTGATAAGCAATATGGGTAAATGGGTTTGATTCTTTCATTAGTGGAAGTATCATAATTTACCAAATAAGGAAAGATTCTCATCACCCAAGTTTCAGTTGGATAGTAACTTGGAATCATGCAACTTGTATTGTATGATCATGAGAATTTTTTATATATTTGGGAAATTAAGTGTAATTCCTTGTTCACATGTATATGTGAATCAAGTGAAGGACAAAGAGATCGAATACACTTGGGTGTGCGCTGATCAGGTCCACCACAAAGTTGATAAGATTATTCATTATGATTTACTAAAGTTTAGTAAATATGGTTATACTTACAAGTGTAAGTATAGTTCTGGATCATTGGAGAAGTTCCAATGATAGACATAATGAGTAAGAAGAATCAAATAAGGCAGAAACATAAAAGTTTCTCTAATCTGAAGAGATGAGAGAGTACTTGAGTATCTTGTTTTATGATTATCTTAGTGATTATGAAACCATGTCACAATTGATCCTCTAAGGACACCTTATTTCATTTTGTTTGGCTAAGGAGAGGAATCGTGAATTGTTGAAATGGTTAGATCAAAAGATAAATTATACTTCGTTCCAAAATTAAATCTTAGAGTCATACTCCAAGATTAAGCCTTGAGTGACATAATCTTAAGAAAGGTTTAAAACACTTGTTAAATGTAGAGTAAAATGTGTTCTTACTCTTGTACATTTGAAATTGGTAAGTTGTGATGTTTTGGATAAAACAAAGACCAACTAAGACCAATTATGAGAAGTGTTTAACTTGATAAGAATCTGCACTAACTCTTGTATATTCGTTTTTGTCAAGGAATGGTTCTTGACAAAGAGAATCTTATATGTCAAGAGGCCAGTGGGAGTCTTAAAAGGATCTTAAGATGGATTCAATAACTAATCAAGAGTTTTGTTAATCACTAGACCACGACTTGAGGTTTGTAACCTATAGTGTTGACATATTCTGTGCCCATTCCAGTTGAAGTTGGTTTTGCATTGGAGTTCTGAGAGTTCTCAACTGGTTGCATAACAACTTGGAAGAAATGGCAGGCCCTTGTGCTACCAGGTGGCAAGAAATTAAGACTGCACAAGTTCAGTCCATATGAATTTGGATTTGTCATTAACCTTGTCGTGTGATTATGGTTATGTCAAATTCAAATGGATAGGAACACATACACCTTCAAAATCTAAGTGTCATAAGGTTTCTCTCCGATTCATGAAAATGATAGTGAGGAAACTCTTTCACTAAGTAGATTTAAGTGGATAGCAAGTGTGAAGTTTGCATTCTCATGTTGTTAGTGGAGCGTGTGTGGTTAAGCGGCACACTAACTAATGAGAATGGAAAAGGTTTAGACTCACATGTGAGCTATCTAAGGAAAGGTTTAGACTCCAGGTGTATGATTTGATAAAGTCTTATCAAGGCAATCTAGTATCAGAAATCTGACTGATTTCTAGGTACATGTCAAAGCTAGTAGGAGCATAAAGTGCTATGCTAGTTAGATAATAATCATTATGCTAGTGGGAGCATGATGATTATGTTGCAAGTTAGCAATGTTAATTATAGAAAACAAAAGTTTCAACTCGCTTTGAAAAAGTTGTTTTACTATAATTAAGGGAGAGAAATTTATACTTCATTCCAATTCTACAAGCTTAGATTGAGATTTTAATCAACTTTAGTCAAGAATATATATGAATGTTATGATGGAATGGTTCAACATAAGGAATTTCTATATATGTTGCTTTCTCAAAATTCGATTATGATTACGGCATCCCTCTTCATAGTTCGAATTATGAAAACATGGCAAATAAAAATTTTATAGCATGAATCGTATCCCAAATGCTTCGGATATAGGATCGATTGCATGTGTTATAATATTCATCCATTCTAAATTTTCCTAATGCTTAGGGCGTTATGAAGGGAAAAGGGATTAGAACTGGATATGACTAAGATGATTAAGCAATTGTCGAGAACAATTTGGGGTTTTCCAAAGTTTGGTTACTCATGGACAATTGGAAGTATAGAGTAAGGATCGTATTGACATATTTTGGATAGAGGCAACTCTTGTTCAAAAGTGATGGTCAAGATGGGAATATGGAATTGTTTCCATAGGTGGAAGTTATTCTTTGAATCTGTGTAAGATTAAAGAACTTAATGCAAAAAAGGATGTTCAAAGGAATGTACTTTGAATTTGAGACTTCATCTCCATGGAATTGCTTTCCATTGGAATACTTTGTAATGTTTGTTGCCAAGTCTTTGTGACTTGTGTGAATATCATTACAAGAGGATCATTTCATAGATTACGGTAAATGACAAGAACTTGGTATTCTTACATTTACAATAAGGATTGGGATTGTGAAATGTGAATCATTGAAGTCATGTTCAATTGATATACATTTCACAAAGAGATGACCACATGTAAACATAGTGTGCATACTTGAAGTATGGCATAACTATTGTTTAGAGAAACATAGTATGCATGCTTGGAGCATGGCATCACTACTGTTTCAATTCAAGTATTAAGTTGATTAATCGAAACATGAATAATGAGTGATCAATATGGTGCTTAGATAAAAGGTGTTTTATTTACGCTCAAAGTGTTGAGGCCATATAGGACTAGTATTATTTTGTGTTTCACTTTGCATGTTTTGACTTCCAGACTAACTAGGTCATTCTCCCGAATGACCAAGTTATTCAACCCATCCACAGTCGGTCATATGTTGGAAGTAGATATGAATCAAGACTGTCGTGAATTTGGCTTGTATGATTTGTCTAAAGTGCTTTAGACAATGCAATAGTTGCTACAACATTCATGAGTACTCATAAGGGCTGAGTATTGGATTCAACCCACGCTCATTTGGATTCACTTCATGGATTTCATCACGAGTGAATCATGAGACGATAATATCTTATATTCTTCAAACCTAGAGATATGAGTTGTTGCCTATGATTTGGTTATACATTGATTGTACGAAAACGCATTTGTAACTCGATGCTATAAAACGTGCCTTTGTGTATGATTCAACAGGTAGTCAGTACAAGCATATGAGTCGAAGTTTATCCATCCTTTTACCCTCAAAGGGATAAAAGCGATATATGTGGGCCCCTCGATGATTTAGTGATGACAAAAGTAAGTGCTCGACCGGGCCTGGACTGATTTGATTTGTTCAATTAGTCAGTCGTCATAAATCAGAAATCGGGAAACAACAAATGGACAGAGAGAATGATTATAATCCATGTCTCAGTCCAGCTGATATCTAGAATGGAGGAATATATGATCACTTATCTAATGGACAAGTCATCGATAGAGGTCAGAGTTCATCGACAAGGTCAGAGATCGACAAAAGCTTTTGAGAGCTACGATTGCTAGTCGAGTTCTGAAGTCATACTTGCAATAATAGTTTTAGACTTATCCAAGTGGGAGACTGTTGGATTAATGTCTAAGTCCATAACTATAATTGGTAAGACTTGACCCGACCCGACATGGTCCATTTGGGTTGCATGGCATCATGCACTTGGATAGACTAAAATGAGAGAAATAACACTTAAGGTTTATTAATATATTATAAGTTCTAATATATTAATAAGATTATTTAATTAGTATTGATCAATTATTAATTTAGAATTAATTATGTGATCAAAAGACGACTAATTAAATATATGGGTTGAATGTGTAAATCATCCATACTTATATAGTGGGCTAATGCTCCATGGATTATCAAGTTGGGCTAAAACCCATTGGATCCTCCATGGATGCTCCATGGTGTATTTGAACCCATGGATCCATGGAAATGGATAGCCATGACAATTAGGGTTTACCCTAATTGTAACACACTATACAATGATCTCTTTCTTGGGAAAATCGGGACTATGATATGCATGGAGGGCAAGCCGATTCTTGAAGTGTTCTAATTTCTCTCTAAGTTATTCCAAGTGCTTATGGTGTTGTGTGAACCATTTGAGGTGTCACACTTGGGGTACTAGGCACTCAAGCTTCATGAAGACAAGCACCAACAAAAGGTATGTTATTCTAACTTGTGTTATTCAATGTTTTGTATGCTAGAATAGAACAATACCTTGGAAAGTAGATATTTGCATGTATAATAGAGAAAACATAGATCCAAGGTATTTAGGGTTGCATGTACACTTAGGAGTGTTAGATTGCTCAAAACCCGACAGCTTCCTTGGAGGCTGGAGACCTACTATGGTGTTGGTGACATACTTTACTTCTTCTTCATCACTTCCAACATCATCATCATCATCATTTCCTAGAAGTTCAGAAAGCAGTTGGAATTGATCATCAAAATTTTCATCTCGGAGCTGATATTCTGAGCCAGTCTTCCAAGGTTTACTTGGACCTTCTCCCCCTCTTGCATCCGTGAACTTTGGAGCCGGTGCAATTACAAGAGACTCCTTTATTTCAAAAAACTTCTCAAACACCTTTTGGAAGCTGGTGTTGAGTTGAAGGGTGAGAGCATCGTAGGCTTCAGCAGTGAGAGCTTGAGAGTTTAGGTGATAAAAAGTTGGGGGAGGATCAAGAGCATTTTGTCAAACTTGTGGTTCGGAACATCAATGATGTTCCAACATACTCGAAGAAGTTTGATGACGACTTGGTGCATGATGAGATTCATTTCATCCTTCTTTTGAATCTTGTTTTCCAAATGTTGAATCTGCTTCTCATGATGGATATGAGTTTTTTTAATGAGTTCGTTGGAAGCATTCATCATATCGTCATGAACCTTTAACATCTCGGTGATGGTGTCAAGGTAGTCATCAACACTCTTGTCATATTTCTTCTTAACTACCTCAATGATTTGCTTGAGCCTCAAAGAAATGAGTTGATCTGGTTGAGCTTCATGTTCCTCAGTGGTGGGTCCGAAATTTATTGCTTCTGATAAGGACTGGAGAATGGCATCAAGTTTCTAATCTATTCCGAAAACTTCGTCATCTGTTTTGGTGTTATTTTCGGCTACTAATGCTTCGAGGGTATTCACCTTCGTAATTGTATCTGTGACATTGGAATGGATTTCCAGAAGGGCAAAAGGATCAATATAGTTCCCAGCAGAGGAACCAGTGTCCGAAGTGGAATCATGGGGAGTGTGCTTGGCAGCTTCTTGAGTGTGTTGTTGTTTAGGAGAGATATGAGGAGTTGGATTAGAAACAATATTATGCCTTGTGAGCAAGGCTACTTAGCTAACTCCTTCAAACAAAATTGATTATGCGATGATGTGTATAATAGATATCTACTTAGGTTATTAAAAAGTCATTTGAATTAATAGATGCAAAACAATGCCATCAGGCTTTTAAGAATTTAAACTTTTGGTCATCCTTTATGGACGAAATTAATGAAACACCCATACCAAAGGGGCTGAAAGGACCCTGGGTACCAATGTATGATGGAACCGGAGATCCAGATGATCACGTCTCCAGTTTCTAGTGATCCATAAAAATTATTCTAATTGACACAAAGGTGTGGAGTTTATACTTCATCAAAACTCTAGATGGATCCGCTAGATATTGGTTAGCAAGTCTGCTTCCCAAGAGCATAGGAACTTTTGAAGAGTTGTGCCAAACATTCTACAACAATTTCATCCAATAAAGAAGATTTTAGGAACAAGCACACACAATTTTTGCTTGTCGAAAACGTGAAGGAGAGTCCAACAAAACCTACTTTAAGAGAATTAATGAAACGAGTCGAAAGATGCCGAAAAGAGACGGGCCTATGACTATACCGGGCTTCACTTACGGGCTCTCAGAAGGATATTTTTTTATCAAATTAGTGGGTAGATCATAGGCTAATGTGGAAGAATGATACGTTAGGTTAATCGCTTCCTAAGGTAAGAAGTAGAAAGTGCAGAAAAAACAAGGATGGAAGGAAAGATGGTCATAAAAGGTGGGAGATGAGAAGAACAGACCAGACAACATTGTGCACCTTTTGCTAATTACAATCCTCGGTTCGGTCATAACCAAAGATTCACATGGGCAGGAAGAAGCAATCAACATGAATGACATCAACCATATCGGCAGGAGACATATGAAGCACGCATACTAGGAACATGCTCCCAGAGGTTTGACCAAAGATAGCAGCGCCGATCGAAGACAAAAATATCTTGGAGACCTAAACAAATTTTTTGATTTCCACAAAAAGTTGGGTCATGTTGCGGAAGACAATGAAAGCTTGAAGAGAGAAAAATAGAAAGAACCAAGCACCTAGAGAGGGCGCAAACAATACTCCATGAAAAGAATAGGTATGAAAATATGACGCTGAGTTCGCCATGATATAAGGAGGGGAAACTTTCATTTCATCAGTCAAGAAACGAAAACTGGTCAATATCGAGTTCAACCTTGACTACCCAATACCCATCGATCATCAAGGTACCGAACCTGTAATAATCATAGGAGAAGTAGGGAGAACATTGATACAAATGACTTATGTGGACAATGGATGTTCGGTCAACATCATCTACAAGAATTGTTTGAAACACCTATCGAAGGACGTTAAGAATTACGTTCAACCAACCATGTCAGCAATGGTAGGATTTTCTGGTAAACACGTATGGCCAATTGGGAGAAAATCATTTCCATTCACATTGGGAGATTACAGAGGTAGTATGTAGAAAACCATTTTCACAGAATTCCTCACAATAAGGACACCTTCCCCTTATAACATGTTGTTGGGAAGAACTGGCATGTGGAAGTTATATGAAGTCCCTTCTACAATGCATGGTCTACTCAATTTCTCTCCGAATGGGGATCATGATAGTCCAAAGCACAACACTTGACCCTCCAGAGTGTAGTTATATCGTACAACCTAATATAATCGAACCTATCACTGAAGAAGGGATTGTGTCTGTAATCATCAAAGAAGTCATCATCAATGAAAAATACATGGACCATAAGGGAAAACTAGTTTTAGCGTTACCCGAAGTCTTGCGTAAGGAGCTGGTCATATTGCTACAAAGGTATGCATATACATTTGCATGAAAGCCTGAGGTCATGATAGAGCATCGACATAATACCGATCCTAGTCGTAGCCCAATCATGCAAAAGAAGCACATAATGGAAAAGGAAAGCAATGAAATTCTAAAAAAGGAAGTGAAACACCTAGTAGCAGCAGGGGTCATGAGAGCTATGCAAAAACCAAAGTGGATAGCATACCCAATATTGATAAAGAAGAGGAATGGAACTATGCGAATGGATGTTGATTTTACTGATCTTAATAAGGCATGCCGAAAAGACAAGTATCCTCTTCCATAGATAGAACGAAAGACCGAATCATTAGGAGGATTTAAATTCAAATCCTTTCTAGACACTTACACAGGGTATCATCAGGTGAAAATGGCAATATCGAACGAAGATAAGACAATTTTCCGTACATAAAAACGAACTGTTTTCTATACAAAGATGTCATTCGGGTTGAGGAATGTAGGAGCCACTTACCAGAGGTCGGTAGATAAGGTATTCGAGCACCAAATCGGAAGCAACATAAAGGTATATTTTAATGACATGGCAATTAAAAGAAAGGATGATAACACTTTCTTACAAGACATAGACAAAGCATTGAAGCGGTTAAGGAGAACCAACACGAAATCCAATCCTAAGAAGTATGTGTTTGGAATAGAAAACGGAAAATTACTCGGTTATGTTGTAACTACAATTGGAATAAAAGAAAATCTAATGAAGATAAAGGCATTTCTGAAAGCAAAGACTCCCAAGACAATAAAGGACGTCCAAAGTTTGAATGGAAAAAGAGCAGCACTTGGAAGATTCTTAGCAAAGTCAGCCGAGTAAAAATTTCCATTCTTCCAAGCATTGAAGATACACACAAGAAAAAGCAATATCACCCTCTTGAGGGAAGTAGAAAAAGCCTTCCAAAAATTGAAGCAACACCTTTGGTGCTTACCGATGCTAGCAAGACTAATTACAGGGGAACTACTAATGATGTATATGTTGGCAAGTCAAGAAGTGGATGAAAGAAACAAGAAGTAGATGCATGTATACTTTGTTATCAGAGTGCTACAAGGAGTCGAATGAAATTATTCAATCATCGAGAAGTTAGTTCTGTCCAAGATATACACAGAAAGAAGGCTATGTCAGTATTTACAGGCTCACCCCATTTTAGTACTAACAAACCAACAAGTCAAGAAAATTTTAACACAACCAGAAAGGTCAGGGAGAATGACCAAATAGGAGGTCAAATTCGAAGAGCACAATATCAAATACAAACCAAGAGTCAACATCAAAGGCCAAGCCTTGGCAGATTTCCTAATAGAAATGGTTGGCAATCAACTTCAGTCGATGTGATATACAGAGGAGGCTCCCATTGGATTATTAACATTGACCCATAATGTCGATGAGTGGGTTATGCATACTGACCGAGCTTCTAGTAAAGATAGTTTAGGGGATGGGGTCATTCTTTTCATCCAGTAAAGAGGCAAGCCAACCTATGTATTGAGATTCAAATTCCCATGTTCAAATAATGAAGCCGAATATGAAGCTTTGCTCTCCTGTTTGCGACTAGCACAAAGCACGAGCATCTCAAAGATAAAGGTATTTTGTGATTCCATGCTAGCTATCAATCAAATTAGATGAGATTATGAGGCAAAAGAAACACACTTTCTGAAATACTTGGCACAAGCAAAAGAATGGGTAAAAAACTTTCAAAAGGTTGAAATCACCAAAATAGCCCAATCTACGAACAAAGAGGCAAACGCTTTAAGTAAATTGGCATCGGTAGTGTTCAATCATCTTTCAAAGAAAGTACTAGTGGAAGAACTAACAAAGAAAAGCATTAAACAACCCATCATAGAAGCTTTGGAAATAACTAAAGAAGAAGAATCATGGATGATGTTATACATCCTTTTCCTTCAAAAGGGAATATTACCTACAGACGAATAAATGGCCCGAAAATCCAGATCAATCCAACACGCTAAACTATGTAAGAAAATCGGTTGTATCAGAAGGGGTAGCCCACCACTTGGTTAAAATGTATCACCAAAAGAGAATAGGAGGTTGTCATCAGCGAAATACACTCAGGTATATCTGACACACACACAGGATCGAGGACAATCACTCAAAAAATACTATGGATAGGATATTTATGGTCGTCAATGACCAAAGATACGAACGCTTTCATTCAAAGATGATAGGATTTCCAGATACATTTAAACGTTCCTACTCTTCTACCTATAGAGTTAACAAGAATCACATGTCCATGGCCTTTCTCTCAATGGGGGATTGACATAGTGGGACCTTTTCTGGAAGCACCACGAAGGTTAAAGTTCTTAATTGTGGTTGTTGATTATTTCACCAAATGTGTCAAGGCAGACGCATTAGTAGTAATCTCAGGGAGAAATGTAGTCAAGTTCATTTAGAAACAAATAGATTACCGCTTTGGTCTCCCATACATAATCATTAGTGACAACGAGAAGCAATTTGCAGAAAATCGCTTGAAAAACTAGTCTTAGGAGAAAGGAATCAAATAGAACTACATTTCAGTGGCAGGCCCTCAGGAAAATGGACAGGTAGAGATCACAAGTAGAACTTTGATGAAGAGAATCAAGAAAATGTTGGGGCAGGCTAAAGGGAATTGAGTTGATGACCTACAAAGCGTACTACAAGCTTACTGAAGAACAGTACATACACCGACTAAAGAATCACCGTTAATTTTATTTTATGGGACAGAAGCAATTATTCCCAAAGAGGTAACATGTGAAGCACTCGAACTAAGAATCCTTAGGAAGATATAAATAGTGCAGAACTATGAACAAACCTGGATTTTGTGGAAGAAGGATGAAGTGACGCGACCATACGACAATCAGCTTACAAGGCAATGACGGAAAGATACTACAACACAAGAGTCAAAGACACAACATGGAAGGTGGGAGACTTGGTTCATAGCATAAATGATGCGAGCAGGCAAGAACATATTGGAAAGTTAAGTCCAAACTGGGAAGGATCAAATTAAGTGATAGAAGCCAGAGGAAACAGTTCAGATACTCTAGAGAATATGAAAGGAATCTAATTGCTAAGAACATGGAATAAGTGAAACCTTTGTAAATTCCATTTCTAGGGTAATAGTGGTTGTGAATTAATCTATAACCGGTCAAGAAATGTATCAATAGCATTAGGCAGAAATCGCCTTTTATATATTGTACGATTATGACCTTGAATGCATTTTTTAGCAATTGATCGATAAAATTTCAACTTTATTTTCATGGAGCATGAACCATAAGTCTTTGTAACTTATGATTTGGTCACCATGATCCATCGAATCATGGTTCAACCTATTTTAATTTATCATAAACAAAAAGTCTTTGTAACTTATGGTTTGGTCACCATGATCCACCAAATCATGGTTAGACCTATTTTCATTTAACAAGAAACGTAAGTCTTTGTAGCTTATGGTTCAGTCACCATGATCCACCAAATCATGGTTTGACCTATTTTCATTTAACATAAACCACAAGACTTTGTAACTTATAGTTCGATCACCATGATCCACCAAATCATGGTTCCACTTATTTTCATTTAACACGAACCATATGACTTTGTAACTTATGGTTCGGTCACCAAGATCCACCAAATCATGGTTTAACCTATTTTAATTTAGAATAAACCCTAAGTCTTTATAACTTGTGTTTCGGTCAACATGATCCACCGAATCATGTTTCAAACTATTTTATTTTAGCATGAGCGATAAGTCTTTGTAACTTATGGGTCGGTCACCATGATCTACCAAATCATGGTTCGATCTATTTTCATTTAACACGAACCATGAGTCTTTGTAACTTATTGTTTGGTCACCATAATTTTCCAAATCATGGTTCAACCTATTTTCATTTAGCACGAACAATTAGTCTATGTAACTTATGGTTCGGTCACCATCATTCGCCAAATCATGGTTAGACCTATTTTAATTTAGTATGAACCATAAGTCTTTATAACTTATGGTTCGGTCACCATGATTTACCAAATCATGGTTCGTCTTATTTTAATTTACCATGAACCATAAATATTTGTAACTTATGGTCGGTCACCTTGATATACCAAATCACAGTTCGAACCTAATTTCGTTATGTATAACTTTAAATGATTTGAAGACCATTTGCTAAATCATGATTCAAATATGTATTTACTAATATAAGTGTGAGCTTGAAGATGAACTAAAACGACATCCAATGCAACTAGAATGAACTTTCAGAACATACACCAAGATTATAGGTATATCCAAATAACAAGTAAACAAGCTATTGCTTAAACGACACTTCGTACAATCAATAAAAAAAGTTACCAAATACAAATCAAACACTAACACTTGCAACATTACGCCTGGAAAGAGGATCCAAAGATGTCAGGTTCTCCTTCAACATGCCAATATCCACTTTTACTCCTTCCAAGAGCCAAAAAATGAATTCTTGTATGAAGCCATTTTGGAGTAGCGATCCAGGATATGACGTTGGGAATCAAGATAAGAGTAAATAACCTTCTTCCCACCCAATGCATTAGGGTATTTTTACTTCATCTCGATGCAATATTGATGAAGACCCAGTTAGATTGCAACACTCTGAATGGCAGCATTAACATTACCAAAGTCCCTTGAATCTAACAAAACAACAAACAAAAGAAAGAATACCTTCCTTTATAACCCATTGCAAGTCTGAGACACTTTGCTCTGATCTTGTCTGGTATTGGAGCACATCTTGTTTAATAGTAGTATGAAGTTCGACCAGAGATGCAATTTGGGCATCTATTTCACACATAGTAGCTCTAAGTTTTGATAATTCCTCCTCAAGAAGTCTGATGAATACATCCTTTCCCGAACACACAATTTCCAGTTGCAAAACCTTATGGGTATTTTGAAGCTTCAATGATTCAAATTGGTGCTTTTTCTCCTCTAACTCATGCCCTAACCCTAATCGGTGACCAATTGCGAGATTGGCCTTGACTTGAAGATCTTGATTCAGCTTCTTCAACTCCTCTTGGCAGTGAAGAATTTCAATTAAGTCAATGACTACCTGTCTGTTCCTCTCTGATATGCGATGCACTTCCCATGGAGATCCTTTGCCTCTTAATTCAGTTTCTAAAGAAGAACACGTATCCCCTTCAATGCTTGGAAATATTCCTCGAACCTGAGTTGTTTCCAAGCCAAGACGCTATCCCATTGGCGGGTACGACAAGAAAGCTCGTTCAATGATAGGAGTCTCTCCCAAGGTAGAGGAAAGGGAAATACTTGGATTGTTGGATTAGGTGTCTAAGCCCATAAGTATAATTGGTATGTACTTGACCTGAGAGTAGCATGGTCCATATTGGTTGCCTTCACCAAAGAAATTTGATAGGATGGACTTTTGAGAACATGTTATTTCTGATTTATTAATATATTACAAGTATAATATATCAATATGAAATCATGTTAGTGAATTAGTATTGATCAAGAATTAATTTGGAATTAATTTAGTGATCAAAAGAGACTAATTAAATTAATGGGGACTAATAATGTAAATTAGTTATATATATGGTTTGGGCTTATTGACTAAGTTTATGTAAGGATCCATAAAGAGTTAGTCCACATGGATCATGGATCATGGATAATTACCCCAAATGTATGGATTAGGGTTTACCCCCTTGGATTCCTACACTATATAATATATATATATATATATATATATATATATATATATATATATATATATATATATATATATATATATCATACCCCTTTGGGCTAAAATTGGTTAAACATTTATTCTTGGAGAAGCATAGCCGATTTTTAGTGCTCTACATTCTCTCTCAAAAGTACTCCATTTTTTCATGGTGTTTGTGAACCATTTGAGGCATCACATTTCAGGTGCTAAGTTCTTAAAGGCCAGAACTACAAGCTACTACATAGAGGTAATTCTATAACTCACTTTTATGTTGTTTATGTCAATTGTATGCTAGTTGTAGGCTTGATGCTTTGGAAACAATATTGCATGTATAATTAGATAAAACATAGATCCATGACATTTAGGGTTGTTTGTGCACCATAGGATGTTGTCGTATATAAAACCCAACAGTGGTATTAGAACCTAGGATAATTTTCTATTATATTTGATGCATGGCTTATTTTTCAAAGCTGAAAAACTGTTTTTCCAGCATGTACTCGACGAGACCATGCTTGGACTTGACACGTAGGTTGCATTTTGTCTTGAAATCGATGAGTCCATTGTTGGGCTTGATGAGTTGGATCATCAGATGGCATTTTTCGGGGTTTTTGGCTAGAATTGGATTAGGATAATTACCACAAACTGTTTTATATCATAAAATATGTTTTTATGATATGCTAGTGATTATCCTTATCCAGTTAGCTCATTGATACTCCATACATATGAGATTCACACACACACAGACACTCTTCTTCTCTCTCACTTTCTCTCTCTAGAACACCTTGATTTGCATACACTTAGCCGCTCCTCCTAGCCTAATCCCACTCCTCACCCCTTACTTCTATATATATATATATATATATATATATATGTATATATATATATATATATATATATATATAGGTGGGTTCAATTGAGAAAATAAAAAAGGTTGAGAATGAGGGAATAATTCTCAGCCACACATTTTAAACCATCATCAATCCATTTTTTTTTATCGGGTAAAGCCGTAAAAGGGATACGAAGCAGATGATGGCGAGAGGAAAACGAGAAGCGAATCGATGAACGAACACAGCAGGCTGTGCAGCAACCCTTCGTTGACCTCCCGTCGTTGGCAGCAAAGGAGACCAAGGTGAAGATTCTCCGGTGCTCGTCTTCGTCTGATTAAGGGGGAGAAGCACGGAGGTTCGTCACCCGACTCGCAGACTGAGATGGTCTCCGTGTTTTTTACTAGACCAAAGGAGGAGGTGTTTGGTTTTGCTAGGAGATTGCGATCGGAAAGAAGCCAGAAGCGAGGGTTTGGTTTTGCTAGGAGATTGGGTCAGACGTCCGCTGCCTCTCATTTGCTTCCTGCCGGCGAGAAATGAAGAGAGAGGGAGGCGAGGGAAGATGGCATCGGTGTTAGTGGGTCAACGAGCCAAGGCATAAAGGGAAACCGAGGTTCCAATCGACGAAAATAGTCTAGAAGATGGTGGCTTTTGGGTGTAGTAATCGACGGGAAGTGCTGAAGGATCTCGATGGGGCAGTTGCTGCTTCAATTGGTACAGTCCTCTTCTCGTTTCTTTTATTTTGATTCTAAATCAGTTAGATGGGTGTTTGGGTGATCGATGTTCAACGGGTGAGTAGATGGGGGAAAAGGATTTGATCAGGTTTGGTGTGTTCATCATGAACAGATGGAGAAAGGGGTTTGACTGGAAATCAACGATAACAAAAGGAGTTTGGTTTGTTTCATTTGACAGGAAAGAAAACAGATGACAATGATTTCATGGATGTTTGTTTGCTATTGTTTAATCTTGTTTGGATAGAAATGTATGGTGTGTTTGGTTGGATCATTTGACAGGAAAGTCTATATGTTATTCATATGTGAATAACATATAAAAATTATACATATTTGTGAAAATACATTATAATATTCATATGTGAATATACTGTGTAATATTCATATGTGAATATACTATGTAATATTCATATGTGAATATACTGTGTAATATTCATAAGTGAATATATCATCTAATATTCACAAATGAATATACTATGTAATATTCACATGTGATATACCATGTAATACTCTGTAATATTCAGATATGAAAATATTATCTAATATTCATAAGTGAATATACCATCTAATATTCATAAGTGAATATACTATGTAATATTCATAAGTGAATGCATCGTCTAATATTTAAATATGAATATATTATGTTTATTATATGCTATATTCATATATGAATGATACTTAAATTGTAACAAAAAAAATTAATCATAGTTTTTATTCATAACTGAATAACGAATGTACTGTAGTAAAAACCTGATTCATTTTTATTCACTTATGTATAACGATAGCTGAAAATATAAAAAAAAATTATTTTATCTTAAAACTATATCAATATGGATGTCCATTTGTAGAGAATAAAAAATCATGAATTTTGGTATATTTAAAATCATTTTTCGATAAAAATAGCTTCTTGAAAATTAAAAAAAAAACAAAAAAACAATGTTTTTTTTTTTTATATTTAGGTAATGATTAGCGTAGTTTAAGGAAACATGTTTTGTTGGAAAACACATGTCTATTCCTTTCCCATTTCTGCTGGTACGACGGAGGCTTTTGCGGCAAAAATAAATGAGTGGCTGAGAATGATTCCCCCATTCTCAACCTTTTTTTTCTCAATTGAACCCTCTCTCTCTCTCTCTCTCTCTATATATATATATATATATATATATATATATATATATATATATTGGGAACAGTGGCTGCAAATAGTTCACGGCCGTAAACGTGTTTATAGCCGCAAACACCACATGAACAGTAAACCCAAGGCTGTTTTCGGTTCTAGACTAAAAACTATTAAAGCCAAGAGAAGTAAAGTATAAACCATATTTTTGACCCAACAATCTGTTGGATTAGGTTTCTAAGTTCATAACTATTGATGGAATGTACTTGACCCGATTAGCATGGTCCATTTGGGTTGCATGGCATTGCAACACTTGGATAGACTAAATGAGAGAAAGGATACTTAAAGATTATTAATATATTATAAGTTCTAATATATTAATAATATTATTTAATTAGTATTGATCAAAGAATTAATTTGGAATTAATTAAGTGATCGAAAAGAGACTAAATAAATATATGGGGTTGATTGTGTAAATCATCTATTCTTATATATTGGGCTAATGATCTATGGTTTGCATGGATTGGGTAAAAACCCATAAGGTGCTCTATGAATAATCCATGGAGGTTACAAACCCATGGATCATGGAATATGAAAAGCCATGACAACTAGGGTTTACATGGTGTAACCCTACTTGTGCCACAACTATGTAAAGACCCTCATGCAAGGAAAACCGGTACTACTTGTACAAGATAAAGGTCAAGCCGATTTTATGCTATTAGTTTACTTCTCTCAAGGTCATTCCATGTGTTGTAGTGTTGTGTGAGAAATTTGAGTGTAACACTAGTCAAAATAGGTCAATAACAATCACATGTGATTATACCAATCATGTAATGTGATTTTGTTAAAACTAGTAATGTAGTAAACTTACTATGTATTTAATGATAATTATAATATAAATATGAACTTTCATACATACTTTATATTATACATCAATGTATATGTCCATATGATTCCAAAAATGTAGAGAACGTCGAAATCTGGCTTCGCGTGAAGAAGTTATGATAAACCGAACACTATAAAATCTTTATAACAAGAGTAATTTAAAATAGGCTTAGAGTTAGCTATTGTAATCTATTAGAGAGTTGTAGTACTCGGAATTACCTACGCGTGCATATAAAGAACGTCAAAAACGGAGTTCGTATGCATAATTTATGGCCTTCCGAAGATGTCACTATCAGAAACCCTAATTTGACTGAACTTGCGAGGTGAGCATCAAAACTCACGACGTGAGGAATAAAAATGCCACATTTCGAATCTAGAAGTCTATGTAATAATAGCACAAAAGCTCACGACGTGAGCAAGGTTTTCTCACGACTTGAGGACGCTGCAAGACACGAATCGGGGCTAGAAAACACGCCTGCAGGATAACTCTTACCATAACTCACGACGTGAACCTATCATTTCTCACGTCGTGAGGGCCAAAAATCAGCCTATAAATATCCATTTCGTCCCCAAGGCTTAGTACACCTGAATTTCTTCTCTCTCTCTCTCTCTCTCTCTCTCGTTTGTTGAAGCCATTTCGCTTCCCGAGCCCGGTGATTGCGAACCGCTGACTGTTTTCAGTTGGATTCTATCGAATCACGATATTAAGGTGAGTTTCACGGCCCCACTTTCTAATATTTTTGGTGGAAAACACATGCTAAATATTATATATATGTTATTATCATGTATATATGATAGTATATATCAGTATCAACGTAGATAGTTATAATAACTGGGATATAGTTATTTTGTATTTGAAAGTATACAACTATCGTAAAGTATAGTTCTAGAGTTATACTCAGAAGTTCTATACGTGAATTGTTAAGTATGTTGTTATTATTGGTTTTATGTCAAGATAAAACCAGATATGTTATATGTTGCTATTATTGGTTTTATGTCAAGATAAAATTGGATATGTTATATGTTGTTATTGTTAGTTTTATGTTAAGATAAAACTTAGTATTGTTATTTATAGTTTTATGTCAAGATAAAACTAGGAACGTTATGTGTTGTTATTATTGGTTTTAGGTCAAGATAAAACCTGGTTATACTTCAAAATATAGCTTTTATACTGCCTAAATGTTATGAAGTTAGGAGTAATGTTTAAAAGCATAGTCTAGTGACTTAGGGTTTTAGACCTGAAAATGCTTTTGTTGTTAGAGCTATAGGAAGCCATCAAAGTCTACATGAGCTACCTCATTCATCAACTAAGATTGGGGATCTTAGTAGAAGTCCTCTGACCTGTAAGCATTAATCATGTGTGAGAGAGGAAGTCGTGTTTCAATAAGATACAGGTTGACGACCCCACTCGTGGTTGTTAATTACAACCAAAGACAAGCGAATGACGATTCGTTCCTTTTATTTTTATTCCGGTGTCGATGAAGCGCACGGTGTTGTTTCTCATGGTAAATCATGAGTGTATTGTTTCTCATGGTAAATCATGAGTGTATTGTTTTGTCATAGGTTTTGTTGTCAAGCATCAGTTACAAACTCATGGTAGCAACTTGTTAAAAACATTATACTTCGTCGCTATACAAGTATTAATATTAAGTATAAGTTTCCCTTACTTATTGTTGGATTAGTGTCTAAGTCCATAACTATTTTGGTATGTACTTGACCCGATGGTGCATGGTCCTTTTGGGTTGCCTTCACCAAAGCAACTTGATAGGATGAATTATGGAGATAGAAGATTAATTATGATTTATTACTATATTGTGAGAATAATATATTAAAGGAGAAATAATATTGTTTAATTAATATTAGTCAAGAATTAATTGATAATTAATTTTGTGGCTAAAAGAGATTAATTAAACTTAAGGGACTAGAACTGTAATTATAAGATAATTGCATTTGGGCCATGGATTACCTTGGGATAATGGGTTGGATGAATTCTATGGGAAAACCCATTAGAAATCATCCAAGGGATATTCTAAAAGAGTCCATGGGCTGCTTAAGGCTTAAGCAGTCAAATTAGGGTTTCCTAGTTGAAAACTCGAATAGCCTACATGCATATATAATACCCTTAAGCCCCAAAAACGTGGATAAGAGTTCCACTAGGGTTTCTGGACGTTTTGGGCAGCCTCCTCTCTCCTTATTCTTCATCCTCTTTCTCTTGGTGTTTGTAAGCTATTAGAGGAGTGACAATTGTGACTCTAAACTTTCTAAAGTCGTTACATGGAGGATTTGAGATTGTTATTGCTATATAACAATCAAAGGTAATTCTCTAAACCCTAATTTCAGTTTATAATATGTTACATCTAATATTGTAAGTCTTGGATACATTGCATGTACAATAGAGAAACCTAGATCCAAGCATTAGGGTTTGCATGAGCACATAGGATGTTCTTATGGCCAAAACCCATCAGTTTTATCAGAGTCTTGATTGGTTTCTGTTGTATGTGATGCTATGTTGAATTATTAACTGAAAATCGAATTCTAGCCTTTTGTTCGAACTGACTCGGTGAGTCACTACATGGACTCGACGAGTCTGCCCTACTCGGTGAGTTTCAATGTGTGACTCGGCGAGTCAGAGCGTCAGACAGAGGGAATTTTGGATTTTATTATTGTTTTCTTAAGGATAATTACCATATTTGTTTTAAACTTATAAAATATGATTTTTAATGTTTCTAAAAGATTATCCTTGCCAAAACACAAGATAATTACCAATTGATTAAATAATAACTTCCTTATATGATTAAAGATTGATTATTTGTATTAATTGGATAACTTATCTTGCAAGAAATTGAAATTAGGTCAAATATAGATAATGACAAAATTAATTGTTTAATTTCTATTATTTGTTGTTTGATCCTTGTGTTGTGAAAAAGTTTCATTTGTGCCCATGTAAGTTTTATGGTTTAAATTTGAACTTAAAGGTTTTGTTTTGAAATTTAAATAGTTGAAACCCTAATGTTTTGAAATGTTTCAAAACTTGCCCTCAAGTTTTGGAATTTAAAAGTTGATTAAAAGTTTAATTTAGAATTGTTAAATTCTAAAATCTAAAACCCTACTATTGTTTTGAAAAGTTCAAATCACACCCTTATGATTTTATTAATTAATTAAAGTGTATAATTATTAAATTGGGCCACCTAGTATTTTAAAAGTGTAAAATACACCCTATACTATATATAACATTAAAAGTCTAATATATATGTATGAGTAAAAGTCAATCTTACCGTTAGTAGGCCTCATTCACGAAGCTGGTCTATAAGGGGTGTTTAGAAATTGCCTATAAAATGGCAATTGAATGGGTATCTATTCTTGACTAGTGGAGGGTCGTTAGCCGAACGGGTAGGATAGGACAGAAACCTTCCATTATAAGTATAATGAAGTACAAAGAGTAACTAAATGCTTTTACAAATTCCCAATCTTAGTTACTTTAGGCAAAAGTGAATTGATGCAATTCCATGAAATTATACCTTGTTCCCTTGCAAAGACGTTAGTGGAGCGTGTGTGGTTAACCGGCACACTAAATGGTTCTAAGCAAAGGTAGAAAAGGGTGACTCAATGTTTGTCATAGTTCGGTGGAGCGTGTGTGTTTAACCGGCACATCGAATAGGTGACTGTAACATGTGGAGGCACCATGTAAGTCTGCATGGTTATTCAAACCCGCTTTGTGACCCTCGGTATCCCAGTCACAAACTAGAGGGGCATATCGAGGTTTAAACATGCCATTGAAAAGTTTAATGAATCTCAAAAGACCTAGGAATTTTCAATAGATTTAAAACTTAAATTTCTTTTTCGTTTTTCATGGTGGAAATTAGTGAATCGTCATTCACTTACCTTCAAATATTTTGCAACTAGATTATGACATCCCTTTTCTAGGTTGTAGAGTATTGTGTTGGGTCCTAGCCTTAATATCTCATTTGGGATTTATTAAGGATTCAATCAATCAACTAACTTGAATTTAATTTTTCTCCCGTTTTGTAGATGTCAAAGTATGACTACTATGGTCTTCCCAAATCCCGTGGAACAAGCTTTTCACATGAAGATGATATTCCACGATTCGATCGAGGAACACGAGATCATGCTTCACTTCATCCACCCCCTCCTATTATTCTCCTTAACCCACAAGTTCAAAACATTGAAAATTTCAAACTCACTCAAGCCCTTTTGGCAAGTAAACATGAAGACGGAAAGTCAGTGTGTGCACACAACTTAGAGATGAAGTCACACATTGATAGGTTAAGAATGTTAGGATCTATTGTCTGTGAGGAGATGGCTGTTGACTGGGTTCTTCAGTCACTTCTTGACTCATATAGTGAGTTCGTAAGAGAGTATTATATGATGAACCACGACGTAACCCTCATTGATCTCACTTATATGCTTATTGCTGCTGAATCAACAATGATTTGGCACACTGGAAAAGCAAAGTTGATTGGTGGATCTGCCTTCCAGACCTCTGTGGATATAGGCAACGAAAGGCATTCCATGATCGAAGGGTTTGATCATAAGAGAAAGGCAAAGTCTGAAGTAGTTCCATGCACTGTTCCAAAAGAGTCAATTTGCTTTTATTGCCAAGAGAAGGGGCACTGGAGACGAAGCTGCCCTATTTACCTAAGAGATCTAAGAGATGGGAGAGTCAAAACGTATGGCTCTGCTTTAGGTAAAATCCATTAACTAACTCTTTTAAGCTCCTATTCTAGATTCTTGATACATGATGTGATAAGATTACAATTGTTGTTTTGTAGGATTGAAGAAAGGAAAGGAAACTTAGGGGAAGAAGTGAGCAGAATCTAATCATGAAGAAATGGATTTCGATCGCATTGCATGAAGATTGGATTCTTGAGCTACTACTTAGAGTTAGAATAGATTGCTAAGAAACATGTATTAACATAGTTTTTCAATTAAATTTCATTGAAAGGACAAATGTTTCCCGCAATAAAATAAATTTTGATTTTATATTATTTATTTATCATTACAATGGCGTGTATGAAAAATTGATGTTTGTAAGTTTCTTTTATTAGCAGTAATGGATTTGATTCTTAATTATGTTATTTGTGGAAAGGTCAAGAATTTACCAAATAGGGAAAGTTTCTCATCGCCCAAGTTTCAATTGGATAGAAACTTTGAATCATGCAACGAGGATTGTATGATGAATGAAAACTTTCACATTTGGGAAATTTAGACAAATTCTTTAACAAAGTGTCAAGTGAAGGACTAGGAGACCGAGTACACATAGTTGTGTGTTGATCAAGTCCACCACAAGAGTAACAAAGATATTCGTCATGATTTACTAAGGTTAAGTAAATATGATTATACTTATAAGATTAAGTGTAATTCTGAGTTGATTGAGAGAGTTTCAATCGATAGCAGAACGAATAAGAAGAATCAAGTAGGCAGAAAGATAAAAGTTTCTCTATTCAATGAAGAAGGGAGAGTACCTTTTATTATGTTTTATGATAGGTCTTAATGATTAAGAACCATATCTCAATTGATCCTCTAAGTGAGTCTTAGTGCAATTGTATGTCTGAGAAGAGGAATAAAGAATTGAAGAAATGGTAAAGTCAAGAAGTCAATCATACTTCATTCCAAAAACAAGTCTTAGAGCTAAGATTGTGAGTTGAGTGACAAGTCTTAAGAAGGTTTATAAAATTTCATCAAATGTGGAATTTGAAAAAGTTTTCTTATTCTTGTACATTTGAAATTGGAAAGTTGTGATGTCTTGGATAAGACAAAGACGAAGTAGAACCCATTTTGTGAAGTGTTTTGTCTTGATAAAAGCTACACTAACTCTTGACTATTTGTTTGTCAAGATATGTTTATTGACTAGAGAATATTATAAGTCAAGGAGTCAGTAGGAGTCTTAATGGTCTTGAAAGGTTTCAAGAACTAATCAAGAATAAACCTTATCAATCATCACTAGCACACGACTTGAGGTTTACAACCTATCGTGTTGACACTATCTTGTTTTTGTGTCGTTCCACTTGAGTTAATTATGCATGTGAGTTTTATGAGTTCTCATTTGAATGCATAAAAGGCAAGGACCTTGATCAATGAGAAGTACATTGATAAGAAAGGATGAGCTGCTTAACTACTTGGAAGACATGGTGGGCACTTGTGTTACCATAAGGCAAGAAATCAAGATTAAGAAAGTTCGGTCCATAAGAGTTTGGATTTGTCGCAAACTTTGGTTTTGGACAAATTCGCATGGATAGGAACACATACACCATTAAAATCTAAGTGTCATAAGATTCCCTCCTTCATGAAAATGACTGTGAGGAAATACTTTCACTAAGAGAGATTTTAAGATGATAGTTATTGTGAAAATTGTATTCTCAAATTCGATTATGGTTACGGTATCCCTTTCCATAATTCAAATCGTGAGATTTGGCAGTTAGTCTGAATTTTTTAGACACACATATGAGCTATCTAAGGCAAAGGTGTATAAATTTAAGAAGCTTAGATAAAGGATTATCATGTCAAAGCTAGTGGGAGCATAAGTGTTATGCTTATTTGATAATAATCATCATGATAGTGGGAGCATAAATGTTGTGCTTGTATGATTATTAAGGCAAGTATTGCAAGTTAGCAATATTAATTATAGAAAATAATAGTTATACTTTGCAAAGTCGTAAGGGTTGAAAAGTTGTTTTGCTATAATTAAGGGAGACAATATTGTACTTCATTTCAAATCTAAACGCTTAGGTTGTGGAATGTTAATAAATTTAGTCAAGGATACATAGTGCGTTCTTAGAATTTCGATTATAATTATGGCATCCCTCTTCATAGTTCGAATTGTGAAAACGTGACACATAAAATATTATGGCAAAAGATTGATAAAGTATCAGATCTTTATGTAAGACATTATGCATCGTGTCCCATACGCTTCGGGTAAAGGATCAATTGCAAGTGCTATAATATTTGACCATTCTAAAATTTTCCAAATGTCTAGCACATTAAGAGGGAAAAAGGACAAGAATCAGTTCTGACTAAGATAATTAAACAACTATCAAAGGACAATCCAAAGCTCGCTGAGGATTGGTCGCTTGTGAGTAGTTGGAAGTATGGTATTGGATGGACCATATCGACATTATTATGAATAGATAAGATTCTATTAAGAATGTATTGTCATATGGAAAATATGGAAATGTTTCCATATTGGGAGTTGGATATTGAGAATCTATATCTGGATTAGAAACTATTATGCAAGAAGGATGTTCAAAGGAATGTACTTTGAGTGAGAGACAACATATCTATAGAATTGTTTCTGATAGAGATTAGCCAAGTCTTGATGATTTTGAGCTATGACTTTACGAAAGAATCATTGCATAAAATGTTAGAATCTAGCATATTCTATAAGTGGCAAGAATTTGATATTCTTATACTTATGATAAGGATTGGGAGTTGTGAAATGAGTATGATTGGAAATGTGTTCATTTGATCTATTTCACAAAGTAAGGGCCGTAGAAAAACATTGTGTGCATGCTAAGAGCATGGGCCAATTGTTGTTATAATTCAAGTAAGAAGTTGATTACCCGAAACAACAAATAATGAGTAATCAATATGGTGATTAAATAAAATGTTTTATTTATACCCAGAGTTCGGGGCCATATGGGATTAGTATTACTCTTGTCTTTCACTTTGCATGTTTTGACTTCCTGAATAATTAAATTGATTCAGAACAATCAAATTATTCGAACGGACCACAGTCGTTCATATGTTGGAGTAGGTATTAATGAAGACTGTCGTGAATTGGTGTGTGGATTGTCTAAAGTGTATTAGACATAAGCAAATGTTTGCTGCAACGTTCATGAGTGCTTATGAATATGAGTTTGAGCATTGGAAGAAACCCACGCTCACTTGGATCACTTCATGGATTTTATCATGAGTGATTGGTGAGACGATAACATCTTATATTCTTGAAACCGAGATGTGTGAGTTGTATCTTGCGAGTCGGTTACACATTGATAATATGTAAACGCACCAGTAACTTGGTGTCATAAAACATATTGTTGTGTGTTATTTGGTGAGTGAGTGCAAGCAAGCGTTGAATCAAAGTTTATCCGTTCATTTTATCCAAATTAGGATGAAAGCAATATATGTGGGCCCCTCGATGATTTAGTGATGACACCCTAAGTGCTTGGCCAAGCCGAGACTAATTTTATGTGTTCAATTGTAGTCTGTTGTCAGTCGTCATAAATCGGAAATCAAGAAACAACACATAGACAGAGAGAATGATTTAAATCCATGTCTCAGTCTATATGATATTTAGAATGGAGGAATATATGATCCCTTATCTAGAGGACGTGTATCTGATAAGATCAGAGTTGACAGCGACTTTTGAAAGCTACGATTGCAGATCAGGATCTAAAGTCATACGTAGAATAGTTATTAGACTTATCCAAGTGGGAGACTGTTGGATTAGTGTCTAAGTCCATAACTATTTTGGGATGTACTTGACCCAATGGTGCATGGTCCTTTTAGGTTGCCTTCACCAAAGCAACTTGATAGGATGAATTATGGAGAGAGAAGATTAATTATGATTTATTACTATATTATGAGAATAATATATTAAAGGAGAAATAATATTGTTTAATTAATATTAGTCAAGAATTAATTGATAATTAATTTTGTGGCTCAAAGAGATTAATTAAACTTAAGGGACTAGAACTGTAATTATAAGATAATTGCATTTGGGCTATGGATTACCTTGGGATAATGGGTTGGACGAATTCTATGGGGAAACCCATTAGAAATCGTCCAAGGGATATTCTAAAAGAGTCCATGGGCTGCTTAGGGCTTAAGCAGTCAAATTAGGGTTTCCTAGTTGAAAACCCTAATAGCCTACATGCATATATAGTACCCTTAAGCCCCAAAAACGTGGCTAGGAGTTCCACTAGGGTTTCTAGATGTTTTGGGCAGCCTCCTCTCTCCTTATTCTTCATCCTCTTGCTCTTGGTGTTTGTGAGCCATTAGAGGAGTGACAATTGTGACTCTAAGCTTTCTAAAGTCATTACAAGGAGGATTTGAGATTGTTATTGCTACATAACAATCAAAGGTAATTCTCTAAACCCTAATTTTAGTTTATAATATGTTAGATCTAGGATTGTAAGTCTTGGATACATTGCATGTACAATAGAGAAACCTAGATCCAAGCATTAGGGTTTGCATGAGCACATAGGATGTTCTTATGGCCAAAACCCATCACTTATACCCTAGGTACTACTTGTATATTAAGTAGATGATTATACCTAACACACATACTTGTATAGAATTGAAACAAGATTTATACGTAGAAACTCTCGTTGGTATGGAATTACAAACACTTATATTCATAGTATATGAGACTTATAGGTAAACTACTTATTTGGTAAGTAAACTTTTATACCTAGGATATATATAGTAAACGTTGGGGAGTCAAAATTATACTTTCAAAAATATAATTTTGAAACTCGGAATATGTATTATTTTTATATGGAGTCAAAACCTGTGGACTCACCAACTTTATGTTGATGTATTTTAAATGCATGTGTTTTAGGAAGTTGATTACTATGATACGAGAAATGACGTTACACTGCTTGGTGTTTCCGCCGACGACCGGGGTGTGACAGATTGGTATCAGAGCTATTAACTATAGTGAATTAGCACTTTCTTAGGAAAGCACGACTATAGTTTAGGGCTTACTATGTTAGGTTTAGGTATATCCCTTAGCCTACAAATATAAACTATTATTAATTATACTACTAAAGGACTACTTACGAGAGAGGTGATACGATAGACATGTCGCTTGGGTTGCTGGATTTCAGAATGGCTATATGCTAAAATGATCCTGCCCTTCGACTGTCCTGACTGGCCGGTGCCTTATCAGCTAGACCTGAAGTAACAAACAATAATTAATAGAGCATGAATACAACAAATAATAAATATAGAGTCATATATGAAGACTTAGACCCGCGATGAGAATACACCAAAATACCTGGAACGTTTTTGACCTCAAGGATTTAGATCAGATATTCCAACTAAAGTTCATATGTGCATAGATGTCACACCCCAAAACCAAGAACGGCGGAAATGTTCCGGGGTGGAGGACGTCATGTGAAGTATCATAACAGTGTAAAGTAGTAAACAAGCAACAACATCATCCATTGCATTAAAATATAGTTTTAATACATGTGTGTTCTTTCATAATGTACAACAAAAACATGAATAATTAAAATAATATGAGTCTTGACTGTGCTCCGTCTTCTCAAAACCTGGCCACCATACCTGTCTAACTGGTGACCTGAGAATACAAGTTATTTTGAAAGCGAGTATCAGCCTAAAGCTGGTGAATTCATAAGTATTTAAGTGTCATTGTCTTGTTTTGGAAAACTGTTATGAATGTCTGGAAAATCTTTAAATGTAATAATTGATATAAGTTTGAAAACCCTAGAAAATCCCTTATTTCCTACTAGTATGAAGTGTAGTCTTCTACCAAGACCAGAATGTTCTATTTATAAAAATGATAGTTTTTCCTTCTTTTTGACTATTACAAACAGTAATTAGTCTAACTCATCGTTTATGTGAATGTATCACAAAATAAAGTAAAATATGAAATGAATATAATATAAGTGTTATCCTTTGGTACTAGGACTAACACTACAAAAGAATATGATAGTCTTCTACCAAGACCTTAATGTTCTATTATAAAAATGATAGATTTTCCTCCTTTTTGACTATTACAAATAGTAATTTGTCTAACCAATTGTTTATGTGAATGTGTCACAAAATAAAATAAAATAGGAAAAATATATGATATAAGTGTTATCCTTTGGTACCAGGGCTAACACTACATCGCGGTAAGTGAAATGTATAACCTAATAAACATCCGAAGATTGTCCAATTGTCCTCTGTAGCAGCAGAAGGGGGGAGGAAGGGTTAGTCCCGTAAACGTCTTCCTAATATAAGTATTAATCGTAGACATTCGTATATGTTCATCAACCTCTGTAGCGAACAGTAGGCTCGAGGAATGGTTAGTCCCGTAGCTGACTCCTAATATAAGTAGTAACCGTAGGCATCCATAGATGCTCATCACCCACTTGTGCTAACAGCTATGCTCCGGAGTGGTTAGTCCCGTCTAGACATCCCGTTGAACTGGGATAGGCAGGAAAATTTACACAGAAGGTACTAATAAATCTTCCTCGTAACTCTAGGTACAAGTATCCATGTAAGTGTATACAGGAGAATGTATCTATGTAATGGTACTCATGTATGGTATTCATGTAAGCGTATTCAGGTAAATGTATCTATGTAAACATACTCATGTATCATGTAATCCTAGGTAAATGTGCTCGTGTATCATGTAAGCATATGTAAGTGTACTCATGTATCATGTAATGTACTGGTATAGACTCATGAATGAACTGACTCTTGTGTGATTCCTTGTAATAGGAATAATGTTTTGTATCTTCTAACAATCCCTATGATAATTAACTGAAAGTTAATTGGTTGTTCAATTAAGTTTATAGACCCTTGCAACACAAGAGTGTGGGAAACTGAATGAAGGATGAAAACTATAATCTCAAAACATTTATATGAACATAAGTGTATAAGTATAGTTTTGTTCAAGAAGGTAAAAATAATGGTTTTGTAAGATATCTAAGAGTTTTGAACAATAGCTAAGAGTGATTTGATGTCCTTTTAATAAGCATTTCAAAACTAATACTTTTGTTATCAGGGTATTTTAAGATAGAAAACCATTTCATGTATCACATTTTGAAGTATGTGAAATCTACTAGGTGAAAACACAGTTATAAAATACATAAGAGTGATTTAATAACATACTGTTTTCTACTTGTATTACCCCCATTAAAGCATTTAAAATCATTTAAAACAATGATTTAGGGGTATGAACTCACCTGTTGTGAGTGGTTCTAGCGGGTACACGTGTATGGATGAGAAGTTCCACGAATGAAGTCCCGAGACACAATAAGTCCTAAATGACATATAAGGACACATATTGACATGAATATAGTGTTTATAACATCTATATGAAAGGAAACACCTTCCGGGACTAGGTAACACCTTGACCAAGTGTTGGAATCACATGTGATTCAACATTGGAAGGTATAAAGGCACTCACATGAGTTTACTACCATGAGTTTACGGCCCAAGGGAGTTTACGGCCGTAAACTCATGGCTACTCATGTGGGAATGCAAGTTTGAAGGATTGGGAATGATTAAGGGACGTTAGCTCTAATTTAGGATGAAGAAAACCCACTTTCTTTGAAGTTCTAAGGAGTTCACGGCCCAAATGAGTTTACTACCATAAACTCATGGCCATTTATGTTTATGAGGGTCCTAAAGGTCATAAGGAAGCATTCCAATTTCAAGCCTAAGCCTTTGGAAGTGTTTGTGGAATCAAAACACCCTTAACTTGAGTTCACGGCCTATGGACCATTTGGTCTCATGTTTGCGGCCATAAACACTCATCGGTGTTGATATTTATATTTTTTTTGGTCCTAGACACATCAAGGTAAGGTGCTATGTTTGTCTCTTGGCTTAATAAAGGTCTTTAGGGCATTTTGGCACCCTAATATGGAGTTCACGGCCCAAGAACTTCCTTGGCCGTGAACTCACTTTCAACCCTTGATTCAATTTGATTTGGATGTCTAAACATGTCATGGGTAGCCTCAAGGTTCATTTCCAAAGTTTGGAGGGACATTGGGCACACTTTGGCCCTTAAAAAGGAGTTTACTCCCCAAGGTGTTCTTGGGCGGTAAACTCACATATCTTAGTGTTTTGAGGTTGTTTTCTGTCCCTAAACTCATTTGTGTACAAGTCCAAACTAGTTTCATGGCTTAAGGAAGGACTAGGCACCATTTGGCTCTTTAAAAGGAGTTTACTCCCCAAGGTGTTCTTGGGCGGTAAACTCACAAATCTTGCTGTTCTGTCATGATTTTGATGTTATTAAGCACAATCTAAGTTATATAATACAACTAGAGAGAGGTACTCATGATTTGGGATAAAAACCCGAAGATCCGTGAGAGAGAAAATGGCTTCTCTCTAGTTGGAAATGTAACTAATGAATGAATATGGCTCGGATTTCTATATATAGTCTTGAGATTTTTGGCAGAAAATATTTTATTCCCGGAATGAACTCTAATATCCTAGAGAATTGGAATAACAGTATTGCACAAAACCCTAGTGCATACACTCTCCTGATATCTCCTTAAGTGTTAAACCTGAAATACTCAAACTTATACCCAAAGTCTGGAATTTCTCTGTAACTGTTCCAACTTCTATTGGATGGATATGGTTTGTTCAGAATGAAATATTCGGGTTGTCACATCATCCCCCTGTTAAAGGGAATTTCGTCCCGAAATTAGAATTTAGGCAAGGAAGTAAGTAGAAGTGATCGAGTCGTTAGATAAACTTCCTAATCGATTGCTTCTCGCACTCCCAAGTGAAATCGGGTTCTCAGTTGTTATCCCAACGAACCTTCACTAACGGGAGACGGCGTTGCTTCGTCCACTTGACCACTCGGTCGAGGGTCACTACGGTTCTAATACGAAGGCAAGGATCTCGTCAATCTCGATCTCGTCGAGAGGGCTTACGAAAGTCCTAATGGATAGGTGCAATTTAAAAATCGAGTCGCGAAGGGTAACATGCACGTTACTGAGATCGCGGAGTAGATCTAGTCGGTGAGAGGCAAGACCAATTCTAGTAAGAATCTCGGAGGTCCTAACAGGTTCAGAGCACACCTCACCCTCTGATCAGCAGGGCATGAACACGTGAAGAAACACCCCTCCACGTCTGATAACCACCTCATAGCAACAATCGGTTCCTGAACTCCATCGAATGTGGGAGGCTTCGTATTATCGAAGTCCCGATACTGAAAACCCCGACTAGCTCCTCCCCCTGCCGCTGCTACAGCCGCTGTAGCCGCCGCGGCAGCCGTCTCAGTGAGAGCTGCATAACACTCATCAAAATACTCAACCTTGGCGGTCTTAATCGACCCAAACAGCTCTGGCAACTCAGCCCAGAACAACTCAGCAATCTCATCACGCAGGATCTCACAAATCCTTGCATCCAACTCGCTCGTGCTCATCTGACCGATAACCTCGGGCGGCACCGATCCGCCCGAAACTCTCTCTCCAGCTCCCGATCCCGATCCTGATCCACTCTCATCATGCCTCGGAATCTCCATACTGAAAACACCACACAAAATCTCAGACTCTTCCCACAACCTGGGATCCAACTCTCTCAACCCAACCCTAGAGATCATGGTTTCCCTGATACGCGTATGGGTCCTGTGCTTTCAGTAGTACGGGCCCATACTACCTTCCACACCTACCCATATTTGTATGAAGTACTACCACAACGCCCTAGAAAAACATACATAAGAACGCTCAACCCTCACCACTAGAGGAACACTGAAAATATCCCATGAGGAACCCTAGGCTACAGGCATCACAATTCAGGCAACATATCATGAAATCCTGAAGATCCCTAGCCTATCGCTAGCATGCTGTTCTATCAAAGCTCAAAAACAAATAACATGCATGGTATTTTGGGGTTACTTACTGGCTCCGGCTGATCGTACCTCCGCGTCCTCCCTTACTCATTTTGAAAACCATTTTAAATACTCTTTTGAAAACTCTCCTCAATTTGAGACTGGAGTCACACGAATGTTCCTCCAATTCACTCAAACCAAGGCTCTGATACCAACTTGTAACGACCAAAAAATACAACCAATTTTAAATTTTTCAAAAACATCTCGATTCCATTAAATCTTTACAAAAAGGTTTTCAATACAAAACATTTAACGTGTTCCCAGAATCACAATACTACGAAATCATGAGGAGCGGTACGATCACGCCTTCGCCTTGCCACAGTCTCCTGAAGAACCTGAAAAACATGAAACCACAACTGTAAGCCCGAAAGCTTAGTGAGATATCCCCAAAATACCAACCACAAATACCATACACGCATAACATGCCATAACATATCCGATCACAGAACAACCATGCACTTCGGGTCTACTGTGTGACTGGTCCACCGCACCGGCCTACAGTCCACCTGGTCCACCCTCTGAGTCTATCCACATATATCGAGTCTGCAGTGTGATTGGTCCGCCCACTCCCGGGCCTTTAATCCACCTGGTCCACTCTCTGAGTCTACAGTATGAGTGGTCCACCCGTACCGGGCCTTCAGTCTATCTGGTCCACTCTCCGAGCCTTCAGCACGTCTGGTCCGCCCTTTCGGGGCCTACAGCCTATCCGGACCGCTTGCTGGGCCTTCGGGACAACCGGTCCGCCCTAGGTATCTTGGCCTACAGCACACAGCAGGACCCGCCTCAACCCAACTACAGTCCAACCAACCATGTGCACATATACATACAATCATATAGCAATTCATAGGCAACAAGTCAATCAAGCGGATCACATAGCATATCATCATCCTAACCAGGATACCGACCCAACCGGTCACTAGCATAGCCTCACCCTACGTCTCAGTCAAAATACTACTTACACACATACGCCCTTCCAGGCCATGACCTTCCGGTCAACATAACATAGAATGCTTTCCGGTTCATAACATAATGCCTTCCGGCCCATAACATAATGCCTTCCGGCCCATATCAAGCAATATCATAACAGACAATTATCCGGATTTCCATCCGATAAAGGGCCGGCCTTGGTGCCGTAGACCCTGTCGATATAGTGAGGATAACTCACCTCGAAACTACCGACTGAACAGATAACACGAGCTGCTCCGATCACTGATACGATCTCCACCACTGGACAACCACCAATGCACTGAACTCAAAACAATAATCAACAATTACCAAAATGCCCCTGGAAACCACTGGTCAACCCTTGGTCAAAGACAAGGTCAAAGTCAATCCCTGACTGACTCTACTCGCTGAGTCAACCCGATGACTCGCCGAGTCCCCATACTCAGATCTTCCCTCAATCCGCGACCTAACTCGCCGAGTCACCCCGAGACTCGCCGAGTCCAACAACTCTGAGTCCACTCGCCCACAACTCACCGAGTCATCCCTTGACTCGCCGATTCTCGACTCGACCAGAAAATATTGGAACTCTTCGATAAGACTCGCCGAGTCCAAGAACAGACTCGCCGAGTCTAAGGCTATCTTCAACCTACTCGTCGAGTTGTTCATACAACTCGCCGAGTTCCAGGCCATCTTCATCCAACTCGCCGAGTTGTTCTTCCAACTCGCCGAGTTCCAGCTCATCTTCAAGCAACTCGTCGAGTACACCCATGTGACTCGCCGAGTACCACCGGTCTGAATCCATTCAGAAGCATTCCAGGCCATGCAATTGCTCCAAAACATAGATCTAGGCTCCTACAACTCATCCATCACGTAAAGTGGCAAACTTTACGTGAATCCAAAGAGATCTATGCATTATCCACATTAGGGCTAAGGTTTGGGACATGATAGCTCCATCCAACACTCAACACAAGGACTTTCATGCATTCCAACTCTTCTCCATTCCAGATCTGAGGTAGCAACCTCAGATCTAACCTCTAAACTCCAACACATCCAAATATCTAATCTCTAATACCACCAAAATGATGCATCAAGGAAATGGCAGCTCAAAGACGAAATATTACCTCAAAAGAACGCCCCAACTGCAATGAAACTTGAATCCAAGCAAAGCCCCTTGCTCCAAGCCTCTCCTTTTCTAAGATCTCTTCAATAACCACCTCTCCAAGCTCTAATTTTCTCAACAATGGTGCTTCTCCACGGTTTTAGGGTTTCTGGGACTCAAGGGGGAATAAAGAGGTTGGGAGGAAAACATAATGTTCTTTATATAGGGCTCAACCCCGAGAATTAGGGTTTTCTCCACTCAGCGCCTACTTACCGAGTCCACCTCATTGACTCGCCGAGTCGGCTACTTAACACGCGACCAAATCGCGACTCTACTCGCCGAGTCCATCCATGGACTCGCCGAGTCACTCTTTCCCAATTTACTCTTTTATCCCTTCCACTCTACTCTTGATATTTCGGGATGTTACAAGACCGGTGTTGGGCACTTGGTTGATCGGCCTTGTCAGGCTCTTGCAGTAACGTCTGGTGTGCCCCTTCCTGTTGCAGTTTGAGCACAACATTTCCCCACAACGTCCAAAGTGGTGAAAACTGCATTGAACGCATTTTGGGAGATTGCCAGCATATTGCTTGACTGCGTTAGGGACAATTGGGATGCCCGAAGGGATGGTAGTAGGAGGTACCGATGTCGTGGTTGTGAAGGTTGTTACTGGTGGTTGTTTCCTGTTCGCCCTTCGAAGCGACTTGTCCTTAGATTTAGCCCAAGACTTCCGTTTGTTACTCTTGGCCTTGGGACTCGGGGTATCGTGGTAGTTTTTTGCTCGTTGCGGTGCTTGATTGTTACTTGGATTGGACTTGTTGTTAACAATCCCGCTAACACTTGCGTTGTTAGCATTCAGGTGGGTCAGAATAGCTGACACGGCAGCCGAGACTGCAGCTTGAAAGGTAGCTGCATCAATCTGAAGAGTTGGTGTTTGGTTGAGGGGTTGATCATTTTTCTTTGGTGACATGATTCTGTTACACGGAAACAGAAATGAATTTTTTGAGTGAGAATGGTTGAACCTAGACGTAGTTTGATCGCTCATGCAGAGAATAGAAGTATGTTCTCTAAGGTTCGACCTACATCCCTATGATGCAGTCCTAGTACGGAATGGAAGTATGTTCACGAAGGTTTGACCTACATCCCTATGATGCAGTCCTAGCAAATATCGGAAGTAAGTTCGTACAATGGTCTCAAGACGTTTGTCGTTCAAACCGAGGTATCGTTGGTTGGTGAATAACATGATCCAACCATTAAAAGAGACTTGGAGATGTCTCCGGAGTTAAATTGCTATAGTCCAATGACTTGACTAAAGCATGTTTCAGATAGACTCTAATGAAAGTATGATAAGAGTATTTGAATAAAGAATGACACAAGAGTTAGCCGACTGTCAATATCTTTGGTATTCATGACGTACAAGTTCGGGAAAATGACCTTGTAAAAAGGTCTTACATCATATCCAGAGAAGATAGTTCTTGACAGCATAAAGACCTAACCAAAAGTACTTACAGTACAAGATAATTTCATAGAAAATGCCACGTTGGGCATAGACAGAAACACGATTCCTTTCTAACAAGGAAAATAAAGTAAAGCATCTACTACTAGCGACGGTCATCCCTCTGGTGAACTCTCAGTTCAGCCAGTTGGCGTTCCACATCAAGTAGGTGTCTTTCGTACACTCTCTGGCGTACTCGAAGTTCTATGATTTCGGCTCGTGATTCAGCTAGTGCTTGCAGCAAGGTTTCATGGTCTCTCTCAGACCTCTCACGAGCATGTTTAAGGTGACTAGTGTGAAGCATATGCATTCCTCCATTTGTATCCACTTATGCGATACATTGTAGAGTTGTCCTGCCCTGAATTTCGTTTCGGGCAACTCTTCGGATCAAAATTGGCAGAACTCTGTTTGCTGAGCTCCCTTCACTTACGTTGTAGAAACTTTGGTCTCCATTGAATGGCATAGGTTGATCTTGATCTTCGCTCCATGTTTCCAGACATTCCACCCATGGAGGCGTCGGGCCATGAAAAGCCGGACGAGGGTTAGGAATTGGAAAGGGAGCTGCCTGGGGTAGATCCTCAACCTCGGGTTCGGAGTTAGCACCATCCGAAAGGTCTTCAGTATGGTGATCATTCAGAGGGATCAGATGATCATTATCTGGTTCTTCTCCAAACCACCCAGCAATAACCTCGTTTGGAAGGAACAGGTTGCCGTGGGGATGGAATCCAGCCATGTTATCTACGCGAGAGTTGGGGTAAGAAAATAATTATTAGATGATCTATCTAGATAATTATTTAGGAAATCTTCATTAGTTACATCGCTATTTGTAAAGTGCATACCAGTTATATGTAATCAACACAGGATAGACCCTCGAATAAGTGACCTCAACTCCAAATTCACAAGGAATACGGGTAAAGCAAAAATTTCACCAATTCTAAGTCTATAACATCCTAGTTACATATAAATTTAGTGTATCCACTTAGAAACTATCAACTTGGTAATGAAGATCCCGTTTTAGTTCTCAAGTATAAAGTATTTATAGTAACACAAAACACCCCTATGGTATTTTAGACTTAGGTTCTGTTATAATGTTCTCATTGTGGTAATGTTGGTAAGTTTTTAGACTTGTTGCCATATCACAACCACTCTTGGGCATGTGCTAATCACAACCACTCTTGGACCAGCATAGTTGATCAGGCTATGCCACTCCCAAGACTGACCATACATCCCCGAGCTTACTTGTGATATTCAACAATCGTAATACTTTTGTTCTTATCATTGTGACACTGATTTTAGTATGAATGCAGGCACGTATACTTTGTTAAATATTTTATTATTTAAAAGTATAAACTCTTAGATAGAGGCCAATATATTTATAGTTAGTATATCTTTTATGGGTTGATATACTTAATTCACTATAAACAATGCTCTGATACCAATCTGTCACACCCCAAAACCAAGAACGGCGGAAATGTTCCGGGGTGGAGGACGTCATGTGAAGTATCATAACAGTGTAAAGTAGTAAACAAGCAACAACATCATCCATTGCATTAAAATATAGTTTTAATACATGTATGTTCTTTCAAAATGTACAACAAAAACATGAATAATCAAAACAATATGACCCAAGACTGACCATACATCCCCGAGCTTACTTGTGATATTCAACAATCGTAATACTTTTGTTCTTGTCATTGTGACACTGATTTTAGTATGAATGCAGGCACGTATACTTTGTTAAATATTTTATTATTTAAAAGTATAAACTCTTAGATAGAGGCCAATATATTTATAGTTAGTATATCTTTTATGGGTTGATATACTTAATTCACTATAAACAATGCTTTGATACCAATCTGTCACACCCCAAAACGAAGAACGGCGGAAATGTTCCGGGGTGGAGGACGTCAGGTGAAGTATCATAACAGTGTAAAGTAGTAAACAAGCAACAACATCATCCATTGCATTAAAATATAGTTTTAATACATGTATGTTCTTTCATAATGTACAACAAAAACATGAATAATCAAAACAATATGAGTCTTGACTGTGCTGCGTCTTTTCAAAACCTGGCCACCGTACCTGTCTAACTGGTGACCTGAGAATACAAGTTATTTTTTAAAGCGAGTATCAGCCTAAAGCTGTTGAATTCATAAGTATTTAAGTGTCATTGTCTTGTTTTGGAAAATTGTTATGAATGTCTGGAAAATCTTTAAATGTAACAATTGATATAAGTTTGAAAACCCTAGAAAATCCCTTATTTCCTACTAGTATGAAGTGTAGTTTTCTACCAAGACCAGAATGTTCTATTTATAAAAATGATAGTTTTTCCTTCTTTTTGACTATGACAAACAATAATTAGTCTAACTCATCGTTTATGTGAATGTATCACAAAATAAAGTAAAATAGGAAATGAATATAATATAAGTGTTATCCTTTGGTACTAGGACTAACACTACAAAAGAATATGATAGTCTTCTACCAAGACCTGAATGTTCTGTTATAAAAATGATAGATTTTCCTCCTTTTTGACTATTACAAACAGTAATTTGTCTAACTAATCGTTTATGTGAATGTGTCACAAAATAAAGTAAAATAGGAAAAAGATATGATATAAGTGTTATCCTTTGGTACCAGGACTAACACTACATCGCGGTAAGCGAAATGTATAACCTAATAAACATCCGAAGATTGTCCAATTGTCCTCTGTAGCAGCAGCAGGGGGGAGGAAGGGTTAGTCCCGTAAACGTCTTCCTAATATAAGTACTAACCGTAGACATTCATAGATGTTCATCAACCTCTGTAGCGAACAGTAGGCTCGAGGAATGGTTAGTCTCGTAGCTGACTCCTAATATAAGTAGTAACCGTAGGCATCCATAGATGCTCATCACCCACTTGTGCTAACAACTATGCTCCGGAGTGGTTAGTCCCGTCTAGACATCCCGTTGAACTGGGATAGGCAGGAAAATTTACACAGAAGGTACTAATAAATCTTCCTCGTAACTCTAGGTACAAGTATCCATGTAAGTGTATACAAGAGAATGTATCTATGTAATGGTACTCATGTATGGTATTCATGTAAGCGTATTCAGGTAAATGTATCTATGTAAACGTACTCATGTATCATGTAAGCCTAGGTAAATGTGCTCGTGTATCATGTAAGCATATGTAAGTGTACTCATGTATCATGTAATGTACTGGTATAGACTCATGAATGAACTGACTCTTGTGTGATTCCTTGTAATAGGAATAATGTTTTGTATCTTCTAACAATCCCTATGATAATTAACTGAAAGTTAATTGGTTGTTCAATTAAGTTTATACACCCTTGCAACACAAGAGTGTGGGAAACTGAATGAAGGATGAAAACTATAATCTCAAAACATTTATATGAACATAAGTGTATAAGTATAGTTTTGTTCAAGAAGGTAAAAATAATGGTTTTGTAAGATATCTAAGAGTTTTGAACAATAGCTAAGAGTGATTTGATGTCCTTTTAATAAGCATTTCAAAACTAATACTTTTGTTATCAAGGTATTTTAAGATAGAAAACCATTTCATGTATCACATTTTGAAGTATGTGAAATCTACTGGGTGAAAACACAGTTATAAAATACATAAGAGTGATTTAATAACATATTGTTTTCTACTTGTATTACCCCCATTAAAGCATTTAAAATCATTTAAAACAATGATTTAGGGGTATGAACTCACCTGTTGTGAGTGGTTCTAGCGGGTACACGTGTATGGATGAGAAGTTCCACGAATGAAGTCCCGAGACACAATAAGTCCTAAATGACATATAAGGACACATATTGACATGAATATAGTGTTTATAACATCTATATGAAAGGAAACACCTTCCAGGACTAGGTAACACCTTGACCAAGTGTTGGAATCACATGTGATTCAACATAGGAAGGTATAAAGGCACTCACATGAGTTTACTAACATGAGTTCACGGCCCAAGGGAGTTTACAGCCGTAAACTCATGGCTACTCATGTGGGTTTGAAGGCTTGGGAATGATTTAGCGAGATTAGCTCTAATTTAGGATGAAGAAAACCCACTTTCTTTGAAGTTCTAAGTAGTTCATGGCCCAAATGAATTTACTACCGTAAACTCATGGCCATCTTTGTTTATGAGGGTCCTATAGGTCATATGGAAGCATTCTATTTTCAAGCCTAAGCGTTTGGAAGTGTTTGTGGCATCAAAACACCCTTAACTTGATTTCACGGCCCATGGACCATTTGGTCATGTGTTTACGGCCGTAAACACTCATGGGTGTTGATATTTTTATTGTTTTGGGTCCTAGACACATCAAGGTAAGGTGCTATGTTTGTCTCTTGGCTTAATAAAGGTCTTTATGGCATTTTGGCACCCTAATATGGAGTTCACGACCCAAGAAATTCCTTGGCCATGAACTCACTTTTAACCCTTGATTCTATTTGTTTTGGATGTCTAAACATGTCATGGGTAGCCTCAAGGTTCATTTCCAAAGTTTGGAGGGACATTGGGCACACTTTGGCCCTTAAAAAGTAGTTTACTCCCCCAATCTTGGGCGGTAAACTCACAGATCTTAGTGTTTTGAGGTTGTTTTTGATGGGTTTTAGGTAAAACAAATAAACTAGAAAGCAATTACTACGTTCACATGCAACCTACTTTGGATCTATGTTTTATCTATTGAACATACAACTTTGAATTCCAAAACAAGAACCCTAGAGGAGAGAGGCTATAATCGAAATTTACAATCTAGGGTTTAGTAATTACATACCTTTCAATTGTTATAGTAAACAATTGATAATTCCCTTGATCTTGATCTTGATCTTCTTGGAAGCTTAGCACCACAAGTGTAATGCCTCTAATGGAATCACGCCCAAACTAGCAAGAAGGAAAGCAAAGGAGAGAGGGGAGAGGGAGTATGCAAACTTTCGGCCCTTAGGTTTTCTTCAAAAGAAAAGAGTGACCAAAACATGAACCAGGAGGCTCCTTATATAGCTGAGGGATCTAGGGTTTAGGGGAAACCCTAGTTATCCTTTGCTTAGGGCCTAAGCAAACCCAAGGGCCTTATCCAAGCCCCTATGGACGAAATTATTAGGGTTTCCCCTAAAGATTTCGTCCACCCTTATCCAAGGGGGTTCTAGAGCCTTCCACTCAACTATTAGATAATTGCAAACTAGTCCATGCTCCTTATAATCAATTCTTTTAACCCAAAATTAATTCTAATTACTTTCTGGCTAACAATTAATTAAACAAAATGATTTCTTATTAATATATTAACCTTTTAACATATTAATAAATTCATTTATATTAATTTATTAATCTTATAATAAATTAATATCTCTGCTTTCATAATTTCCTTGTCTGGTTGCTAGATTTGAGGGCAACCCAAAAGGACTGTGCTGCTATCAATTTAAGTACATACCAATTATAGTTATGGGCTTAGACACTTAATCCAACAGTCTCCCACTTGGATAAGTCTGTAACTATAATTGCTAGTATGCCTTCTAAATTTGACCAGCAAATTTTAGCTTCCAAAAAACTACTGCCGAACTCTGACCCAGTCAGTTACGTGTCCTATGATAAGTGATCATATAATCCTTCATTCTGCAAGATATCCCTAGAAAAAAGACATAGAATGCAATCAACCTCTTTGTCTAGAATCTATGTTTCCCGATTCCTGATTTGTGATGATGTAGGACTTCTAATTGAACACATCAATTTAGTCCTGGCTGGGCCCATCACACAAGTCAACACCAAATCGTCGAGGGGCCCACAGATATCGCTTTTCCCGTTAGGGAAAAAGGAACGAATAAACATTGACTCATATGCTTGTATCTTTTACTCATCAAACCATACATGATAATACGTTTTATAACACCAAGTTACTGATGCGTTTTCGTATCACCAATGCATAGCCGACTTGCAAATCACAACTCATATATCTCTGTTTCAAGATTATAAGATATTATCATCTCAGTATTACTCGTGATGAATTCCATGAAGTAATACTCTGAGCGAGGGTTTATCCAATACTCAAATCTCAATTTCTGAGTACTCATGAACGTTGCAGCAAATACATTGCCATGTCTATCCTTAGACAATCTACAATCCAGTTCATGACAGTCTTGATTCACTACTTACTTCCAAAAGTACGAGCGACTGTGGAGTTTGAATAATCTTATTATTCGGGAAGTAAAACATGCAAAAATGAAACACAATAATAAACAATTGACAAAAGGTAGAACCCAAACTTATAAATAATACTTTATTATTTAATCACCAAAAGTCAATTACATTTACTTTGTTACAAGTTTCAGAAAACTAATCTAACTACTAAAACTAATATCATCTTTCAGTCCTATGCTCCGAGCATGCTGAATATGCTTAGCCCTACTCAGACCCTTTGTGAGAGGATCTGTTGGGTTATCTTCAGATGATACCCTCTTCACTATCAGATGGCCTTCTTCTACTCTATGTCTGATGAAATGGTACTTTCTGTCGATATGTCTGGTTTTACCATGATCTCTCGGTTCCTTTGTCAAGGCAACCGCTCCTTCATTATCGCAGAATAGTTCCATAGGTTCCTGGATGATTGGAACAACTCCGAGATCCCCGATGAAGTTCCTCAACCAAGCTGCTTCTTTCGACGCTTCACTTGCTGCTATGTACTCTGATTCACAAGTAGAATCAGCTACTGTATCTTGCTTGGAACTCTTCCAAGTAACTGCTCCTCCATTTAATAAGAATACCCAGCCTGACTGAGAACGGAAGTTATCTCTATCCGTCTGAAAGCTGGCATCACTGTAACCATCTACTCTCAAAGTATCATTGCCACCAAGTACAAGGACCCAGTCCTTCGTTCTTCGCAAATACTTGAGTATATTCTTCACGGCTATCCAATGAGCTCTACCTGGGTTTCCCTGATAGCGACTGACCATGCTCAAAGCAAATGCCACATCAGGGCGAGTACATGTCATAGCGTACATGATCGATCCGACAGCGGAAGCATAAGGAACACGACCCATGTCATCTATTTCCTCATTTGTACTCGGGCATTGAGTCTTACTCAATTTGGTATTGCTCTGGATAGGTAGCTCTCCCTTCTTGAAATTTTCCATACTAAACCTCTTTAGTACCTTATCCAAGTATGTGCTCTGACTAAGTCCAATTAGTCTCTTCTTTCTATCTCTCAATATTCTAATCCCAAGAATATAGGCGGCTTCTTCTAGGTCTTTCATGGCAAAACACTTTCCAAGCCAAGACTTAACTTCATTCAAGGTTGGAACGTCGTTACCAATGAGTAATATGTCATCGACATATAACACCAGAAAAGTTACTATACTCCCACTAGCCTTGATATACACACAAAACTCATCTTCACTTCTAGAGAAACCAAACTCTTTGACTTTCTCATGGAAGCAAAGATTCCAGCTGCGAGATGCTTGTTTCAATCCATAAATGGATTTCTCAAGCTTGCATACTGTGACAACCCTATATTTTTTTCCAAAAGCATTGTAACGCTCGGAAGCTAAGTACAACGAAATTAACCTCGAAAATAAAGTGTTCAAGTGTCTAAGTTGGGATGCATCAAATATTAGGTATCATGCCAAGGTTTCCAAAAACATAAAGAACGCTCAAAACCGGGTAATATTGAAGAAATTATAACCACTCGTATATTCACGACACGACGTTAAAACGTTATTTGACGTAAAAAGTAAAAATCTCAATGAAATGCATTTTAGCCTTAGGTATCTAAACAAAAGTCGTAGATCTCGTTGAAAGGTGAACGTGCATAAAAAGATCGCCCAAATTGGACCTCATATGAAGAAGTTACGAATTTTCAAAGTTTCGTAACGGTAGTAGAGGGCTAAAAACTCAGATTGAAGATCGAGTGTTATTTAGCTAACGCAACCTAAACGAAAGTTGAAGATCTCCTCAGTAGTAATAAAACAATAAAAAGACAAACGAAAACCGACGCCGAATAAAGAACCTATGAATTTTTAACGAACTTTAGGAGGCCCGGCCTATTAAAAATATATCATTAAAAATAAAGTCAAAACTAGCCGACGGACTCTAAATGAAAGTTGTAGAGCATAATCTCACCTACGCGTGGATATAAAGAACGCGAAAAACGGAGATCGTACGCGAAAGTTACGGAATTTAGAAGTCGGAAGCAGGGATTACACCCCGCGTACTCTGGGAGTACGCCCCGCGTACTAGACCCAGAGTCGAGTCCCATCGGCCCGCCCAAGCTACGTTTAGCTAGACCCGAGTCGTAAGCCATGACGCCATTCTACGCCCCGCGTAACCAAGAACGCCCCGCGTACCGAGTACGCCCAGCGTAACTCTGGAAGTACGCGCCGCGTACGTGGGTTTCCAGCCCTATAAATAGAAGGCATGAACTCGAGTCTTTGCACACTTTTCTCAATTCTTCAGTCACTCTCACACCCTTCCAAGCACCAGAGACCATTCCCTCACCCCGGTTTCCGCACTCGAGCCCCGACGAAAGATTTACGCTGCAGAGATCCCCGAAGAGCCCGACGACGCAACCATCCGCGGACGAAGTTCTGCTCAACCCTAGCCTCTCTCTTCGAAACGAGTGAGTTCATACCCCTACTTTTCAATTCTTTTCACGTTTTAGGGGGGAATACAAGTACATTACAAATCAAAGTATCATTTTTATAATATCATTCTTATAGAGTTTTGATACAAAAATAACTTTATGTTTAAGGAGATATTATATCACCAAGTTGTTATTACCAAATGGGAACATACTTTTTGCAAACTATAATGAGCATAGTATTCAAGTGATTCATACATTTTACATATACATCTCGACAAATGAAATGCTTTCAAAAGAAGTACAGTCTTTTATCATCATAAATTTGTTTATACCTAGTAATGTGAGACAGCTTCACGTACGTTCGAGTATGCATTATTAAGTCCTGTATTATATACCATAATCCCTTGTAGGGGGAGCGTGATACTTGTGTATAGATCTATACGGGATTGACAATCCCACACCTAAGCTGTTAGCTACAGCTAGGCCGACAGGCCTGGGGTGACAAATGTCATAACAGTTCCAACGCCTGAAGAACGTTGTTACACGCCATCATTGTCAATAGCATGGTTATAAAACTCACATAAAAGTATAAAAACAAGTTAGATTTACGAGACTCATACATGCATTTCAGTTTTCCATTTTATTGTTAATACAAATTTTATCACTATTATTCAAGCATGGAAAACGCTAATGCACTCCAACACGGGAAACTTTTCAAATCATTTATAGAAAATATTGGATTTTCTGAAAACCTCGTTCATCGATTTACTATCAAAAAGGACATACTTTTCAATGCAAAACACTTATGAACTCACCAACTTAATTGTTGACACTTTTTCGAAACCACTTGTATTTCTCAGGGAATCAGTAATACAGGTAACCACCAGCTTTTGGAGAAGGAAACACTAAAGATGTATTATTATTGAACATTTATCATCTCATTGTAATATTCTTTTGCTATTATGTATAACGCAACAACATACGTTTTCATTATATATGTGATGGTTGTGTTACTTTCTTTACAATATTCAATGGTTGTGATACTACGTGAAGTCATCCACCCCCGAATGTTTCCGCCATTCTGGTTTGGGGGTGTGACAGATTGGTATCAGAGCATTGTTTATAGTGAACTAAGTATATCGAACCACATACGATATACAAACTATAAATGCAAAGGGGACCAAAAACCCTCTGATGAAACATTTTCATGAACAAAATACATTCTTTTAAAGATATGCATTTTTACAAGCATGCATAAATCTCGTATCATAACAAGTTTTACTAAAAAGTATTACGGCAAGTTACGACACTACGATTGAGCCTCGGGGTATGTAATCATGTCGAGAATAAATATAGCCTGATCAACTATATTTATCCTGGATTTGACCAACGTACGTCGAGGAATGGTCGTAGTGGACAACAAGCCAAGAACTTACCCAAATACAAATCAATTTAGTTTCGCCCAATTGTAATATTATAGGAGTATTATTAAAAATAGTTGTACAAATTATAGTTAGAGATAGTAAGTCGTTAAATAGAATTTTCTTTTCTCATAAAGTTCTCATACGTCTATCCTAGTACAGACAAATGGCCGGATTCCATTTACCAGGAGATCCCTACTACCCAAACCCAGGCAACGGTGGTTGGATAGAAGAAGACCCGGAAGAAGACCCAGAGGAAATCGAAGAAGAGGTCGAGGAAGAACCCGAAGGGGTTATCGAGGGAGAATTCGAAGTCGAAGTCGGAGAGGAATTCGAAGTCGACGAGGAGATCGTGGAAGTTTCTAGCGGGACAGACTCCGAGCCAGAAGTGTACGACCCTCCCATCCCTCATCCTCCCGAAATCAGACCATATCAACCGGGACCCATTCCCATGTGGGGAAGTCACCTCTACTACTGGAGCCGCCAACAAGGTGTACGCCCTCCTTTCGGCATGTGCCGAGATTTTTACAATGTCAGTGGGGGAAGCTCAGCTGATCGAGCACTTCCTGTTATCGTGAACGCTATAGCTACCCAGAACTACGAGACGGACAGGCAGGCAACCAGAGTTCGCGAGGTCAATGCTGCTACCCAAGGTAACGCCGTTGACATCCGCCGTCTGGAAGGACTACATGAGAATACCCAAATCTACACGGGAACACTTCAGAACCAAATGATAGTGGCTCTGGCAGAAATAAGAGGGATGAGGGAACAACAAGAAGATCTCGAGAGGCGACTGATGGGAGTCAAACGGTCGGATGCCGAATCTAGCTCCAAACGCCGCAAGTAGAGCTTGTACGATGCCCAACAATTTTGTTATAGATTAGGATTTCGGATAAAAGTTTTCCTTTATTTCCCTTGTTTTCCCTGTTGTATCCGTAATCAGAGATCTCTAGGAGGATCAAATTTTCCCGAACAAGATATGCAATGTAACACACCTCAGGTGTGACCTATATGTATAAATATGAAGTATTTCTTATTATATACCTCTCAAAAATTTCGAGTTTTAAATTTCTATGCCTACCTTGAAACCATAAACTAAAGTCAAAACAAATTACAAGATACAACTAATACACGATTGTCAAAACATTAGAAACTTATAGTATTCATTCTTATTTTTCTCTACCAGAACATGCCTCCTCATAGATCAACACGCAGAAACTCAACTTCAACACCACCTCCACCACCTCCTCCAATTATGGACACCGTTATGTTCCAGACTGCTGTAACCGCTGTTGTAACTGCAGCAATGGCTCAAATGAGCAACAACGGATCGGGGGGAGGAACAAACAGTTTTACAAATGGCCAAGGTCAAAGCCGTTCAGGGGTATGCACTTACAAAGACTTCACCAACGGAAAACCTATTCCCTTTTACGGGACTGGGGGAGTATTGGCTCTATCTCAATGGATAGAGAAAACAGAAGCTGTATTCGAAATCTGTGCATGTCCTGAAGAAAGCAAAGTAAAGTTTGCCGCTTTTACTTTCTCTGAACGCTCCCTGACATGGTGGAACGGCCACGTCCAGACACTAACCCTGGTGGTGGCAAACTCCATGGGTTGGGAAAACCTGAAAAGAATGCTCCTTCGAGAATACTGCCCAAGAGGCGAGATTCAGAAGCTTGAACAGGAACTGTGGAACCTCTCGATGGTAGGATCGGACATAGCTGGTTACACCAACAGGTTTAGTGACTTAATAACACTTTGCCCAGGAATGTTAAACCTGGAGAGCCAAAAGGTTGAGAGATACATTTGGGGACTATCACCCCAACTTCGAGGAAGTGTGCTAGCTTCCAGACCCTTGACTTTCGCCAGCGCCAAGGAACTAGCGCAATCTCTTGTTGATCATGGTGTCTGTCAAGGAGTCGTGGCGATTATGGCTGAACCAACCAAAGGGAACAGCAACAATGAAATCAATGCCAACAACAACAACAAGAAGAAATTTTGGAACAAAAGGAAGGGGCAAACTTCACAAGAACCTTCAAAGAAACAAATGGTTGCGGTTCATGCTGCTACTACCCCCACCACAACTCCTGCTACCTCTGCACCAACAAAACCATATGCAGGGATTCTGCCCAAGTGCAGCAAGTGCAACTACCATCACCATGGTATTTGTCGCGAGATGCACTGCAAGAACTGTGACAGGAAAGGGCACACAGCCCGTTTCTGTAAGGCACCGGCACGACCAATTACTCAGGTTTCTGGCACTGGGGTAAGCCGGGCATGTTATGGGTGCGGAGAGACTGGACACTTCAGGAGGGATTGTCCCAAGGAAAGAAATATTGGCGGTGTGGGGAGAGTGCTGGCAGTAGGACAGAGAGAAGCAATAGCGAACCCCACGGTGGTTACGGGTACGTTTCTACTCAACAACACTTATGCATGCATACTTTTTGACTGCGGTGCGGAGAGAAGTTTTGTGAGTCATAAATTCAAACATCTACTTAATCAAAAACCTCAACCACTCAATAAAGTATTCACTGTAGAAATGGCAAACGGTAAAAAAGAACACGCAAACGATTTATACGTAGGGTGCACACTAAATTTAAACGAGCACTTGTTTCAAGTCGATCTTATGCCCATTTCCATAAGAAGTTTCGATGTCATCATCGGTATGGACTGGTTGAGCCTTCACCATGCAGATATCCTTTGCCATGAAAGGGCTGTTCGCTTAAATCTGCCAAACAGCGAAACTCTTGTCATTTATGGCGACAAACCTAGTTCAAGTTTACAAATCATTTCCTGTATTAAAGCACATAAGTATCTTCGTAAGGAATATCATGCCTTTCTAGCCCACGTAGTAGACAAGAAACGAGAATCGAAAAACATTAAAGATATTCCGGAAGTCTACAACTTCCCGGATATTTTCCCAGAAGATCTTCCAGGAATCCCACCCGAACGTCAAGTTGAGTTCAGAATCGACTTAATCCCCGGAGCTACCCCTATAGCAAAGTCACCGTACCGTTTAGCCCCAGCCGAGATGCAGGAACTATCCAGTCAATTAAACGAGCTGCTGAGCAAGGGATTCATTAGACCGAGCTTCTCACCATGGGGAGCGCCAGTCCTGTTCGTGAAAAAGAAGGATGGATCCTTTCGCATGTGCATCGATTATCGGGAACTAAACAAACTCACGATCAAGAGCCGATATCCCTTACCGCGCATAGACGATCTATTCGACCAACTGCAGGGGGCAAGCTACTTCTCAAAGATCGATCTAAGGTCTGGTTATCACCAACTGCGAGTACTGGAAGGAGACATTCCCAAAACGGCTTTCCGAACACGTTATGGTCACTACGAATTTGTGGTAATGCCCTTCGGATTGACGAATGCTCTAGCAGTGTTCATGGACTTGATGAACCGAGTATGTCGTCCCTTCCTGGACAAGTTCGTGATCGTGTTCATAGATGATATACTCATCTATTCAAGAAGCCAGGAAGAACACAGCAAACACCTCCGCCAAGTACTGGAAACATTAAGAGCAGAGAAACTTTATGCAAAATTTTCCAAATGTGAATTTTGGATTCGGGAAGTGGATTTCCTAGGACATGTTGTAAGCAAAGAAGGAATACACGTGGACCCTTCCAAAATAAAGGCAATAGATAATTGGACTACTCCAAGAACCCCTACAGAAATCCGGCAATTTTTAGGACTCGCCGGGTATTACCGAAGATTCATACCGAACTTTTCAAAGATTGCCAAGCCACTTACCACCCTAACCCAGAAGAATGTGACCTTCGACTGGGGAGAAAAACAAGACAGCACATTTCAGACACTAAAGCGAGCCTTATGTAGTGTGCCCATCCTAACCTTGCCAGAGGGAACGGAGGACTTCGTGGTCCATTGTGATGCATCAAACCAAGGACTTGGGTGCGTCTTAATACAAAGAGGGAAGGTCATCGCCTACGCCTCAAGACAACTAAAGACGCACGAAGTGAACTACACAACGCACGATTTTGAGCTAGGAGCAGTCGTCTTCGCTCTGAAGATATGGAGACACTACCTCTACGGCACAAAATGTACAATCTTCACCGATCATAAAAGCCTCCAACATATCCTCAATCAGAAGGAACTCAACATGAGACAAAGACGATGGGTAGAACTACTAAGTGATTACGAGTGCGAAATTCGATATCACCCTGGAAAGGCTAATGTAGTGGCTGATGCACTCAGTCGGAAGGAGTACTCAGGACGCCGAGTGAAGTCCCTAACTATGACGATCCATTCACACCTGTCCACGAAAATCAAGGAAGCCCAAATAGAAGCCTTGAAATCCGAAAACGTGACAGGAGAAGCCCTAAGGGGAATGGATAAGAACCTTGAGACCAAGAGCAACGGGATTCATTATTTCATGGATCGAATTTGGATACCAAAGTTTGGTGGATTCAGAGAAATCGTTATGGACGAAGCCCATAAAACACGATACTCCATACATCCCGTCTCCGATAAGATGTATCTCGATCTCAAGAAGTTGTACTGGTGGCAAAACATGAAAGCCGAAATTGCTACCTACGTGAGCAAATGCCTGACATGTGCCAAGGTCAAGGTGGAATATCAGAAGCCCTCGGGTTTATTATAACAACCAGAAATACCTGAATGGAAGTAGGAGTGGATAACCATGGATTTCATAACAAAATTACCCAAGACAACAAGCGGACTCGACACCATTTGGGTAATTGTCGACATGTTAACTAAGTCAGCACATTTCCTACCGATCAAAGAGATGGATAAATTGGAGAAGTTAACAAGGACATACCTCAGAGAAATTGTACGATTGCATGGTGTGCCCATATCCATTATCTCGGACCGAGATAGTAGATTCACCTCAAGGTTTTGGCAGTCGCTACAAAAAGCTTTGGGGACAAGACTAGACATGAGTACCGGTTATCACCCACAAACCGACGGCCAGAGCGAGAGAACTATACAAACCCTAGAATACATGCTGAGAGCTTGCGTAATCGATTTTGGCAAAGCATGGGACACACATCTACCATTGGTCGAGTTCTCGTACAACAATAGCTACCACACCAGTATCAAGGCTGCCCCGTTCGAAGCCCTCTATGGATGCAAATGCAGGTCACCTTTGTGCTGGGCCGAAGTGGGGGACACGCAACTAGCAAAAGGACAAGCAACTGACAACACGCTCACTGGACCAGAAATCATAAGGGAGACTATGGAGAAAATTGTTCAAATCCGAGAACGTCTAAAAGCATCAAGAGATAGACAAAAGAGTTATGCAGATAAGAGACGCAAACCCTTGGAATTCCAAGTTGGAGACCATGTCCTACTCAAAGTCTCACCTTGGAAAGGCTTAATACGCTTCGGAAAACGTGGAAAACTGAACCCTAGATACATCGGACCATTCGAGATCCTTGCCAGGATCGGTCCAGTGGCTTACAAACTTAGACTACCTCAGGAACTCCACAACGTACACCCTACCTTTCACGTATCGAATCTGAAGAAGTGCTTATCCGACGAGACCCTTGTCGTCCCTCTAGACGAAATTGCAATAAATGAAAACCTCCAGTTTGTCGAGGAACCAGTAGAGATCATGGATCGGGAAATCAAAAGGACTAAACAAAGCCGAATACCCATTGTAAAGGTCCGCTGGAACGCCAAGCGAGGACCTGAATACACTTGGGAACGCCAGGATCAGATGAAACAAAAGTACCCGCATCTTTTTCCAAAACTATAAACGCTATCTTAGAGTAAATTTCGGGACGAAATTCCCTTAACAGGGGGATGATGTGACAACCCTATATTTTTTTCCAAAAGCATTGTAACGCTCGGAAGCTAAGTACAACGAAATTAACCTCGAAAATAAAGTGTTCAAGTGTCTAAGTTGGGATGCATCAAATATTAGGTATCATGCCAAGGTTTCCAAAAACATAAAGAATGCTCAAAAGCGGGTTATATTGAAGAAATTATAACCACTTGTATATTCACGACACGACGTTAAAACGTTATTTGACGTAAAAAGTAAAAATCTCAATGAAATGCATTTTAGCCTTAAGTATCTAAACAAAAGTCGTAGATCTCGTTGAAAGGTGAACGTGCATAAAAAGATCGCCCAAATTGGACCTCATATGAAGAAGTTACGAATTTTCAAAGTTTCGTAACGGTAGTAGAGGGCTAAAAACTCAGATTGAAGATCAAGTGTTATTTAGCTAACGCAACCTAAACGAAAGTTGAAGATCTCCTCAGTAGTAATAAAACAATAAAAAGACAAACGAAAACCGACGCCGAATAAAGAACCTATGAATTTTTAACGAACTTTAGGAGGCCCGGCCTATTAAAAATATATCATTAAAAATAAAGTCAAAACTAGCCGACGGAGTCTAAATGAAAGTTGTAAAGCATAATCTCACCTACGCGTGGATATAAAGCACGCGAAAAATGGAGATCGTACGCGAAAGTTACGGAATTTAGAAGTCGGAAGCAGGGATTACGCCCCGCGTACTCTGGGAGTACACCCCACGTACTAGACCCAGAGTCGAGTCCCATCGGCCCGCCCAAGCTACGTTTAGCTAGACCCGAGTCGTAAGCCATGACGCCATTCTACGCCTCGCGTAACCAAGAACGCTCCGCGTACCGAGTACGCCCAGCGTACTCCGGAAGTACACGCCGCGTACGAGGGTTTCCAGCCCTATAAATAGAAGGCATGAACTCGAGTCTTTGCACACTTTTCTCAATTCTTCAGTCACTCTCACACCCTTCCAAGCACCAGAGACCATTCCCTCACCCCGGTTTCCGCACTCGAGCCCTGACGAAAGATTTACGTTGCAGAGATCCCCGAAGAGCCCGACGACGCAACCATCTGCGGACGAAGTTCTGCTCAACCCTAGCCTCTCTCTTCGAAACGAGTGAGTTCATACCCCTACTTTTCAATTCTTTTCACGTTTTAGTGGGGGAATACAAGTACATTACAAATCAAAGTATCATTTTTATAATATCATTCTTATAGAGTTTTGATACAAAAATAACTTTATGTTTAAGGAGATATTATATCACCAAGTTGTTATTACCAAATGGGAACATACTTTTGGCAAACTATAATGAGCATAGTATTCAAGTGATTCATACATTTTACATATACATCTCAACAAATGAAATGCTTTCAAAAGAAGTACAGTCTTTTATCATCATAAATATGTTTATACCTAGTAATGTGAGATAGCTTCACGTACGTTCGAGTATACATTATTAAGTCCTGTATTATATACCATAATCCCTTGTAGGGGGGGCGTGATACTTGTGTATAGATCTATACGGGATTGACAATCCCACACCTAAGCTGTTAGCTACAGCTAGGCGGCAGGCCTGGGGTGACAAATGTCATAACAGTTCCAACGCCTGAAGAACGTTGTTACAGGCCATCATTGTCAATAGCATGGTTATAAAACTCACATAAAAGTATAAAAACAAGTTAGATTTACGAGACTCATACATGCATTTCAGTTTTCCATTTTATTGTTAATACAAATTTTATCACTATTATTCAAGCATGGAAAACACTAATGCACTCCAACACGGGAAACTTTTCAAATCATTTATAGAAAATATTGGATTTTCTGAAAACCTCGTTCATCGATTTACTATCAAAAAGGACATACTTTTCAATGCAAAACACTAATGAACTCACCAACTTAATTGTTGACACTTTTTCGAAACCACTTGTATTTCTCAGGGAATCAGTAATACAGGTAACCACCAGCTTTTGGAGAAGGAAACACTAAAGATGTATTATTATTGAACATTTATCATCTCCTTGTAATATTCTTTTGCTATTATGTATAACGCAACAATATACGTTTTCATTATATATGTGATGGTTGTGTTACTTTCTTTACAATATTCAATGGTTGTTATACTACGTGAAGTCATCCACCCCCGAATGTTTCCGCCATTCTGGTTTGGGGGTGTGACACATACTCTATTGGGAAACTTTGCATCAACAAAACCCTCTGGCTGACTCATGTAAACAACCTCAGCCAACTTCCCGTTAAGGAAGGCAGTCTTGACATCCATCTGCCAGATTTCATAGTCATGAAAGGCAGCTATGGCGAGCAATATTCTAATAGATTTAATCTTAGCTACAGGCGAAAAAGTCTCATCATAGTCAACCCCTGGGGTTTGAGTGAAACCTTTTGCAAGCAGTCAAGCCTTGAATGTATGCACATTCCCATCCATGTCTGTCTTCTTCTTGAAGATCCATTTGCACCCAACTGTCTTACGACCTGGTGCACTATCAACCAAATTCCAAACTTGGTTGTCATACATAGACTTAATCTCACTGTCCATTGCCTCTTTCCACTTGGAAGCCTCTGGGCCTGCCATTGCTTCCTTATAAGTGACTGGTTCATCTAAGTTTACCAATGTTCTGTCACTAATGAATGTGTCACCATCTGAAGTAATATGAAAACCATACAACTCAAGTGGCACACTCATCCTAGTGGATCTTCGAAGAGGTAATGATTTATCAACCGGTTAATCAGGAACTGTTTCCTCTGGTTTAGTGCTAGTGTCATCTAAGGTTCCTTCATTGGTTGAATCTTGAATCTCTTCAAGGTCAATGGTACTCCCACTGTCCTCTTTGAATATGAGCTCTCTTTCCAGAAAGACTCCTCTTCGAGCTACAAACACCACGTACTCACTAGGTCTGTAGAATAAATATCCAAAAGACTGCTTTGGGTAACCAATGAAAACACATTTCTCACTTCTAGCTGCTAGCTTGTCGTGAGTCTCTCGTCTTACGAAAGCTTCACAACCCCAGACTTTAATATGTGCTAACGAGGGAACTTTCCCTGTCCACATTTCGTGAGGTGTTTTGGCAACCTTCTTTGTAGGGACAAGATTGAGGATGTGGGTGGCTGTCTCTAAGGCATACCCCCAGAAGTGAATCGGAAGCGAGGCACGACTCATCAAAGAACAAACCATGTCTAACAAGGTTCGATTACGCCTCTAAGCTGCACCATTTAATTGTGGTGTCCTAGGAGGAGTCAATTGTGAGACTATCCCACATTCTTTCAGATAGTCGTTGAACTCGATGCTAAGATACTCCCCGCCTCTATCGGATCTAAGTATCTTGATCTTTCTGCCCAATTGATTTTCGACTTCATGCTTAAACTCTTTGAATTTTTCAAAGGTTTCTGACTTATGTTTAATCAAGTAGATGTAACCATATCTGTTATAATCATCAGTGAAAGTCACATAGAATCGATTAGCATCCCTTGTGGCTGATATGAAGGGCCTACACACATCTGTGTGTATGAGATCCAACAGACCTTCACCTCTTTCACAAGACCCTGTGAAGGGTGATTTTGTCATCTTTCCCAAAAGACAAGATTCACACATCTCATCTGCTTTTAGGTCAAATGATTCCAACACACCATCCTTTTGGAGTTGGGCTATGCGTTTCTTGTTAATGTGTCCAAGACGACAATGCCACAAGCATGCCTTGTCTACACTATTAGACAAGTCAATATTAAGTACACTATTTCCTAAGCTATCAACACAAGTCACTGTTTAATACACACCATCACAAGGTAAAGCTTCAAACACAAAAACACCATTCTTATAAACAGAAATTGAACCATTCAAATCATTAAAAGAATATTTAAAACCTTGTCTGAACAATGCATGAAATGAAATAATGTTTCTCGTCATCTCAGACGAATAGCAACAATTTATTAAGTCTAATCTAACATCATTACTAAGCAATAGTTGATAAACTCCAATCTTGGTCACTGGTGAAGACTTTCTGTTCCCCATGATCAAGTTTATCCTTCCATGCTCTATCTCCTCACTTTCCCTTAGCCCCTGCAAATCAGAACAGATGTGAAAACCACATCCTGTATCAAGGACCCATGAACGAGGAGATAATGAGTTTTTAGATGAAATAGTGTAAACACCTGCCGAGGATGGCATCACTTTGCCATCCTTGATATCTTGCAGATATTGTGGGCAAGATCTCTTCCAATGCCCCTTTTGATTGCAGTAAAAGCAAACGGCCTCTTTTGGATCAGAAACATGGGGAGTGGAACCATTGGGCTTAGCCTTTGGGCCATTACTAGATGACACAGCTTGAGCCTTGCTCTTCCAGTTTTGCTTGGGAGGACCTTTCCTCTTCTTCCCCTTTCCCTGTCCAATGGCCAAGATAGGGGCACTTGCAGGTGTGGAGGGTATACTTTTACCCTTCATCCCTGCCTCAGCTGTCTGCAACAAGTTGTGCAATTGGGCCAATATCTGCTCAGTGTTGTTCAAATGGTAAGTTAAGATAAACTGACCATAACAATCAGGCAATGAGTTCAAGACCATGTCAATGGCCAATTCCTCATTGAAGTGAATGTTGAGCTTGACCAAACGCTCTATGTAGCGTTGCATTCCTTGCACATGAGATACAACCGATTCCCCCTCTTTTATCTTGCAAGCCATGAGTGACTTGACTACCTCAAACTTTTCTTGACGAGCTCGCTTATGGTATTTTTCCATAAGGTCCTTGTTCATCTCAAAAGGCCAGTAGTCGTCATAGTACCTCTGCAATTCCGGGGACATGGTTGCGACCATGATGCATGCCAATTTGGTAGCATCATCATAGTGTTTCTTGTAGGCAGCATACTCTTCGGGAGTGGCTTTGGACTCATCAAGTTCTTTGAGCTCCTTTTCAAGGACATATTCTTTGTCCTCAAATCTAAGCGCCATCTTGATGTTACGCATCCAATCGTTATAGTTCGAGCCATCCATAATGACTTTAGCGCAAATGTTGAGCAAAGAGAAGTTGTGGTTGGAGGATGAAGAAGCAGAAGTGTTTCCAGGAGTAGACATCTGAAAAGAAAGATAGTTTTAGTTAGATTTCAAGACACCTCAATATAATAACCCAAAGATATCATATCAAGGTTAGGATCCAACTATGATGATTTACAACTTAGAAATGGGATGCCAATATCCAAGTTCAAATCTCATAAAGGTAGGTGAATGACGATTCACCAATTCCACCATTAGACAAAATAACCGAAGTGAAATTCCTAATTCTTTTGAGATACATTAAAACTATTTAATGGCATGTTTTAATCTCGGATTATGCTCTACTATTTGTGACTGGGATACCGAGGATCACAAACTAGATGTGAATAACCATGCAAATGTGCTTGGTAACCTTATTGTCTTTATCATTAACTATTGATGTGCCGGTAAACCACACACGCTCCATCAAAATGATAATTATAAGATACCCATTACTACTCTTTATTAGTGCCTTTTAGTGTGCCGGGGAACCACACACGCTCCACTAACGACCAATAAAGCATAATGTGCAATTTCATGGATTAGCATACTTTTCACATTTTTCCTAAAGTAACTAGAGTTAGGATTTTTAAAATAATGTTCTAGTACTTTCTTTAATAGCACTATACTTTTAATGAGAGTTAGTTGTCCTATCAAATCCGTTCTGCTAACGACCCTCCACTATTCAAGGAAGCGGTGGGTGAGAGTGGACACCCATTCAACTACCATTTTATAGGCAGTTTCCTTATACCCCTTATAGACTAGCTTCCTGAACGAGGCATACTAGCGATTTGACTAACCATATTCTTATACATATATAATATTAGACTTTTAGTTATAATATGTATAAGGTGTGTTTTAAAACATTTTAAAACTCCAAGGTTTTATATAAATTTCAAAATTTAAACTATTAAATTTTAAATTTAAATAGAACAATGAATTTGATTTAATATTTATCTATTAATTAACTTTTAATTAATTTATTAAATCTTGTAAGGATTATCTAATCAAATTAATCAATTAATTTAATCCTAATCCTTATCCCTCTAAATGTCGAAAATTAGGGGTAAAGGATAATTATCCAATTAATCAAATCAAGTAGCAATTATCCAAAACAAGAAACCCTAAAATATCTAGCATATTTCGAAATTTACAAGGGAGGAGGCTAGGGTTTTCAAAACCCTAACCCTAATTTCAATTAGGGTTCTTTGGAGGCTAGGGTTTTCGAAAACCCTATGATCCAAAACCCTAGAAATCGAAAAATGGCCTTTAGGGTTTAATAACTATAAACCCTAATTTGCAATTCAACAAATATAACAATTCAATTTAAAACAAACAATGGCTCTGATACCACTGATGGGTTTTAGGTAAAACAAATAAACTAGAAAGCAATTCCTAAGTTCACATGCAACCTACTTTGGATCTATGTTTTATCTATTGAACATACAAGTTTGAATTGCAAAACAAGAACCCTAGAGGAGAGAGTCTATAATCGAAATTTACAACCTAGGGTTTAGTAATTACATACCTTTCAATTGTTATAGTAAACAATTGATAATTCCCTTGATCTTGATCTTGATCTTCTTGGAAGCTTAGCACCACAAGTGTAATGCCTCTAATGGAATCACGCCCAAACTAGCAAGAAGGAAAGTAGAGGAGAGAGGGGAGAGGGAGTATGCAAACTTTCGGCCCTTAGGGTTTCTTCAAAAGAAAAGAGTGACGAAAACATGAACCAGGAGGCTCCTTATATAGCTGAGGGATCTAGGGTTTAGGGGAAACCCTAGTTATCCTTTGCTTAGGGCCTAAGCAAACCCAAGGGCCTTATCCAAGACCCTATGGACGAAATTATTAGGGTTTCTCCTAAGGATTTCGTCCACCCTTATCCAAGGGGGTTCTAGAGCCTTCCACTCAAGTATTAGATAATTGCAAACTAGTCCATGCTCCTTATAATCAATTCTTTTAACCCCAAAATTAATTCTAATTAATTTCTGGCTAACAATTAATTAAACAAAATGATTTCTTATTAATATATTAATCTTTTAACATATTATTAAATTCATTTATATTAATTTATTAATCTTATAATAAATTAATATCTCTCCTTTCATAATTTCCTTGTCTGGTTGCTAGGTTTGAGGGCAACCCAAAAGGACTGTGCTGCTATCAATTTAAGTACATACCAATTATAGTTATGGGCTTAGACACCTAATCCAACAGTTTTTGCCCCTAAACTCATTTGTGTACAAGTCCAAACTAGTTTCATGGCATAAGGAAGGACTAGGCACCATTTTGCTCTTGAAAAGGAGTTTACTCCCCAAGGTGTTCTTGGGCGGTAAACTCACAAATCTTGTTGTTCTGTCATGATTTTGATGTTATTAAGCACAATCTAAGTTATATAATACAACTATAGAGAGGTACTCATGATTTGGGATAAAAACCCGAAGATCCGTGAGAGAGAAAATGGCTTCTCTCTAGTTGGAAATGTAACTAATGAATGAATATGGCTCGGATTTCTATATATAGTCCTGAGATTTTTGGCAGAAAATATTTTATTCCCGAAATGAACTCTAATATCCTAGAGAATTGGAATAATAGTGTTGCACAAAACCCTAGTGCATCCACTCTCCTGATATCTCCTTAAGTGTTAAACCTGAAATACTCAAACTTATACCCAAAGTCTGGAATTTCTCTGTAACTGTTCCAACTTCTATTGGCTTGATATGGTTTGTTCAGAATGAAAATTTCGGGTTGTCACAATAGATCTTATCACAACTAGATGTATGTGTACAACTATATTTTATTTTGATCAGATCATATGAACTATTTAAATTGGGAGTAATATTTGATAGACTAAACACCTGGTGATCCAAAATGTATAAGAACTAACCAAAATGCCTAGAAGAAGTAGCGCTCCTCTAAACCTGAACCAACGACCAGAACCAGAACAGCAACAACCGCAACCACCACCACCAGAAACAAACCCTCCAATAAGTTCAGTAGAACTTGAAGAAATTATAGCTCAGAGAATCGCTACATCTCTTGCTAATCTCACAAGAGGAGGAGTTAGAAAGGAAGGCAATGTAAGGACCGCCAGAATGTGTACCTACAAGGATTTTATGAATTGAAAACCTAAGAGTTTCCATGGAACAGAAGGGGTCGTTAGCTTGACTCGGTGGATTGAAAAGACAGAATCAGTATTTCAAATAAGCTTCTGTCCGAACGAATGTAAGGTACGATTTGCTGCGTGTACCTTCGCTGATGCAACACTTACATGGTGGAACAACCAAGTGAATACAATGGGTATTGATGATGCCAATTCCATGCAATGGGAAGAGCTGAAGAGGATGCTAGTAGAGGAGTATGGTCCCAGGGAGGAAATACATTAGTTGGATCAAAAACTGTGGACCCTAACCATGAAGGGTTCAGAGATAAATACTTATACTGCTAGATTTAATGATCTTGCGGTGACGTGTCCAACACTAGTAACCCCAGAGTATAAGAAGATCGATCGATATATCTGGAGGTCTAGCATCGCAAATCAAAGGAATGGTGATCGCATCAAAGCCTACAACATATGACAGTGCAAAGTGTATAACTCATCAGCTAACCAGCACATAAATCCATGTGGGATTTATCGTTGAGTCTCCCGAATCTGGAATGAACAAGCGCAAATTTAATGGGAAGAATCCTATACAATCATTTGAGAAGAGACAAGAGGTGGCAACTAATTATTGAGCCACAACAGCAATACCCCTACAACCAAGGAAGTATGCTGGAAAACTCCCAATGTGCATTCAGTGCAGTCTTCATCATATAGGTAACTATTCATGGTGCAGTCAATGTAACCGTCAGCACGCAGGTGACTGTTATATTTGCATGAAGTGCAAAAAGAAGGGACACACTGCCAGTTTCTGTAGGAGCACAACACCTACATCATAAAATCAAGGAACAAACAATGGAATAGGCTATGATGGAGGAAGAGCATGTTTTGAGTGTGGTGAAATTGGACATATCAAGAAGGAATGTCCAAAGTTAAGGGGTCAATGAAGTTAGGTTGTGGTAGCGCAATTGTAATAGGAAGCAGGGAATCTATCTAGTACCCTTCGGTGGTATCTAGTTAAAGATCAATTTCGAGATGAAATTTACTTCAACAGGGGGAGAATGTAACACTAGTCAAAATAGGTCAATAACAATCACATGTGATTATACCAATCATGTAATGTGATTTTGTTAAAACTAGTAATGTAGTAAAATTACTATGTATTTCATGATAATTCTAATATAAATATGAACTTTCATACATACTTTATATTATAAATCAAAGTATATGTCCATACGATTCCAAAAATGTAGAGAACGTCGAAATCTGGCTTCGCGTGAAGAAGTTATGATAAACCAAACACTATAAAATCTTTATAACAAGAGTAATTTAAAATAGGCTTAGATTTAGCTATTGTAATCTATTAGAGGGTTGTAGTACTCGGAATTACCTACGCGTGCATATAAAGAACATCAAAAACGAAGTTCGTATGCATAATTTATGGCCTTCCGAAGATGTCGCTGTCAGAAACCCTAATTTGACTGAACTCACAAGGTGAGCATCAAAACTCACAACATGAGGAGTCAAAACGCCACATTTCGAATCTAGAAGTCTACGGAATGATAACCCAAAAGCTCACGACGTGAGCAAGGTTTTCTCACGACGTGAGGACGCTGCAGGACACAAATCGGGGCTAGAAAACACGCCTACAGGATAACTCTTACCATAACTCACGACGTGAACCTATCATTTCTCACGTCGTGAGGGCTAATAATCAGCCTAAAAATAGCCATTTCGATCCCAAGGCTTAGTACACCTGAATTTCTTCTCTCTCTCTCTCGTTTGTTGAAGCCATTTCGCTTCCCGAGCCCAGTGATCGCGAACCGCTGACTGTTTTCAGTTAGATTCTATCGAATCACGATATTAAGGTGCGTTTCACGGCCCCACTTTCTAATATTTTCGGGGAAAAACACATGCTAAATATTATATATATATTATTATTATGTCTATATGATAGTATATATCAGTATCAACGTAGATAGTTATAATAACCGGGATATAGTTATTTCATATTTGAAAGTATACAGCTATCATAAAGTTGTTTGCATGTTATTGTCATACTAATGTAGATCTTGAGTTATACTTAGGTTCCTATATAAATTTTGTGTGCGATATAGTTCCAGAGTTATACTCGGAAGTTCTATATGTGAATTGATAAGTATGTTGTTATTATTGGTTTTATGTCAGGATAAAACCAGGTACGTTATATGTTGCTATTATTGGTTTTATGTCAAGATAAAACTGGATATGTTATATGTTGTTATTGTTAGTTTTATGTTAAGATAAAACTTAGTATTGTTATTGATAGTTTTATGTCAAGATAAAACTAGGAACGTTATGTGTTGTTATTATTGGTTTTAGGTTAAGATAAAACCTGGTTATACTTCAAGATATAGCTGTTATACTGCCTAAATGTTATGAAGTTAGGAGCAATGTTTAAAAGCATAGTCTAGTGACTTAGGGTTTTAGACCTGAAAATGCTTTTGTTGTTAGAGCTATAGGAAGCCGTCAAAGTCTACATGAGTTACCTTATTCATCAACTAAGATTGAGGATCTTAGTGGAAGTCCTCTGACCTGTAACCGTTAATCCCGTGTGAGTGAGGAAGTCGTGTATGAATAAGATACGGGTTGACGACCCCACTCGTGGTTGTTAATTAAAACCCAAGACAAGCGAGTGACGATTCGTTCCTTTTATTTTTATTCCGGCATCGATGAAGCACGCGGTGTTGTTTCTCATGGTAAATCATGAGTGTATTGTTTCTCATGGTAAATCACGAGTGTATTGTTTTGTCAGAGGTTTTGTTGTCAAGCAGCGGTTACAGACTCATGGTAGCAACTTCTTAGAAACATTATACTTCGTCTCTATACAAGTATTAATATTAAGTATAAGTTTCCCCCTACTTATACCCTAGGTACTACTTGTATATTAAGTAGATAATTATACCTAACACACATACTCATATAGAATTGAAATAAGATTTATACGTATCAACTCTCGTTTGTATGGAATTACAAACACTTATATTCATAGTATATGAGACTTATAGGTAAACTACTTATTTAGTAAGTAAACTTTTATACCTATGATATATAGTAAACGTTGGAGAGCCAAAATTATACTTTCAAAACTCTACTTTTGAAACTCGGAATATGTATTATTTTTATATGGAGTCAAAACATGTGGACTCACCAACTTTATGTTGACGTATTTTAAATGCATGTGTTTTCAGGAAGTGGATAACTATGATACGAGAAATGACTTTACACTGCCTGGTGTTTCCGCCGACGGCCGGGGTGTGACATTGAGGCATCACACTTGAGGTGCTAGGGTCACAAGGTTCTCAAGGAATCCAAACTACAAAAGGTATGTTCTTCTTCTAACATTTATGTTTAATAGTTCCCCATGCTATGCTAGATAGGTTAAGAACCTTGGAAAATCAATTTTGCATGTATCTTAGTAAAACAAAGATCCAAGGTCTCTTGGGTTGCGTGTACGCCTTAGGAGTGTTGGAATGCTCAAAACGCTTCGGTGGTTTCAGAGCCTAGGTTTGTTTAGTTGATACTTGATGCAAAATTGTTGAAAAAACTCAGTTTTTTGCATTCTGCAGCGAGGACTCGATGAGTCCATGAGTAAATTCATCCTACTCGCCGAGTAGCTTCGTGTACCCAATGAGTAGGAGCCACATAATGCAGATTTTCGAGTTTTGCTACTGGAAATGGACTAGAAACATTACCCTAAACTGTTTTGGTGTTATAAAACTTGTTTTAGATGGTGTAATGGTTATTCTAATCCATTTTCAACGGCTAATATCAAAATTTTAAGTTTTATATGGCTTATTTATGATTCTTGAAATTGTTGATATGCATGTTCATGAACTTATGACTTTAGAAGATCATAGGAATTATTTGTAACTTGCTTGTTAGTTTAATTCTTGATCATTATGTGTTTTAATGGAATCCATAATTTGTCCTCAAGTTATGGATTACCAAAAGTCATTCTTTTAAAGTCCATTAAGGAAACACATAGGTTATACAGAATGAAAAGTCTCTCATTTTATTAAACCAATAACTCATAAGTTATGAAAGATGAAAAGTTTTTGAAGTTACAAAACTTGCCCTCAAGTTTTGGAACATTTAAAGTCACTTTAAAACTTTAGTTCCAATCCCTAGAATTTTAAAAGTTAAAATTTAACCCTTGTACTTTATAATATTATAAGTTTCATAATAATTATATATGTATAAGAAAAAGTCGTTTTACTGTTAGTAGGCCTCATTAACGAAACCGGTCTATAAGGGGGTTATAAGGTTGATGCCTATAAAATGGCACCTTAATGGGTGTCTACTCTCACCCACTGCTTCCTTGATCGGTGGAGGGTCGTTAGCTGAACGGGTTGAACAAGGACTTTAAATCCTCGTTAAAAGTACTATAAATATAAAGTAACTAAATGTTTTTATAAATTCCCAGTCTTAGTTACTTTAGGAAAATGTGAATAAGGTGCTAACCCATGAAATTACACTTTGCACTTTGATTAAGTCGTTAGTGGAGCATGTGTGGTTAACCGGCACACTAACCTGGACTTAACAAGGTAGGCAAAGGGTAACTTAATATTTATAATAGCATCGATGGAGCGTGTGTGGTTAACCGGCACATCGATTGAGGGGTAAATATTAAGGGTACCAAGTAATTTGCATGGTTACTTCACACTTTTTTTTGTGATCCTCGACATCCTGGTCACAAAACCTGAAGGGCAAACTTGAGATTGAAACATGCCATTGAAAAGTTCAATGAATCTCAAAGAATATAGGATTTTCAAAACCAATTATAACCTAATAATTTACTTCGTTTTTCATGGTGGAAATTGGTAAATCGTCATTCACCTACCTTCCAATATTTTATAGCTCGGATTACGGCATCCCTCTTCTAAGTTATATAATATTGTGTTGGGTACTAGCCTTAATATTACATTTGTGTGTTTTATTAAGTACTATCTTTATATCTAATCTAAACTTGTCTTTCTTCTTTTTTTCAGATGTCTTCCAACAATGTTGCTTCTGGATTAAACCCTACTGGCTCCTTCTCTCTCATGAACCATTGTGGGAGAGTCATCTTTGACCGATCCAACTTTATGGATTGGATCAGGAACATCAGGATGGTCACTCGGTATGAGGATAAGGAATATGTCCTCAAAAAGGAGCTTAAGGAACTTGAGTCGTCTGCTTTTCTTCACGAGATCGCTGAATATCATGCACATGACAGAGATGCTACCAAAGTGGCATGTATCATGTTGGTTACTATGACAACCAAGCTTCAAAAGTCCTATGAGGACTACTATCTTTTTGAGATGCACCAAGATTTGGTGGACCACTACCATCAGAGTTTTTTTCAAGAGCGATACGAAATCATCTCCTCTATGATAACAGTCCGGACGAAGGATGGTCAACCCATCATGGGCCACATGTAGAAAATACAAAGGTATGTGGACTGTTTACTGAAACTGAATGTGAAGTTCCCCAAGGAATTGGAAATTGACATCATTTTGCACTCCTTACCATCGTGTTATGATCAATTCTGTATGACATACCACATGAACAAGGAGGAAGTTACACTTAGCAAACTTCAAGGACTCTTGAAGACCGTGGAAAGTGGTCTTAAGAGTAAATCGGTTGTTACCACTCCTTCTCCTACCTCGGCCCCTGTCTTGGTAATCGGGCAAGGCAAAGGAAGAAAAGGAGGAGCCCTTCGAAGGGTACCAAGGGTAAGACCCTTGATGCTTCCTCTTCAAGTGGAACCAATAAAGGTTTCGTCACTCCTTCTGCTAAACCTAAAGAGGCTGAATGTTTCTATTGCCATGAAAAGTCGCACTGGAAGCGAAACTGCCCAAACTACCAGCAAGATGTGAAGGATGGGAAAGTAAAACCCAACCATGCTGATACATACACTATAACGTCTAATAATTCACCCCATTCTATTTCTTGGGTCCTTGATACAGGTTGTGGTATTCACATACGTACTGATTTGCAGAGACTAAGAAGAAGTGAGAATGTGGAGCATGGGAAGATAAACTTGATCATCGGGAATAGGAAAGCTTCACCTGTTACCAAGATTGGAGTTTATTCTTTCTTGATAAGTAGTGGATTAGTGTTAGATTTGAATAAGTGTTGTTACTCGTCTGAAATGGCGAGAAATATTATTTCCTTTCATGGTTTGTTTAAACAAGGTTTTACCTTTTCATTTGATAATGATAGTGGTGGTATTAATGTTTTCTTTAAAAATGTTTTTTATTTTAAAGCATTACCTTGTGATGGTGTATATGAAACTGTGTCGGTTGTTGATAACCTAGGAAATAATGTATTGTGTATCGATTCTTCCACTAGTTTGGATAAATCATCATTATGGAATTGTCATCTTGGACATGTAAGCAAGAAATGCATAGGCCAACTCCAAAAGGATGGAGTCTTGGAGTCATTTGACCTAAAGTCAGATGATAGTTATGAATCTTGTTTGCTTAGGAAAATGACAAAGTCACCCTTCACTGGTACTTGTGCTAGGGGTGAGGATTTGTTGGATCTCATACTTACTTATGTGTGTTGACCCTTCAGAACCGCCACAAGAGATGCTAACCGCATCTATGTGACTTTTACTGATGATTTTAGTAAATATGGATATGTCTAGTTATTCAAGCATAACTCAGAGACCATTGAAAGATTCAAAGAGTTCAAACAGGAAGTGGAGAATCAGTTGGGGAGGAAAATTAAGATGCTTCGATCCGATCGAGGTGGTGAGTATCTTAGTACATAGTTCCTTGACTATCTTAAGGAATGTAGGATTATCTCACAGTTGACACCTCCCAGAACACCATAACTTAATGGTGTGGCTGAGAGGCGCAATCGAACCTTGTTGGATATGGTTCGTTCCATGATGAGTCGAGCTTCGCTACCAATCTCTATTTAGGGGTTTGCCTTAGAGTCTGCCGCCCATATCCTTAATCAAGTCCTTACAAAGAAGGTTGCCAAAACACCTCAAGAGATGTGGACTGGAAAAGTTCACAACCTGGACCACATCAAGATTTGGGGTTGCAAGGCTTTGTGAGGCGCAAGTCTTATGATAAGCTCGAACCTCGAAGTGAGAGGTGTATTTTCATCGACTACCCACATAGATCCTTCGGTTACCTCTTCTACAGACCTAGTGATAATGTGGTCTTTGTAGCAAGGAGATGAGTCTTTCACGAGAGAGAATTCATGAGCTAAGGAAATAGTGGGAGGAAAATTGATCTTGTAGAAATTCAAGAGTCAAGTCGTGAAGGAACCTCAAACGTTAGCAATCAACCTGAGGAGGAAACTCCTGTTGATCCGACAGAAGAGTCTGTACCTCTGAGGCGTTCCACGAGAGTTAGGAATGCACCTGAGCATTACTATGGTTTCCATATTACTGCGGAAGGTGATACACTTATCAGTGATATCACACTGGTAAGTCTGGATGAACCAAACAGCTATACGGAAGCTATGGTAGGCCCTGAGGCTGCTAAATGGAAAGAGGCTATGGACAGCGAGATACAAACCATGGATGACAATCAAGTTTCGAACTTGGTTGACAATGTACCAGGTCGCAAGATAGTAGGGTGCAAATGGATCTTCATGAAGAAGACTGACATGGATGGTAATGTACACACTTATAAGGTGCGACTGGTTGCAAAGGGCTTTTCTCAAACTCCGGGAGTTGATTATGATGAGACCTCTTCGCCAGTAGCAAAGATTAAGTCTACTAGGGTTATGTTTGCCATTGCTACATTTCATGATTATGAAATATGGCAAATAGATGTCAAAACCACTTTCCTTAATGGAAAGCTGGCTGAGGATGTTTACATGAGTCAGCCAGAGGGTTTTGTCAGTACAGAGTACCCTAATAGAGTGTGTAAGCTTGAGAAATCCATTTATGGATTAAAGCAAGCACCTCGTAGATGGAATCTTTTTTTCGATGAGAAAGTCAAAGAGTTTGGCTTTTCGAGGAGTGAAGATGAATCTTTTGTATATGTCAAGGCTAGTTGCAGTATAGTTAGCTTTTTGGTATTGTATGTGGATGACATACTACTCATAGGAAATGATATCCCAACTCTGAAGGAAAGTGAATTCCTGGCTTGGGAAGTGTTTCGCTATGAAGGACCTTGGAGAAGCTACCTATATCCTAGGGATAAGAATTTTGAGAGACCGGAGTAAGAGACTAATTAGACTTAGTTAGATTACTAACTTGGAGAAGGTGCTGAATAGGTTCAGCATGAAAAATTCCAAGAAAGGAGAGTTACCGATCTAGAGTAACACCAGACTCAATAAGACTCAGAGTCCGAGTACAAAGGCTGAGATAGCAGAGATGAGTCGAGTACCGTATGCTTCTGCTGTAGGCTCGATCATGTATGCTATGACTTGTACTCATCCTGATGTGGCCTTTGCATTGAGCATGGTCAGCAGATATCAGGGGAACCCTGGCAAGGCTTACTGGACTGCGGTAAAAAACATTCTCGAGTACCTACGGAGGACTAAGGAATGGGTCCTTAACCTCGGTGGGAGTGATGACTTGAGAGTATTAGGGTATAATGATGCTAGCTTTCATACTGAGAGGGATAATTTCCGTTCTCAGTCAGGTTGGGTCTTTACCTTAAATGGAGGAGCAATTTCTTGGAAAAGTTCCAAGCAGGAGACAGTGGCTAATTCAACTTGCGAATCAGAGTATATAGCGGCAAGCAAGGAAGAAGATGAGGCTATATGGCTAAAGAACTTCATTGTAGACCTTGGAGTTGTACCAACTATAAAAGAGCCTATAGAGATTAATTATGATAGTGAAAGTGCAGTTGCCTTAGCCAAGGAACCAAGGGATCACGAGAGATCCAGAAACATCGACAAAAAATACCGTTTCATAAGAGATCGAATAGAAGAAGGAATCCTCATGGCAAAGAGGGTATCATTGGATGAGAACCCGGCAGATCCCCTCATGAAGGGACTGGGCATGGTTAAGCAACTCCAGCATGCAACACACATAGGGCTGAAGGATGATATTAGTTTTAGTAGTTAGATAGCTTTGAAATGTGTAAAGTTTAATTGACATTTAATGATGAATAAAAGATGTGTTTATTTATGAGTAAAGTGTTGCTATCTTTTTTCAATCATTTACTATCGTTTCATTTTTCATGTTTTGACTTCCAGACTAATTATGTTATTGTATTTCATATTATTCAAACTCTCCACAGTCGGTCATATGTTGGAAGTAGATATGAATCAAGACTGTCATGTAGTTGGTTGTAGATGTCTAAGGTGTTGGACATTGCAAAGTGTTGCTACAACACTCATGAGTGCTCATAAGTTCTAAGTATTGGATTCAACCCATGCTTACTGGTATCAATTCATGGAATTTATCTCGAGTGACCGTGAGACTGTAATATCATATAAGTCTTCAAACCTAGAGATATGACTTGTTGCCTATGAGTTGGTTATCCATTGATTGTATGAAAACGCATTGGTAACTCGATGTTATAAAACATGCCTTTGTGTATGATTCAACAAGTAGTAGAACAAGCATATGAGTCGAAGTTTATCTGTTCCTTCTTGGATTAGAAGCGATATATGGACCCCTCGATGATTTTGTGTTGACACATGTACCGGGCCCGATCTGAACTAAGTTGATGTGTTCAATTAAGTTCTATGTCAAACAAATCGGAAATCGAGAATCAAACTGTTGAACAATAAGTAAGACAATATTCCATGTATTTGTCCGACTGATAGCTAGAACAGAGGATTATATGATCACTTATCTTAAATGGCGTACCATCATCATCTCAATTCTACGAGACCTTGAAAGAGCTACAATTGATGATCGTTTCCTGAAGTCATTCTTGCAGTTATAGTTATTAGGCTTATCTAAGTGGGACACTGTTGGATTAGGTGTCTAAGTTCATAACTATTTCTGGAATGTACTTGACCGGATTAGCATGGTCCATTTGGGTTGCATGGCATTGCAACACTTGGATAGACTAAATGAGAGAAAGGACACTTAAGGATTATTAATATATTATAATTTCTAATATATTAATAATATTATTTAATTAGTATTGATCAAAGAATATTTTCGGAATTAATTAAGTGATCAAAAAGAGACTAATTAAATATATGGGGTTGATTGCGTAAATCATCTATGCTTATATAGTGGGATAATGAACCATGGTTTCTATGGATTGGGTTAAAACCCATAAGGTGCTCCATAGATAATCCAGGGAGGTTACAAACCCATGGATCATGGAATATAAAAAGCCATGACAATTAGGGTTTACATGGTGTAGCCCTGCTTGTGCCACAACTATATAAAGACCCATATGCAAGGAAAATGGGTACTACTTGTACAAGATAGAGGGCAAGCCGATTTTGAGGTGTTAGTGTACTTCTCTCAAGATCATTCCAAGTGTTGTAGTGTTGGGTGAGACATTTGAGGCATCACACTTGAGGTGTTAGGCTCACAAGTTTCTTAAGGAATCCAAACTACAAAAGGTACGTTCTTCTTCTAGCATTTATGTTTAATAGTTCCCCATGCTATGCTAGATAGGTTAAGAACCTTGGAAAATCAATTTTGCATGTATCTTAGTAAAACATAGATCCAAAGTTTCTAGGGTTGCATGTACACCTTAGGAGTGTTATAATGCTCAAAACCCTTCACAATCCCCCCCTTGGTTTATAGCTTTCTTTTCTTTTGACCCAAGAAACCCCTCCTAAAAATATAGCTGCCTTTTCTTGTCAATCTTCATTTAGAGCTTGGCTTGAGCTTTAATCTTCAATTTCTTGACAACTTCAGTATGAACAACTAAATCTTTTAGCTAAATGACTTCATCTTCAACAGATGGGCATTTCTTCAGAATTTGGCTTTGAACGAACGTTTGGTGAGGAGGCTTCTTGTAGACATTATTGAAAAATGGCGCTTTCAGCTTGAGAATCTTCAGAGAGAATATCAGAGAGACCGATTCTTCTGGATCACATCAGCAGCTTCATAGATAGCTGCAAATTGATTGAGGAGGCTTCAATGCAATCTGTCACATAATCTTCATGTACAGTATCACCTTGCCTCTAGGGTTGAAAGATTGAATGTTGAAAGAATAATCTTCATTTCTTGTTCCTGCGAATGAGAATTCTTCAATGATCACGGATAAAGATTTGGCTTAGAAATTTTCGATACAGTCTCCATGAGTCATATCTACATCTGAATTCACTTTTCAAGACAATGAAAAATTTGAGATAAAAACAAAACTAAAAGAAAACTTATCACACAATATTTTTGGATTTTTCATATTCTTTGAAAAACAAATAAAACAGAAAAAAAAATTTGGAATTTTGATTCTTTTGAAAAAAGAAATAAAACAGAAGTAACAATACTTTTGGATTTTTGGTTTTCTGATTTTTGTTTGATCTTTTTTAAAATTTTTAATTCTCCCCTAAATTTGTGCATAGAGGAAAACTATGAAAAAATTTAATAAAAACAAAAATAATAACTAAATTTAACACTTTTGGGACCAAATTTGTCAAGCAATTCAATATCATTTATCAGCACATACCTGCATGTTTAGATCTGGTCAATTGTCGGTATTGTGGTCCACTTAAACACAAAGGATATGGAAAAATTGGAAAGATTATAAGTGACAAGACATTGTAATCTTATTCCTAAATGGACCATTTGGCTGACGAAGACCACGTATATTGTTTTGCACTTAAATTCAGTAGCCTCGTGTGCGGTTAGCAGTTCGTTTTCGGCCAGCAGCACATGTTCGGCTAGTGCTCGTTTGCAGTCCTTGCGTGTGCGTTACGCATTTGCAAATATTCGAAAATTTTATGGCGTGCAAGGATTCGAACTCGCGCCTCTCACGTACTCAACCCACCACCTGCTCACCTGATGTTCAAGTCCATGATTCATGGACTCAAAAGATGTTTTCTGGCACACACTTTCAGGACAAATCCCATTATCTGCCAAGACCTGATTAAGCAATTTTGGTTCAACACTTCTATGCAGAAAAAGGAAAACAGTGAAGACTCAGTGGAATCACTCATTAATGGAAAGATGATCATTGTGACCGAGCAAATTATTCGGGAGGCGTTGCAAATAAATGGCAAGCCTGGATTTCCCACTGAGATCTCCATGGAGCAGACAGAAGAAACTGTGGAAAGGATGGGATATGATGGATTTTTTCCTCCAACCATAAAGAAGTTGTTGCCTCCTTATATGAGATTTCTGGCACACTCCTTCATTATCTGCATCTCTGGCAGGAGAGCCGGTGCTGATGAGATTTCACTGCTAAACACCGGTGCCATATCTGCTCTTTCCGCGGGTCTCGATTTCAACTTTTCCATATGCCTCTTGAACGAGATGATGAGCAACGTGGAAGGAAAAATTAAACACAAGTTTCTAATGTTCCCGAGGTTTCTTGAAATGATTTTTGACAGCAAATATCCAGATTTCGAAAGAAAAGGAGAAACCTTAGACTTGAAGTCCTTGGGAGCTAACACTTTCGGGTTGATGAAGCAGAATTGAAAGGGTACTTAATTCGAATTTAAAGGAAAATACCCTCTGGAAAAGTTCGGGTAGTTTTCAGAAATAAACGATGCATCAGAATCGGAAAGCTCATCTGACGATGAAGATACTGAAGATGATGTTATTGCAGGCTCAGAGCATGAAGATGAGCGTGTTCCTCCAGTTGCAATCGTTCCTAAGGAACATGTACCAATGGTTAATGTAGATGATGATGATGATGATGATGATGATGATGATGATGATGATGATGAAGAGAATGTGGATCTTGCTGGTGATTTTTATGGTTATGATAATGATGGTTTACTCTTTGGTCTTGAGTAAAGTCATGATATAAGGCTAAGTAGTGAAGACCTCGATGCTTTCTTTGACAATGTCAATGATGTTGCACAAACTGCAACGGAGACAGAGGAATCCGGTGATGTTCTCAAGACAACGCCTCCAACTTCTACTCAGATGGACGACCCTTCAACTATTATGGATACAACTTCAAGGATTCCTCCCCTTCCAATTGTTATTCCAACATCCTTGCCATCTGAAGGTGATCTCACTTTGACACAAGCCTCCCAGCCTCAAATCAAAAGAAGAAAAGTTGATCCTAGGCCGGGAGTGCTTCTAAGGGAACAAGTGCCGCCTGTCCAACAATTAACTGTTGCTGCAACACCATCCCAACAAACCCCTAAAGAAAGTCAAGTGCTGAAAGAGGGTCCAAGTGTTATTCGATCTTCTCATGAAGGTGGGAGCTCTTCAGCTCCTGGGGGTTCCTCTCCACCACTACCTGCGCATGATGCTGCCTCCAAGAGGCTTTCCAGGTTGTTGGTGCAACATGATTTTGACCCTTCTATCTGAGCTAAAGGCATATGTATTGGTGAAGGAAGCTCAGGGGGAGCGGACCCATCGATATCAGAACTTAGAGCAGATATTGGAGTATTGAACCAGAAGATTATTGAAAAAGACGTTTTGATTGGAAACCTAGACGTTCGAGTTTCCGAGCTTGAAGAAGAAAATACATTAAAGTCAAAATAAATCTCTACTCTAAAAGTCCACCTTGGAGCCCTAACTGCTGGATACTTCGACTTGAAGAACAAGCTTATTGCAGAATTTGGTGACAAGTTCAAGACCATAATTAAAGATCTAAAGGCAGCCGAGACTTCTCAATCTGCCCCAGCCAATACATCACAATTTGATCAGCTTGATAACAATCCTCCAGTCAGAACCATAAGATTCGTTGACCAATTTGAAATTGAACCAGCTCAAGCGCCTCCAAGAGTTACTCTTAAGTGAGCCTGGCAATCGGCATCTTCTCAGAAGAAGGGGAAATGGCTCTTCATGAAAAATTATGATCAGAATGTTTGTGGAGACCAACCCCAACTCACTGTGACGGATCTCAGAAAAAAGCGGTTCAGATATAGATACGGTGACCGGTCAGGGGTTCGTATGTGGGGTTTTCACGATAAATTAAACTGTTGGCTGATCAAACACAAGAGCAGGAATATGGAGTACTCGAAAAACAAAAATGATTTCTCTTCCTTGATGAAGGTGGATCTTACTGAGCTCTCTACAGCTCCATTCTCCAATCCTGCTAATGACCCTCGTGGAACTGACTTCAAACTCTTCTTGGAAAACCAAGTTAAGAGACAATTTGATGGGATGAAGACCGCTGAATCTTTCCTAAAGAGAGCTAAAGATGTGTTTGACCCAAAGACCAATAAGAACTTCACGAATTTCATGTGGCCCCCGACACATCAGATGAAACAGATTCCGATTGTGAAGGATTTTTGTAATGGATGACTTGGAATCGAAATCATCGAAAAACACGATTGAAGAAGACGAGTGAAAGAAAATCGGAATATTAACAAAACTGAAAGCGGTTATTCACACGCTCTAATACCATATCACACGAACCAACAATGAGCAAAGCTCTTACGATACTTATACCTCTATACAACTAGTAACGGGACTCTAATAAATATGTAAAGTTACAATATCAACCCTGAACTATTTACAAATGTACAATAGTAGTCCTAATACTTTTCCTCTTCTCCATAACCAAGACTAGTTACATACGTGGATTTAAATTGGCCGTACAAAATGTGCGATTAAAACAAACACGATGATATCCAATTATGTAAATGATATTTTTCTTAAAATTTATCTTGTAAAGAAACATTTTAAATATGTTATTATAGTAAAAAAAAAACTTTGTGAAACATGCCAAATTAAACATTCCCTATTTAAAACATAACAAGTACAAAGATAAATGTACGGTGCATATCAAGCTTATCTTAGTTTGACGTGGCATGACAATGATATGTTATTCTTTATCTTTGTTTAACCAATTAGTTCATTACAACATATTATCATACATGTCATCAAATAATAAGTTTGATATAATTCATATAAACCATATTTAATAATTGTTGAGTTTACTGACAAATAAAAGTATATACTCTTGCTATATCAGCATAGAAAAGTTCCGCATGGGATTTCTGTAGCCAAACATTTTGACCCCACCAAAAAGTAACCAGTGAGAGATGTTATTGCATGTGGCAAAAACTTATAGGTTGAAAGTTGCCTTTACATGTTCAATGTATTCATGTCAAACTTATGTCCTTTTTATTCATTTAAAGATGGAAAGACCTAGGAAAGAGCTATCAAACAAAATCAAAGATAGTGAAAGGGTGTCAATATATAGCTAGGTCCAATAATTTGGGCTTGATGTCAATATATATGTTTTAAGTACCATAATTGATGTCAAGTTTGACTTCTATGAGTGAAATGAATAAGCTTTTATCTAAAGAAACGATAAGAACCAATTTGTGGTCATGCATGAAGAAACTTTAACTACATTCATATATGGAAATACGTTTACAGTAGAGTATAGTTTAAGCTAAAGACTATTGGTGTGTATCTAGTATTTTCTTTCACAAACAGATGAACTTTATCATTAATAGACTAAAATGTAAACTTTACTGTTCATTACTCTAATCCTTATCCTCTACGTAGGTGAATGGTTAAAAAGTATCACAAAAATCGCCCTAAAACCATACGATATTCTTTTCTTCAAAAGATCGTGTATTCCCAAATATACAAAATATACATTGCCTTGTATTCCAACTAGCAAACATGGCAAAAATCGTATATTCCCACAATATTTAATTTCTCATTCTGAAATATACGAAATATACATTTTTTGGTCCTTAACTATGAGATGCTGGTACGTATCATTGAATGGATAGCACTACTTTAATCTTTACAACCTAAGTCCCTAGTGCACAAAGTATTTCTTGACAACAACCCAAGACAATTTGCAAAAGAGATAACTCCGTAAATGTTTTTCCATACATTCTTTGGTACAGTCACGCTTTCATTATATCACCTTTTTATATATTAAATCAAATTGAGTGATGTATGTTCAGCTTGGGATTAAACAAAATCGGTGAATGTAAACATAAAGAGGGGTTGTTTCTTTATGTTTTCCCATGAAGTTATTTATTGGTGAATTTATGGAATGAATATTAAAGTCTATCCAGATAACGTTTGAATATATAGCATTTATTTTTCTTACCGAATAAACGGTTTGAATAAGATTACAAACAAAATTTCACAATTGTTCGATTTGGTTTGAAACTATTGTACACAGCCGCTAAATTTTATAGTTTTAAAAATTGCATGAATGATCATTCTTTCTCTTTCTCATGTTAACTTTAACTTTTGAAAAGTTAGTATTTTCTAAAATACCAAAATGCATTTGGACCAAATCTGAAAATTTTGTATACCTCAATAACCAATTATGAAAATTTGAAATTTTTATATTTGTTGATTATATATATATATATATATATATATATATATATATATATATATATATATATACACTACATTATAAAGTAAATCTTACTATTTTTAAAAATAGATTCAATATAATAATAATATTTTTTTAAGACGTTCAAGTCATTAAGTTAATAGTACAAATAACCATTAATAAAATAATAATATTTTTAAGTTGTACAAATATATAAGCTTAAAGTATAATTATCTTTTATTAAAATAATAATTAAAAGTTAAACTAACTATATTTTGAAATCTTATCCAGGAAGATTTTAAAGACACCAATAAAAAGTCAAAACCACCCATTCAAATACACTTTTCGAAATTATTTTCCGGTTTATTTTAAAGTAAGTTATAGAAATGACCCTTAAGCTTTGGTCTGATTAAAGTTTTGGTCCCAAAGTTAAAAAGTTAATAATTTTTGGTCCCTAAGTTAAAAAATTAATAGGTTGTATCCTTGTAGTTTATATATATAGCAGTTTTGGTCATTTGGGATAAAAAGACTAACTTAATCTTTCTTTTTTTTCATTTTCTTTTAACAATTTATTATTATTATTATTATTATTATTATTATTATTATTATTATTATTATTATTATTATTATTAAGATTAAAAACAAGAATATATTGGTTGTTTTATACTTTATTTTTATTTAGTTTTTTATTTAAAAGCGTCTTGTATAAAAATTATATTAACCAAAAAATAATATAAGTGATAATAACAATTATTTTTATTATTTGGTACACTGACCGACTTGTATAAAAATTATTTTTATTTAGTTTCTTATTTGGTACAGTGATCGATTGACCAATGTGGTAACTGTTTTTTGGAATATGTTCTCTAATAACAAACTAATCTTTTGCCGCCGCTTTGCGCGGGCCAATTGCTAGTATATATATATATATATATATATATATATATATATATATATATATATATATATATATATATATATATATAACATTTTCTTAGTTAATTTTTCAACAATATAATAATTTTTATACCATTTTGACATTTTGTTTTCTATTATTTTATAAATTTAATTATTTATGGGTTTTCTAATGTTTTTATTTATTTAGATTCAAATAAGTGAATTTCACAATAATCCTAATTTTTATAATATTCTTCAATAAAAGTGATGAGTTGAGAGGAAAAAAAAATAGGTGAAGTGTTAGTAATTAAATAAATTAAATTTGTTTTTTTTTTAGGTATTAACTCATCAAGTCATTCAGTTCATATTAAGTTGAAACAACCATTTATAAGTTATTTCGTCCATATTAGACTAAGACGAAATAAATATGTATAAATCATTTTGGCCGGAGTACTTGTTTAACTTTTTCATAAATACACAAAAAGTTAAATAAATAAATAAAACTTAGAGTAAATTACACGAATGGTCCCTATGGTTTGGGGTAATTTGCGCGTTTGGTCCCTAACTTATGTTTTTAACTCGGAAGGTCCTTACTGTTTGTTTTTATTACATGCTAGGTCCCTACTGTTTGTTTTTGGTACACGCTTGGTCTCTGTTTTACTTAAAAAAACAATTATTTAAAGTAAGGTGAGGGGTGGAGTTGGGGTGTGTTTATTTAAATAAATTAAAAAAATCAAGGGGAAAATAATTTGTTTAGGTAAGACATGGACCAAACACGTAACAAAAACAAACAATAAAGACCTTCCAAGTTAAAAAAATAAGTTAGGGACCAAACATGTAAATTACCCTAAACCACAAGGACCATTCGTGTAATTTACTCTAAAACTTAATACCAACTATAAGTGATTTGATAAAAAAGAAAACAACACAAAACATAATGAACCATGACTTTTAAAGTATAACATGTGATTAGCAATCTTTTTTTTTATATGTTATTAGTCTTTTTAATGACCAACACATAAATATTTTATTCTACTTCTAAACTACATATTTTTGTCTAAAGCAAGAGTTCAACCTTCAATTAATTGGTTGTGACAGATGCACAACAACTAGTGATATATACCATAAAGCTACAACCTATTTGGTATGTAATTTAAACATATAGTTCTTAGGATTAAGATGATACAAACACACCAAATTAAATAAAGATTTCATGAAAAATAAGAACACAAGAATTGAGAAAATTGTATTTTCCTTATTGAAGTTATTTTGTAGTTTCAAAGGAGTAGAGAACCGCCAAAACTCCTATTTGGGTTGAATTAACAACACGGTGATTGAAAACGACTAGCAATAGTGGATTGGTAACTTGAAATATGTATAAAATGAGACTTCTAAAAGCGGAAAACATAACCCTAATATCAAACTAGTTGAAAAACTTATGATATCGATTTATGTGTCAAAATTTCCAAATACGATTGATTCGAAAGGATCCTGGAAGGTATAACATGAGTATGGTATTATTTCAAATGTCTACATTATGAGGAAATTATCCAAACTTGGTAAACATTTTGGTTTTGGTGAGATTTATGTGTGTGGAGCACCAAACTTTTTTTTATTAACAATTTATGCACAATATGGATATGAAATCATCACTTGTTTGCATTAGTGAATATATTTTCAAAAGAAAGCAACAAAATGATAGCAATGAACAAAACATCAAAGAACGATCAACCTCAAAATCAATAGAATATTTATGCAAAAAGAAAAGAACACACATAAGTTCGCTTATGTTATGATGGGAGGGAAGCAGGTGCAAGAAAAGTGATGGAGAAGCTGCACATAATAAAACCATTATTTAACAATGTGAATTATTAATTGTACCATATACTACATGCATGGTGTTGAGAATTATAAGTGAGATGAATCTTATTGTGAATCTTTACAAAGTATGTAGTAAAAATGCTTCTCGGCTTTAGAGATAAATTACAATAGAGGATCGTGGGTATGGTAATAGTTCAAGTCAAGAAGTGCATATCTTAAACTTAAACAACACAAAGGAGATGAAATGGCATTTTAATGACATGTAACTGAATGACAAGAGATTTTCATATGGACCAAAGATTGATGTGGACCGAAATACATAGTCTTCTTTCTTATGCTTGGACACCTAATGTTTTCAAGAAAGTTGCAAGTGCATAGGGTGTGATGATGATTTGGGATGATGATTAAGATGAGAACATATGAACAACTAGGGTTTTCATTAAGACATCTATCTAATCTTACATATCTAAAAATTCATTTATGACCATCGGAGAGATGAACTATGAGCTTTGAGTTAATAAAACATCATGTTTGATATTGACTATCGTCAAAGAAGAAAGTTGACATAAAAATGGGGGTCGGGACGAAAACATGACGAAAAATAAGGATGGAGTGGATATGGGAGATTTCAGAGATCAAGCTGATTCCAAGAATGATAAGTTCCAATCCATTGGGATCATGATGAAAAACAAGTAATTTTATAAAATAAAATTGAAGAGAAAAAGATAGATAAAAACTTCGTAGAAGTTACCGATTAGGATGAAGTGGATATGGTAAAAATACAAAATGATGGTGTGATTATTTACTATTTGCAAACGGCATGTTAGAACAAATACAAGTGGAAGAATTTGTTGAAAAAACAAATATGGTGAGTCTTTTTTGTCCAAACCATTTGGCTTTAATGGTTTAAATTTTTAATAATCTTTTATTGCTCTTTTGCAAAATTATCATTTATGGAAAATAGACTGTTAAGAATATTGGAAATTATAATAGGATAAGCAAGTTGGCTAGTATCCAGTTACCCCATATTGATGGGGGAATAAACATTTAGTGAGTTTATACTAATTTTCTATTAATAGGTCTTCAAAGGCTTTAAGTGGATCAAGAGATGGATCTATACACATACATGCATCTAGCGTAGCCGATGATGCGAGTACATCATAATCGACACAACTTCTACGATGCATTTGTCATTGGGAGTTGAGGGGCTTTTTTTGTGAGTTTGGGTTGATTCGGTTGGACCGACCTGGTCAATGTTGACTTTCGTTGACTTCATGGTTATGCAGACTAGATCTGAAAGCCTCTAGAAAGACTGGATAAACTCAAGTTCAAATCGGATGATGTAGCACCTGGTTCTTGGTACGTATTTTTTTGTTAAATACTTTGCATTTTTGCCATGGACTCGGCGAGTTGAAGGTCCAGCTCGCCGAGTAGAAGCGAGAAGGGACATGAGACTTAAGCGATGGACTCAGCGATTCGGGTCCCGGACTCAGCGATTCGGCGAGTAGATCCTGTTTGGACAAAAACCCTAATCTGAGGGTTTGCACCCTATTTAAACACCTTAACTCGGCCTCCTTCGTCCCATTTTCTCCCAGAAGACCCCCATAACAAACCCTAGCCGTTATTGAAGCAATCTAAGGCATTTGGAGTGACTTTGGTGCTTTTGTGATCCAAGGAGGGAAGGAAAAGCTTGAAGGAACAAGAGGAGGCTAAAGGGATCCGAGTTTGTGCACCATTTTCAGCTCATTGAAGGTAAAAAGCCTGTACCTTGCTCTTCCATTTGCTAGATCCCATTTTGTGATGTTTTAGGGATTTTCTAAGCCATTTTGGTCACCAACCATGATGGCAAGCATGGTTTGGAGTTGATGTTTCGGATCTAGGCCCTTAGAGGGGTTACAAGGCAGAAAGGAGTAGCTCTTGCACTCAAAGAAGGCCCCATGCTTTGAGAGGGCTTGTTTAAGGACCTTTTAAGCTCAAAGTCCCATGCAAGCACGTAAAGGTTGTAAGTTTACGTGCTAGATCGATTGTAGAAGCATAGATCTATCTTTTGATCAAAGGTTGTACGTCAGAAATCGAAGATCCAGTGAGTAGTTGTGACCAACTCGACGAGTCCGTTCTTGGACTAGGCGAGTCCAAGGTTCTGTCCCATATCAGTTGAGGGGCATAAGGACCCAGTTGATTGTGGAAAGGTTTCAAGGGGGTCCCAGGGAGTGACCCAACGTTCTGGACTAAGCCATTGTTCTGGAAATTCATGGGACTCGGCGAGTGCATGAACAGACTCAACGAGTCCAAGGCAATCTTCTTAAGGATGAAGATGAACTCGACGAGTTATTCATACAACTCGGCGAGTCAAGGACAGGACCTGTGTATCAGTTGATGATGAACTCAACGAGTTGTTCAGACAACTCGGCGAGTCGGATGAGAATTCAGTCGATGTTGATTTAGAAGGAAAAGTCGTCAAGTCATCGCCTAACTCGACGAGTAGAGATAGGTATAAGGAGAAATGAAAGGATAGGGACTCGACGAGTTGGCGAGCCAAATCGGTGAGTTAGGTCAACTGGAAGTTCACTTTGACTTTGACATGGTCAGGGGTAGAATGGTCATTTTACCCTAAGAACAATTAGCAGTGTATGACTAAGTGTTTTGTGGGAATTATAGCCGGATGATTTCCGGAGCAGCAGCTGCAGCAGTCAGAGGATTCCCGCACAGTTCAGCAGCTACTACGAGGTAAGTTACCTTCCAGTAATGGTGGGTCTACGGCCACAATGTCGTCCCACCAGTAGGAGTCATATGTTAGATGATTGTCTTTGTGATATTCATCTAGGTTTGCTACTACCTGATATGTTATATGCTGGCATGATATTTTATATGTGATAGGAGTAGAGTTCGGTTGTTAGGAGGGGAATAGTCCCCAAGTTCGGTTGTTAGGACCGAAGGGTAGTTCGGACACCCCATATATGTCTGATGATATGTTTATGTTATGATATATGTGATAGTAGCAGTAGGGGGTGGAATAGTCCACGAGGGTCGGTTGTTAGGACCGACGGGCAGGTCAGCACCCCAAAATGGCTTGACACGGGTAGGTCGGCACCCCAGAATGGCTTGAAACAGGTAGGACGGCGTCCCAGAATGGCCGTATGGGTAGGTCGGCACCCCAGAATGGCCGTACGGGTAGGTCCGCACCCCAGAATGGCCCGACAGTATGTATGTGATGTGATTGTATGGTATGTGGTATGATGGGGGAACTCACTAAGCTTCGTGCTTACAGTTTTTAGTTTTGGTTTCAGGTACCTCTTCAGCAAAGGAGAAGGAGCTGACGCGGTAGCGGCACATCATACACACGCTCTTGGTTTTCCGCACTATGAGATATTCTGGGATTTGCACTCTGACATTATTATGTTTTTACGATTCGGTTTTTAGATACTATACATGTTTTTATGAAATGATATGATCGGTTGATATTATGCTATAAATATTTTGCAAATCACTTAATCAAAAATGAAATTTTTGGACGTGAAAAATTGGGTCGTTACAAGTTGGTATTAGAGCCCTGGTTTGAGGGATTCAGACACACCTTCGGGGGCGTCTGGACTTAAACCGAGAGATTAAAAGATTTTATACAAAAGTGGTTTTCTAAAGAATAAGACAGAAGAGTTTTTGAGAAAGAACAAGTGTGTGATGTGTGCGACAGGCCGAGCTCAAGTAAGTATTCCCCAAAGTACCCATACAATGTTATACTATGTTTATCAGATTCAGTAGAACAACATGCTAGAATAGGACTAAGGATCTAGGAATGATGCCTTATGTTCCTGCTTTATGTGCTTCACCTTATGAGAATTGCATGCTAGTATTGAGTAGATAGCAGTAGGATAGCCTATTTAGGTTATGCCTGGTAGTATGAGCTTAGCATTATATGCTAGTTCAACTTCTCATTATGAGGACAGAATTGCTTGAGTAGTTTTCCTGCGTCTGAATGTTACTTGCTTTGTGGGACTCTAAGTAATGGGAGTTAGTCATTAGGTGAATACGTCATGTTACATGTGATTAGGGTTGAATAATCTCAGAGTGCTGGATTTGGCCCTATTACGTAACTCTTGTTTGAGTCTAACCTTTGTAGGGACGAGTATGTTACTCAAAGAATTATCTGAGCCTCATCACATGTGATGGTATTCAGGTAATGACTAATTGGCATTACGAGGAGGCCTTCAGCAGCTGAGGGCCGGTTTGGGCGGAGTCAGAAATTTTCCCTAGTGCAAGCCTAGAATGGGAATAGCAGAGGATCAGCAGTGGTGAAAGGGATCTGGTGGAGTCAAAGTTGTCCTTGTGGAAGATACAGATAGATGTGGAAGGTAGTATGCCCGTACTACTGAAAGCATAGGATCCGTACCGAAATTAAGGAGGGCTGAAGCAAGACCAGGGAACTTGTAGTAGATGTGACCCATTTAGAGGTATCAGTATCACTAATGGTTGCTTGTATGTATTGCAGAATGGTGGTACTACGTTCGAGGCCAGCAGCTGGCAGTTCAGGAGAGGGATCGGGTTCGGGATCAGGTTCCAAGCCAGTAGATGAGAGGCTACGTGAGTTCATCGCGTCAGAGATCACCAGAGGCATCCTTGAGTCGACCCCCATCATTTTCGGGTCGATCAAGGAAGGGATAGTTGAGCTGATGGAGGACCACCTCAGGGCGTTCAGGAGTGACATGGCATCTGGCCAGTCAGGATCTCGCACACTGTCCTTTAAGGACTTCAAGGGCAGTGGTGCGCCAGATTTCCATGGGGCAAAGGACCCCATTGCTACCAGACGATGGATTGCAAACATTGAGTCTGCATAGTTGACCAGCTTCTGCCCCGAGGGGTTGAAGGTGAGATATGCAGCAGGGTGTTTGAGAGAAAAAGCTAGAGACTGGTAGAAGTCTGTTGGTGACTCATTGGAGCCTTGGCTGTTGAGGCTATGACATGGTCAGATTTTTGACCCGGTTCCGAGCAGAGTTTGCGCCAGCGGTAGAGCTTCAGCAGCTGGCCAGAGAGTTTTTGGACATGAGATAGACTACGGAGACTGTGGCGGAGATCACCGCCAAGTTCCGGGAGAGGACATTGCTGGTCCCCAGTATACGGGAGATGAGGATATGAGGAGGACCCGCTATGATGACATGCTGCGAGCCGACATTCGAGAGCATGTTAGTTTTTCAGCTAGCCCTACCCTGGATTCCATGATTGCCAGGGCTAGGGAGAGGGAGATTGATCTGGAGCATGTCGAGAAGAGGAAGACTGAGGAGTGTCAGACGACTGGGGCTTCGTGGAAGAAGCCCAATGGATCAGATGGTAGGCCGAAAGACCAGTCAGGACCGGGCCGCTGCAGGAAATACGGCAGACCACATGAGGGGGCATGTAGATTGGGATCGTCGGGCTGCTATAAGTGCGACAAAACGGGGCACTTCAGCAGGGACTGTACTGCCCCTACACCGGTTATTTAGACATCTGAGTTGTTGTGTTTCCACTGCAACCAGAGGGGCACAAGAAGGCCAATTGCCCCCAGTTGACAGCAGCATCATAGCCAGTGAAGGCGCCAGCTCCAGCGACCCTGCAGATCACTGTTGGCCGGCAGGGAAAGGCAGAGGCTCTAGTGGTGAGGAGTCGGGCATTCCATTTGACTACCGAGGAGGCATGCACTGCACCCAATGTAGTGACTGGTATGATTTCTTATCATTATGATTTATGATGCACTACTGTGATTTTCATATGCTATGTATGTGCTATGTTTAGGATCGTTCCATGTGAACGGTATCCCAGTTCAGGTACTATTTGATTTAGGGGCTACCTGATCATTTGTCTTTCTTGCGCTTAGCAAGAAGTTTCCTAAGTGTTCGGGCATGTTGGATTGCCCTTTAGAGGTATAGATTGCTGATGACCGATCGGTGCGAGAATCGACGGTATTCCGAGATTGTGTGTTGAGATTATTCAAGGAGCGTTATCTGGTGGACCTGGTTCCTATACCGTTGAGAGGGAACAAGGTGATTATAGGAATGGATTGGTTGAGCCCCAATGGGGCAGTGATAGATTGCCTACAACAACTGGTTCGGATCAGGACCCCAAGTGGGGGAGAGTTGGTAGTTCAGGGCGAGAGGCCACAGCAAGGACCAACAGTATGTTCAGCAGCGAGAGCTAGGCGTTACCTTCAGGAGGGTTGCGCATGATATGTTGCTTATGTTATGGATACCCGGGAGGCGGGTAAGGCGACAGTGGATGATGTGCCCATGGTGCGAGAGTTTACGGATGTATTCCCCGAGGAGTTGCCAGGGATACCTCCGGAGAGGCAGGTGGAGTTCAGGATCGACCTAGTCCCCGGTGCGGCTCCGATAGCCAAGGCACTGTATCAGTTGGCTCCTCAAGAGATGCAGGAGTTGTCTACACAACTGTAGGAGCTGTTAGACAAGGGATTCATTAGACCGAGTAGCTCTCCCTAGGGAGCCCCGATTCTGTTTGTGAGGAAGAAGGACGGGTCGCACCGGATCTGTATAGATTACCGGGAGCTAAACAAGGTAATGGTGAAGAACCCTTACCCACTCCCGAGGATTGATGACCTCTTTCACCAGCTACATGGAGCATCTTGGTTCTCCAAGATTGATCTACGTTTAGGATATCATCAGATGAGGGTCAGAGAGGAGGATGTGCAGAAGACTGTGTTTCGGACGTGCTATGGACACTACGAGTTTGTGGCGATGCCCTTCGGGCTCACCAATGCTCCTGCCGCGTTCATGGACCTCATGAACCGCGTATGTAGACCGATGTTAGACCGGTCTGTGATAGTGTTTATTGATGATATCTTGGTTTACTCCAAGACGTAGGAGGAGCACGAGGAGCATCTGCAAGAGGTTCTAGAGACTTTGAGGAGGGAGAACTTGTATGTTAAGTTCTCCAAGTGTGAGTTCTGGTTGTGCGAGGTGCAGTTCCTTGGGCATCTCGTCAACCAGAACGGGATTTCAGTGGACCCGGCCAAAGTGGAGGCCGTGATGAGATGGGAGGTTCCGAAGTCTCCATCTGAGATTCGGAGTTTCCTAGGATTAGTCGGCTACTATCAGAGATTCATCCAGGATTTCTCCAAGATAGCCATACCGCTGACCAGGTTAATGAGGAAGGCTGTGGTCTTTTGTTGGGGGGCTGAGCAGCAGGCCGCATTCGAAACACTGAGACAGAGATTGTGCGAGGTGCCAATATTAGCCCTGCCAAAGGGCATGGAGGATTTTGTTGAGTACTGCGATGCGTCCATCTCAGGTTTGGGCCTAGTATTGATGCAGAGAGGGCATGTCATCGCCTACGCGTCGAGGCAGTTGAAGCCTCACGAGGCGAACTACCTGACGCATGATTTAGAGCTGGGGGCTGTTGTGTTCGCCCTCAAGATTTGGTGGCATTACCTCTATGGGGTTCGCTGTACCATCTACGTGGACCATAAGAGTTTGAGGTACCTCATGGATCAGCCGAATCTAAACATGAGGCAGCGTCGGTGGATGGACGTGGTAAAGGATTACGATTGCAAGATCCTTTATCACCCAGGTAAGGCCAATGTGGTGGCCGACGTGCTTAACCGCAAGGCAGCGCCAATCAGGGATATATGTCTGAGGATGACAGTGGTAACTCCGCTGTTGGAGCGGATTCGGGAGGCCCAGCAGGAGGCCATGAAGGAGGAACATGGGAAGACCGAGCGGATCGTGGGGCAGGTTTCCTCCTTCGACTATGACAGTCGAGGATTACTGACACTACACCGTAGGGTGTGGGTGCCATACCTCGGGGGTGTGCGCCAGGTTCTGATAGGGATCTTCATCTGGACTATTGGTGGTCGTGCATAAAGCGGGATGTGGCATGGTTTGTGGAGCGGTGCTTGACCTGCAGGAAGGTCAAGGCTGAGCATCAGAGACCTCACGGCAAGATGCAACCGTTGGATATTCTGCTTTGGAAATGGGAAGACATCACGATGGATTTTATCACAAAGCTTCCCAGGACTGCGCGGGGAGTGGATCCGATTTGGGTCATCGTCGATCGATTGACCAAGAGCGCCCATTTTATCCCGATTCATGAGAGTATTTAGGACGAAAGGTTGGTTGATATCTATATCAGGGAGGTAGTGGCGCGGCACGGGGTGCCAGTCTCGGTGGTTTCAGACAGGGATGTGCGGTTCACTTCCAGGTTTTGGAAGAAGTTTCATGACGAGCTGGGTACTCATCTACATTTTAGCACCGCCTTTCACTTGCAGACGGATGGTGAGAGCGAGCGGACCAGCCAGACCCTGGAGGATATGCTGCGAGCATGCGTATTAGACTTCGGAGGTAGTTGGGATACCTACCTTCCATTGGCAGAGTTCTCCTATAACAATAGTTATCATGCGACCATTGATCGTCCTCCCTTCGAGATGCTATATGGGAGAAAGTGCAGGACCACGATATGTTGGGGCGAGGTTGGCCAGAGGGTGATGGGGAGCACTGAGGTAGTGCTCAAGACGACAGAGAAGATCCAGCAGGTCCAGAGCAGGCTTCAGACTGCTCAGAGTCGGCAGAAAAGCTATGCCGATAAGCGTCGATCAGACCTGGAGTTCCAGGTCAGGGATATTGTTCTCCTGAAGGTGTCGCCATGGAAAGACATTATCCGATTCAGGAAACGGGGCAAGTTGGGCCCCAGGTACATTGGACCATTCAGGGTTATAGCCCGGGTGGGCAAGGTGGCATGTAGGCTGGATTTGCCAACCGAACTCAGTCAGATACACAACACTTTCCATGTTTATAAGCTGCAAAAGTGCCTGGTGGACGACTCAGAAGTGGTACCCTTGGAGGACATTCACGTTGATGGCAGCCTAAATTACATCGAGCGGCCTGTAGCAATCCTTGACTGGAAGTCGAAGGATCTGAGGAACAAAAGACTGGAACTCATGAAGGAGAAATGGCAGCACTGGAAGGGGTCAGAGTGGACTTGGGAGCCGGTGGATGAGATGATGGAACATTACCCCGAGCTATTTCGGGATCGAGTAGCAGACTTCGAGGGTGAAGTCTAAAATAAGTTGGGGAGATTTGTAGCAGCTAGTTCTTGGTACGTATTCTTTTGTTAAATACTTTGCATTTTGGCCTTGGACTTGGCGAGTTGAAGGTCCAACTCACCGAGTAGAAGCGAGAAGGGACAAGGGACTTAAGCGATGGACTCGGCGAGTCGGGTCCCGGACTCGGCGAGTAGACCCTGTTTGGACAAAAACCCTAATTCGAGGGTTTGCACCCTATTTAAACACCTTAACTCGGCCTCCTTCGTCCCATTTGCGCCCAAAAGACCCCCATAACAAACCCTAGCCGTTATTGAAGCAATCTAAGGCATTTGGAGTGACTTTGGTGCTTTTTTGATCCAAGGACGGAAGGAAAAGCTTGAAGGAACAAGAGGAGGCTAAAGGGATCCGAGTTTGTGCACCATTTTCAGCTCATTGAAGGTAAAAAGCCTGTACCTTGCTCTTCCATTTGCTAGATCCCATTTTGTGAAGTTTTAGGGATTTTCTAAGCCATTTTGGTCACCAACCATGATTCTAAGCATGGTTTGGAGTTGATGTTTCGGATCTAGGCCATTATAGGGGTTACAAGGTAGAAAGGAGTGGCTCTTGAACTCAGAGAAGGCCCCATGCTTTGAGAGGGCTTATTTAAGGACCTTTTAAGCTCAAATTCTCATGCAAGCACATAAAGGTTGTCACTTTATGTGCTAGATCGATTGTAGAAGCATAGATCTATCTTTTGATCAAAACTTGTACGTCAGAAATCGAAGATCCAGTGAGTGGTTGTGACCAACTCGACGAGTCCGTTCTTAGACTCGGCGAGTCCAAGGTTCTGTCCCATATCAGTTGAGGGTCATAAGGACCCAATTGATTGTGGAAAGGTTTTAAAGGGGTCCCAGGGAGTGACCCAATGTTTTGGACTAAGCCATTGTTCTGGAAATTCATGGGACTCGACGAGTGCATGAACAGACTCGGCGAGTCCAAGGCAATCTTCTTAAGGATGAAGATGAACTCGACGATTTGTTCATACAACTCGGCGAGTCAAGGACAGGACATGTGTATTGGTTGATGATGAACTCGACAAGTTATTTATACAACTCGGCGAGTCGGATGAGGATTCAGTCGATGTTCATTTAGAAGGAAAAATCGTCGAGTCATCGCCTAAACTCGACGAGTAGAGACGGGTATAAGGACAAATGAAAGGATAGGGACTCGACGAGTTGGCGAGCCAACTCGGCGTGTCAGGTCAATTGGAAGTTGACTTTGAGTTGGTCAGGGGTAAAATGGTCATTTTACCCTAAGAACAGTTAGCAGTGTATGACTAAGTGTTTTGTGGGAATTATAGCCGGAGGATTTCCGAAGCAGCAGCGGCTGTAGTCAGAGGATTCCCGCACAGTTCAGCATCTACTACGAGGTGAGTTACCTTCCAGTAGCGGCGAGTCTACGGCCACAATGCTGACCCACCAGTAGGAGTCGTATGTTAGATGATTGTCTTTGTGATATTCATCTAGGTTTGCTACTACCTTATATGTTATATGCTGGCATGATATGTTATATGTGATAGTAGTAGAGTTCGGTTGTTAGGACCGAAGGGTAGGTCAGACACCCTAGATATGACTGACAGTACGTGATGATATGTTTATATGCTGGCATGATATTTATATGTGATAGTGGTAGTAGGAGGGGAATAGTCCCCAAGTTCGGTTGTTAGGACCGAAGGGTAGTTCGGACACCCCAGATACATCTGATGATACTTTTATGTTATGATATATGTGATAGTAGAAGTAGGGGGCGGAATAGTCCCCGAGGGTCGGTTGTTAGGACAATCGGGCAGGTCAGCACCCCAGAATGGCTTGACACGGGTAGGTCGGCACCCCAGAATGGCCGTACGGGTAGGTCGGCACCCCGGAATGGCTGTACCGGGTAGGTCGGGCACCCCAGAATTGTCCGACTATATGTATGTGATGTGATTGTATGGTATGTGGTACGATGGGGGAACTCACTAAGCTTCGTGCTTACAGTTTTCAATTTTGGTTTCAGGTACCTATTCAGCAAAGGGGAAGGAGCTGGCGCGGTAGCGGCGCATCATACACACGCTCTTGGTTTTCCGCACTATGTGATATTCTGGGATTTGCACTCTGACATTATTATGTTTTTACGATTCGGTGTTTAGACACGATACATGTTTTTATGAAATGATATGATCGGTTGATAGTATGTTATAAATATTTTGCAAATCACGTAATCAAAAATGAAATTTTTGGACGTAAAAAATTGGGTCGTTACAGATGAGATACTAGATAACAACGTCATCAGATTTGAAAATTCGAATTGCCACATGGCAGCTTGTGAGTGGTTGGATGTTGTTATTAGATATGCTTTTTTTCTGGCTTCTGATTTTCGTTTTATGTATAAATAAGATCACAGAGGTCTATTTATTCTACACCAAACTCTGAGCTCTCTCTCTCTCTCCTTCTCTCTCTCCGCCTTCTACGATTTTTGCAAACTGCAAAATCAAGTTTCTTTTGTATCCGAGTATTCACTTAGTGTTTATCTCTTTTTAGATAGCTGTCTGAGTTAAGGATATTTTGCATCAAATCATGTATATTTACGCTAAAGCTTACAACCTTAGAATGACGTAAAAAGCTTTAAGGCCAGAAGCTTCTCTGTGTAGTCTACACAAGTCGACATTGTAAAAAATTAAAGAAACAAATATTCCCATCATCAATGATTCTTATATCATTACAGGACAAAGAATCAAAAGGTTTTCAATGTAATTACAAAAACAAAATTCACTACAAAATAACTATTCTACTCTCATAACAAAACAATTAATCCTAATCTATATCTTAAAAACAAGAACAACGATGTAACTCTAACAATGGAGAAACCCTAACAATAGATAGGAGAGAACGAGAGAGAACACTCAGTATGTGTGTGATATATTTCGATTGAATTAGTGAGATGAGTCATCAACAAGCATTAAGTACCCCAGGTAAACGGATCCATGCAACCCACGTGCTACCACGAACAATAATCAACAGATCTGAGGCGCAATGCCACAACTTTTCTGTAATTGACACAAATAACCCGAAGACAAAATAATAAATAAAATAATTAATAAATACTTTACCTTTAAGTAGGAAAAACAAAGAATCTTAAGTTTGTAACATTTATTTTATATTTTTAACACACATCCTTAAACTTAACATTCAAAAAATCAATATTTGTTAAAGGATTAACCAAACCAATTTCATTTAATAAAAAATTAGGTTAAGAAGTATTTAAAAACTTAGTTTAAATATTAGCTATTTGTTTGAAAGAACTATGTTTTTCAATTTTCAAAATTCCATTAATAGTTTTTTCTCTTAGAAAGTGCAGATCAACTTCAAAGTGTTTCATTTTTTCATGTAAAATAGGATTCAATGAAAGTTTTATAGCATATTCATTATCATACAAAACTTTTACAGGAGTTAGACCTTTAATAACCAAATCAAAAAAAAGTTTTAAAATCCAAATAATTTCATAGGTGGTAGTCAGTAGATCCTAATGCTCCGTATTCAGATTATGTGGAAGATCTAGAAACAATTTCCTGTTTCTTACACTTCCAAGATACTAATGAACTTCCAACTAATTTTTGAAATTCAATGAAATTTTCAAGTAAAGGATCACTATTATCATAATCTCTTTTTGGAACAAAATTTGCTTTTAAAGGAGTGAAAACAAGTTTACAACTTAATATCCCAAACTCATTAAGAAGTTCAAGACAATACTTCCTCTTATTCAAACAAATTCCTTTATCTATATTAAGAATCTCAATTCCAAGAAAATAACTCAATTTTCCCAAATTTTTATCAAAACTTTTGAATTCAAAAAATATTTATTTTGAAGTTCAACATTATTGTCACTTGTTAGAATTATATCATTCAGATACACTAGAAGAATGATGTGTGCATAATTAACTACATAATTAATGCATATTTCTAATACTTTTAGCTACAGTTATGCTTAATATGGAAGACAAGATACTTATTGTGTTCAAATTATGTTTTGTAAGGGCGAAGACATTCTCGGGAAACAAAGGAAATATACGAGGAGCTGGAAGCAGGAAACAAGAGCAAAAACAAAAGAAGAAGAAAAGTTGTATGAAGACGATGCCGTGGTGACATAACCATGATGTGACAAATGGAAGAATCGCGATCCATATGATGACTTGGCAGACATGGGAAAAATACGAGGACCATGTCGTGGTGGCAGTCAAGCACGACGTGCTGGTCAGATTTGCAAATTATAAAATCTTGAACATTAGGTCGAATTCAAGAGGATGCATTTAGTTTTCTGAGGTTAATTGCGATTAATAACCCTTAGAAACCGAGAAGAAAATCGAAATTAAAGTGGAGCTCAAGGATTAAAGAAGATTTAGATGATGTTCATCATTGATCTTCTTGGTTTGCTTCTTAAACTCTGTGTAGCTTTTTTTTAACTTAGATCTATTGTGTTTTTGTCAAACCCCAAAACCGGAACGACGAAAACGTTCGGGGGTGGAGGATGTCATATACAGTATCACAACACTGCATAGTAGTAAATAAGCAACAACATCATCCATTGCATTAACAATATAATTTAATACAAGTGTGTTCTGTTAAGTTTAATAGACACCAAAAAGTAAATCAAAATATGAGATGGGTCCGGAATGTGCTCCATCTTCTCAAAAGCCTGGCATCGGTACCTATCTACTGATGACCTGCGAATATAATTTATTTTGAAAGAGTTGATCAGCTTTAAAGCTGGTGAGATCATAAGTATTTTAGTGTCATTATTTTTATGAAAGTGTTTGTATGTACTTGATGTATAAGTTTGTAAATGTTTGTAATTGTATGTAAATATTTGAACTCTCATAGAAACCCTTTGTTTTCTACTAAAAGTTGCCTTCTACCAAGGCATCAAATGTTTGCATGTACATCTCTTGTAGGAGTATGTATTTTCCCAATTCTGACTATCATTAACCAAAAATATAGTTTTTACGTTAATGTTCATTGTGAGAAGATCACAAGTGAATGCAATGGGGAAATAAAATAGTACTGCAGTGTTGTATTAGGTAAGTACTGCTGTACTAACTACCTTAATCCAATTGTTAATTAAAGTACCATGTGATATGCCTGTACCATGCTACTGACTAAAAACACGACGATGAAAGACGTCGGAAGAAATGACATTTGGCACCCATAGACTTGCAAGTCCCACTGTAGCGAGCAACAAGGTGTAGGATAGTCAATCCAGTATAGATCTATACACAAACTAAACGCTCTCCACTTAAGTAGATTTTGGATACAAAACGAGCCATGACGGGTGATGCCATGCCCCGTTACGTGGCTCACATAACTGTTGTAATGCTCTTGTATATGTATTGTATGTACTAGCTGTATTGTATATTAACCCTCTATCTAGTATGTATGTATGTTCTTTCTGTTTCTCATAATAGTATGTTCTCTTGTGTAATGTATAGTATGGACTAGTTGTATTGTATGTTCTCTCTATCTGTCTAGTATGTATGTATGTTCTCTCTGTATGTTATTGTTTGTTTCTCATCATAGTATTCTCTATCTGTTTCTCTTTATAGTATATGTTGACTCATGAATGAAATGACTCATTGTATGTTTCATTGTTCTAGTAATAGTATTGTAACATCCTAAACTATACCTATTATAGTTTACTAGCAATGTTGTTTGTATGTATGAACATGTTTGTATACCTTTGTTACCCAAAGGTATTGAACTGAATGAAGGAACTTTTATATCTATACACATATACATAATATATAATTAAGAACTCAAACGACCTTCGGACAAATAACTGATACCCTAAGTCCACAACCAAACAAGGAACATGAAGCAAGATGAGCTATCAGTCCTAAGTCCTTTCAATCCTACTTATATAACTATATCTATATAGATACACCTTTCACAAAGTATAAGTTTAAAAGAGTTTAATGAAAGTATTTAACATGTAAAAGAGTTTGTAAAATAGTTTGAAGTAGCTTGTTTGATAACACAGTTTAAAAAGTAAGCAAATCCATATGTTTGATAGTTATTAATCACATGTGCTTGATATAATAACTATAATAGTTCAACTTGTATCCCCCACCCATAAAAGCGTTTAAAATCATTTAAAAGGTTGATTAAGGGGTATGAACTCACCTGTATTGAGTGGTTTTGATGAACGGATGGTATAGGATGCTAAGTGTCAACTGAAGACTTGAGCGCACACACTGGTCCTATTTATCATATATAACACATATATGTATCCAATTAGTCATTTAACAAATAATTCACCATCTTAAGACACACTAGGACATGGAAAACACTTTGATTCAAGTGCTAGAAGTACCAAGGGTTGCATCTAAGGGTTGTATAGCCACTTAAGAAAGTTTTCGGTCCAAGTGGTATGTTTCTTGTGGTTTTCGGTCCATATGGTTTTCGGTCCAAGAGGTTTTCGGTCCAAGACATTTTCGGTCCAATGACCTTTCGGTCATGGAGTTCTCGGTCTAAGGAGGTTCAACCAAAAACTCATCAAATCTTGTAACAATGATGTTTTTCAAGGGTTATGCTCATTAGGATCGTTCTCTAGGGTTCATGCTTAGCCTTAGGAAGGTTTAAGGCTATAAGAACCCCCCACCCCTCTTAATGAGGGTTTTCGGTCTAAGGAGATGTACCAGACTGAAAACCCCTATTGTTCTTGTGTAAATGATGATTTCTAGGCCCTAAATCAAGTATTCTTACTAGATAACAAGTATAGTAGATAGATACTTACAATATGGAGGCAAAGAAAGGTGTTTTTGGCCAAAAACACTAGTATGTGTTCTTGGAGAACACTGGAAGATCTAAGAAAACGGAATGATTTCTTGGATGAAATCATGTAATATCACTAGATAATTGAAGAGATCGACTAAACAGGAAGGAAACACTTACAATCTTGAAGATCTCGAAAAACTTTTGGATGATACTTGAGAGAGAATTGTTGTTGACTTGGAAATGGGAAAAATGTCAAAAATGACTAAGTTTCATTTATTTACTGTAGAGATTAAAACCCTAATTGAGATGCGGAAAATAAGAACAAACACAAATATGAAGATTATGTCGAATGATCACTCGATTTATTCAAATATGAGGAATAAATTACACTTTCAGCATAGACTAAAGAATCTAAAACTACATAAGAAACCTCACGTGGCGGCTACATATTGCCACACTCTTAACCCTAATAATGAATAATACATGACTATTTATAGGGAAAAGACAAGTCTTGGGCTTTTAACCTACACTTCATCAAGGGGCCCATTGCCATCATCCATGGAGTGCTTTGAAACACTACAATCTCCCCTTCAAAGTATGGAATGGATGACAATGCTTTAACTTCCAAAACAAGCATCTAGCGAATAAAAAGATCTTGCAACGAGGAATATATGAAGCAATCCATGAACCTTGATTCTTCAATAGTCTTGAAACCTGGTCTCTAGGATATATAAATCAAGCACTGAAGTAACGTCCTTAAACTTCATTTTCGAATGTAATCCCAAAAAAAAATCTTCATGAAAACCAAACCCACCATAAAAACACATTTCAAAACAAAGAAACCGAATCACTTCTTGTCTTTGAAGAGCTCCCCCTCCAAGTCACAATGATCTTCAAATAAGCTAATGATATAAGCCATCAAAAAATATCATGTAACAACCCAAACTTTAAGAGTCGTAATGCCACTTGGTCGAGAAAATACTAGAAGTCGGAGATATAACAAGTCCTTAGCAGAGCTCGATAAAGAACTTCCGCTGTAAAGGATACTTCTCTGTAAAAGCTTTAGCAGAGCTCGATGAAGAACTTCCACTGTAAAAACTACCTTCATAATTCTATCACAAGCTTTATCAAAAATCTTCAACTTTGAAAAGTCACAAATCCAAATTTCGAATGGCCATACCAAATTCTTCCCCGATTTATAATCAAAAACATAATTATAAAGCCTTCAAATGGTCATGAGAATGATCGTGAATGGATAAAAATTTACTAAGCTCCCCCGCGACAAAATGATATAAACGATGAAGTATAAAATCCGAAAAAGTCATGAAAATTTGTCGTTATCACGAAAAACGATTTTCCGAACCGCCAAGACTTGATGAAATCCATAATTTTCTGTTCACGAGAAAATATGAGCGTTGAAAAATCCAAAACTGTTCACCGGCTCTCAAAGTAGTAAACTTTTCTGAATATTGGGCCGAAACTGTCACTTTCCACAAACCCAGGGACTCGAATTCTAATCATGCATCAATAAACCCCTTTATTTGTAACAAAATCTGGAATTGGACCAAAAATGCCAAGACACGAAAAAGACAGGGATCAGAATAGTCAAATCGCTGAAGTTGCAGGGACCAATAGTGAATCTTTAATACCTTTTTCCTAATTACCCCTGATTAAAAGATCGACCGAAACGGCGACTCACTATGAATGTTCATAGACGAAAGCCAAGATACCCATTCCGATCAACCAATAACTCCAATTTACACATTCGTACCGAGCTCAAGATGTGAATCCAAGCACATTCATATACGAAATCAAGTCTAATCTGAATTCCAATTGCGAGTGAAGTACGTATCTCGACCCAATCCCAACTGCGAATCCGAGTATAGTCGGATTTCCAATGCGAGCCGATTGGAACTACAAGTCCTGGTTCGTTCCGAGTCAAGCGACAATAGCCCAATGCGAATTTGTTCTAGATGCGAAAACAAGGCAACCCCGATCAATCATTCATATCGAGCCTTGAGTTGCGAATCTGAGTCAATAGATAACCCGATTCCGAATCCATTCGCTATTTCAATTGTGAGATAGTTCACCTGAATCAAATGTCAAACACGAATCCAAAGCTTTGAGTGATTGTGGGAGAAAACGAGTGCGAGCCTAGATTCCAATTCCAAATCAGAACGTTCATAGGTTGGATTTTTTTTAATCAAGTTTGACTTTTCTGTTGACTAGCAATTGGTAATGAACACACAACCACCCCGATTTCATTTGTTCACATTACACTTCCGATCACAATTTCGATTAGGAACGCAGAAAGTCCATTCGCCTCAATTTTGACTTTTTAGATTGACTCGCAAGAAAATCTGCTTAATCCGATAACATCCGATCCCAATTTCATTGGTTCTTAACATTACACTGCAAAATCTGTAATCTCAATTCGCAACATGTTTAAATCATTGAGTCTTCAATTTTAACTTCACAGAATCGATATAATCAAGAAACAAAATGGACACACGATGAATGAGTGGATTGATTTCGTATAAATCACCAAATCAAGTTATAAGATCAAAATCAATTTTGATTAGAGTGTTGTTAAAAGAAAATCGATTCAAGAATAGAAGAACTAACAATTTTAAAGATTTATAGATGAGATGAATTCCAATAAACGATTTCAAGGAATGCCAAATGAACAGAAATCAATATGGGAAGACTCAAAAACGTGAGAACAATGGACACAATTTTGGGCCAGAGTAATGAATAGTATAGGACCAATAAATGAAAACGATCAATCAATTGATTTTGGATTGAATAAATGATCGGATGTAATAAAAAATACCAACAAATGCGAATCATAGTAAAAAATACCAGATGAATAGTAATAGTAAACACAAGTCTCCATGAACAATTGATCGAACAGAATTTTGATTCCATGACGCAAAAATACCAATAATCTTCAATAACTTGTGTAGAAAATCATCAATTCAAGAACCGATACTTCAAAAATCAATAGATTTTCAAAGACCTGCTCTGATACCACTTGTAGAGATTAAAACCCTAATTGAGATTTGATGAACAAGATGCGGAAAATAAGAACAAACACAAATATGAAGATTATGTCGAATGATCACTCGATTTATTCAAATATGAGGAATAAATTATACTTTCAGCATAGACTATAGAATCTAACACTACATAAGAAACCTCACGTGGCGGCTACATATTGCCTCACTCTTAACCCTAATAATGAATAATACATGACTATTTATAAGGAAAAGACAAGTCTTGGGCTTTTAACCTACACTTCATCAAGGGGCCCATTGCCATCATCCATGAAGTGCTTTGAAAATCTACATATACCCTTTAGGGTTTTCAGCCCTAACACTATTTTGGGCCGAAATCTCCAAACTCTTGGAGTTTTGCGACTCAAATGATGCAGAAATAATCCTAAAGTATACTTCCTTTTGTTTTTTCTCTCGAAGAATTAATATTAAAACACCCAAATGGACTTTAAACCGAGCTAAAAATTAGCAGAAATGAATTTGACTTTTTAATTGAAGTGTTGACTGTAGAGTTCGTACAAATGAAAATTTCGGGTTGTCACATCATCCCCCCGTTAGAAGGAATTTCGTCCCAAAATTAGAGTTTAAGCAAAAAAGTAGTTATAAATAACTAAGTAAAAAGATGAGGATATTTTAGTTTCATCTGATCCTCTCGCTCCCAAGTGAATTCAGGTCCTTGCTTGGCGTTCCAGCGAACCTTCACCATTAGGATACGACTTTGTTTTGTTTGCTTGACCTCTCGATCCATGATCTATGCTGGTTCTTCCATGAAGTTGAGACTTTCATTGATTTCGATCTCGTCGAGTGGGATTACAAGAGTCTCGTCGGACAGAAACTTTTTCAAGTTCGAGATGTGGATAGTAGAATGTACGTTACTGAGTTCACGAGGTAAGTTAAGTTTGTAAGCTACCGGGCCGATTCTAGCGAGACTCTCGAAAGGCCCTATGTATCTTGGATTTAGCTTTCCACGTTTTCCGAAGCGTATCAAGCCTTTCCAGGGTGAGACCTTCAATAGAACATGGTCGCCCACCTGGCATTCCATCGGTTTCCTTCATTAATTTGTGTAGCTTTTCGGTCGGTCTCTAGAGGCTTTCAATCGTTCACGAATCTGAACGATCTTCTCTGTTGTTTCCCGTATGATCTCTGGACCCGTGAGAGTGCTGTCAGGAACTCGTCCTTTAGCTAACTGGGTATCACCCACCTTAGCCCAACATAGGGGGATTTGCACTTTCGGCCTTAGAGGGCCTCGAATGGAGCAGCCTTTATGCTCATGTGATAACTGTTGTTATAGGAAAATTTGACAAGGGGTAAATGAGTATCCGATGCTTTCACAAAGTCGATCACACATACTCGCAACATATCTTCCAACATTTGGATAGTCCTCTCACTTTGTCCGTCGGTCTGTGGATGATAGCCTGTACTCATGTCCAGCCTAGTTCCTAGGGAACTTTGTAGCGACTGCCAGAACCTCGAAGTGAATCTACTATCTCTGTTCGAGATAATGGATATGGGAACACCGTGCAGTCGTACAATCTCCCGTATGTAGGTTCTTGTAAGCTTCTCCATCCTGTCTGTTTCTTTGATAGACGGGAAGTGTGCAGACTTGGTCAATCTTTCGACGATGACCCATATGGTATCAAGTTCACCCGTTTTCTTGGGCAACTTGGTTATGAAGTCCATAGTGATCCGCTCCCACTTCCATTTTGGTATCTCCAGCTGTTGTAAAAGACCTGAGGGTTTCTGGTATTCGACCTTGACCTTGGTGCAAGTAAGACATTTACTTACGAAGGTAGCAATCTCTGCTTTCATTTTAGGCCACCAATATAGCTTTTTAAGATCCAGATACATATTATCTGAACCTGGGTGGACGGAATAACGAGTGTTGTGCGCCTCGGTCATGACCAAGTCTCTGAAACCACCGTGTTTCGGTGTCCAGATCCGATCCATGAAATATAAGGTCCCGCCACCTTTAACTTCCAAGTTATTATCCATCCCTCTCAGGGATTCACTCGCCACATTTTCAGGTTTCAAAGCGTCGAGGTGACCCTCCTTAATTTGCGTGGATAACTGTGAATGGATAGTTATAGTCAATGATTTGACTCTACAACTAGAGTATTCTTTCCGACTTAGGGCGTCAACTACTACGTTGGCTTTACCTGGATGATAACGAATTTCGCATTCGTAATCACTGAGTAGCTCGACCCACCATCGTTGTCTCATGTTGAGCTCCTTCTGGTCGAATATATGTTGTAGGCTTTTGTGGTCTGTAAAGACAGTGCTTTTTGTACCATACAGGTAGTGTCTTCAGATCTTCAGAGCAAACACAAATGCTCCTAGCTCAAGATCGTGAGTGGTGTAGTTGACCTTGTGTGTCTTCATCTGTCTCGAGGCATAAGAGATGACCTTACCTCGTTGCATCAGAACAAAACCGATCCCTTGATTTAATGCATCGCAATAGACAATGAAGTCTTCTATCCCCTCAGGGAGGGATAGTATTGGTGCGGTGCACAAGGTTTGCTTGAGCATTTGCAACGCTCTCTCCCGCTTCTCCTCCCAGTCAAAGGCCATGCCCTTCTAGGTTAGTGTTATAAGAGGTTTTGTAATTCAGGAGAAGTTCTGAATGAACCTGCGATAGTAGCCAGTGAGGCCTAAAAATTGACGAATTTCGGTAGGCGTCTTCGGTGCTGACCAACTCTCAATGGGTTTGATTTTGGAAGGGTACATGTGTATTCCTTCTTTGCTAACCACGTGCCCTAAGAATTCGACTCTTCGGATCCAAAATTTGCATTTCGAGAACTTCGCATAGAGCTTCTCCGAACGCAGTGTTTCTAAGACTAGTCGGAGATGTTAACTATGTTCCTCCTTACTACGAGAGTAGATAAGTATGTCATCGATGAAGACAATGACGAACTGATCCAAGTAAGGACGACACAACCTATTCATTAAATCTATAAATACTGCGGGCGTGTTTGTTAATCCGAACGACATCACTACAAATTGGTAGTGCCCATAACGAGTTTTGAAGGCTGTCTTCGGAACATCCTCCCCTTGCACTTGTAGTTGGTGATATCTGGATCTTAGATCGATTTTTTAAAAGAATTTCGCCCCTTGCAGTTGATCAAATAAATCGTCAATACGAGGCAGAGGATAACAGTTTTGATGGTCTGTTTGTTGAGCTCCCTGTAGTCGATGCACATACAAAACGCTCCGTCTTCCTTTTTGACGAACAAGACTAGAGCTCCCCAAGGTGAGAAGCTTGGTCTTATAAAGCCCTTGCTGAGTAGTTTGTTAAGTTGACAGGACAGTTCTTGCATCTCTGCAGGTGCTAGACGATAGGGCGATTTGGCTACTGGGGTAGCCCCTGGTACTAAGTCGATCCTGAAATCGACTTGATGTTGTGGAGGTAATCTTGGGAGTTCTTCTGGAAATATGTCGGGAAAATCATGTACTACTGGAATGTTCTTAATGTCTTTCGTTTCTTGGCTCACATCAACAACATGAGCAAGTAATGCGTGACATTCCTTTCGCAAGAATTTCTGGGCTTGAATGCTTGAGATGATACGAAGGTTAGTGTCAGGTTTGTCGCCATAGATTTCTAGATTTTCGCCTTGAAGGCAGATTTAGCCGAACAGCCTTTTCATAACACATGATGTTGGCACGATGAAGACTCAACCAATCCATGCCAATAATATCGTCGAAACTTTTAATTGAGACTGACATTAGGTTGATCGAAAATGAATGACTATCTAGAGTTAGGATACACCTTATGCATATGCAGCTAGTGCTCTCTGTCTTCCCATTTGCCATTTCTATAGTGAAAGCTTCTTTAAGTGCTCATGATTTTTGCTTTTGTAAATGAGAAAAATTTTGGTTCACAAAACTCCTCTCTGCTCCACTATCAAACAGTATGCATGCATAAGAGTTATTGAGGAGAAATGTACCAGTGACCATTGTGGGGTCGGCAACCGCTTCCTCGTGGCCTATAGCCAGAACCCTTCCTACTCCACCGAAATTCCCTGCCTTAGGGCAGTTCCTCTTGTAATGGCTCGCCTCGCCACAACCGTAGCAAGCTTGGCCCACTCCTACGTAGGTGACTTGGTTAATTGGCCTCGCCGGTGCTTTGCAGAAACGGGTTGTGTGCCCCTTCCTGTTGCAGTTTGAACACTGCATTTCCCGAAAGGCACCGATGTGGTGGAAGTAGCATTTTTTGCACTTGGGCAAACTTCCAGCATACTGCTTTACCGGAGCAGCAGCGGCAGGTGCTATCACAGCATGAATTGCCACGACCTGCTGCTTTTTGGCAGCCTTCTTCTTTTTCTTCTTCTTGTCATCCCAGAAATTCCGCTTGGAATCAACAGTTTTGGAGGGTTCTGAGATGGCTAGGGTTGTTGTTGCGGCCGGGGTACGAACCCCATGGTCATTGAGCCGTTGTGCCAACCGCTTGGCACTATCGAATGTATTGGGGTTTGAAGCTAAAACATTCCCCTGAAATGGAGGCACCAGCCCCCAGATGTACCTCTCTATTTTCTTTCCCTCTGTCTGAACCATGTTGGGACAGAGGGCCACCAGCTCGATGAACCTGGCGGTATAGGAAACTATGTCGGAGACCTTCATGGTTAGGCTCTACAGTTCCTCTTCCAATTTTTGGATCTCGCCCCTTAGGAAGTACTCTTCAATCATTAGCTCCCTAAGAGCTTCCCAGCCTATAGCATTAGCCACTACTAGAGATAGTGACTTGACATGGCTATTTCACCATGTCAGGCCTTTTTCCTCGAAGGTGCAAGCAGCAAACTTGACCTTGCTCCCTTCTGGAGAGGAGCATATTTCAAAGACCGATTCGGTCTTCTCGAACCATTGCGAGAGGGCAATGACTCCGCCAGTCCCTCTAAAGGACTTGGGCTTTCAGTTGGTGAAGTCCTTCTAGGAGCACTCTCTCAAGTGCACATGGATTTCACCGTGAGTGGATTGAACAGGGGTTCCTCCTCTAGTGGAACCGGAAGAATGATATTGAGCCATGGCTGTTGCCACAGCTGCGGCTACTGCAGTATTTAGAGATGCCGCATCGATTTGAGGAGTAGGTGGTGTTGCAGTTATTGGAGGATCGCATCTTGTTGATCGGCATGGAGGCATGTTTCAATTATAAGTTTACAAAAATGACAATATGGGTTAGAATAGAGAAATTGATGAGAGTGATTCTTGGATTAACTCTCCGTAGCCCAACCACACAATTGAATAGTAGGTTTGAATGGAGATCTAGTACTAACAGATGATAGCATTTGGATAATAAATTCCATGAGATTAGATATCTGTCAATAATACTGGAATTACAGATGTAAAAAGTTTGGTAAAAATGACCTAGAAGTAGGCCTTACATCAACCAAGATGGGAAAATTTTGATGGACCTATGATCTACTCAAGACCTAACAAGTCCAAGTTTTAACAAAGATAGGAAACTAGACTAGAGTTTTTACATAACTAATTTATATCCAAAAGAGAAAGTTGAGTAGGCTCTATCTACGACGAAAACCACTCGAATGAGTCCTTGATTCAGACGGACTGCGCTCCATGTCTCTCATGCGCCTTTCCGTCATTGCCTGTCGAGCTCGAAGTTCCCTGACTTCAGCTCGGGTTTCAGTAAGTTCTCTCTGCAGAGCTGCATTACGGACCTGAGTCCTTTCATGAGCAGGCTCTACCTGACGAATGCGGACTGTGTTAATGCCAAAGTTGGCGTCAATCTCCACTACTCGGTCGATAGCTGCTCGACCTTGCTCGGTGTTCCGGGAAATCCTACGGACCATGATGGGCAGGACTTAGTCAGCAGAACCTCCCTCGGTTAGGTTGTAAAAGCTTATGTCCCCATTGTAGGGAATGGGTTGACCTTGTTCTTGACTCCATCTGTTCAAGTTTGTGGCCCATAGAGGTGTGAGTCCTTGAAATGTTGGACGAGGGTTTGGGTTTGGAGCTATTGAGGGTAGGTTGTTGACTTCTAGCTCTGAGTCAGAACCATCAGAAACACCTTCGGCTTGGTGATCATCCAAACGCATTGGGTGATCATCTTCTGGCTCTTCCCCCAGCCATCCTGCATTGCCGTTGTTGGGATAGTACGGGTCTCCGGGACAATGGAATCCAGCCATGATATCTACGTGAGAAAAGGGGTAAAGAAATATTTAATAGACGAACTAACTAGATAATTATAAGATGATCTTTATTAGTTAATTCAATACTTGCTTAATGCATACCAGTTATATGAAAGCAAAACATGATAGACCTTCAAATAAGTGATCCTAACTCCAAATCCACAACCAAACAAGGAACAAGAAGAAAACCAAAGATCACAGATTCTAAGTCTATGACATCCTAGAGACATATAACCTTAGTGTATCCACTTAGCAATTATTGACCTACTAATAAAAACCTTTAGTTCTCAGATACGTACTTATAGTAACACAAAATACTCCTATAGTATTTTAAGTTTATGTTATGTTCTAATGTTTTCATTGTAGTATTGTTGGTAAGTTTTTAGACTTGTTGCAACCTCACAACCACCCTTAGGCACTTGCTAGTCACTCCTCGGATAATATAGTTAATCAGGCTATCTTGGTCAGAGTATTTTAATCCCGTTGTGTTTATAGTTTGTATATCTTTTATGGGTTGATATACTCGATTCACTATAAACAATGCTCTGATACCAGTCTGTCACACCCCAAAATCGGAACGACGAAAATGTTCAGGGGTGGAGGACGTCATGTACAATTTCATAACTATGCATAGTAGTAAATAAGTAACAACACCATCCATTGCATTACCAATATAATTTAATAAAAGTGTGTGTTGTTAAGTTTAATAGACACAAAAAAGTAAATCAAAATATGAGATGGGTCCGGAATGTGATCCATCTTCTCAAAAGCCTGGCATCAGTACCTATCTACTGATGACCTGAGAATACAAGTTGTTTTGTTAGAGTTGATCAACTTTAAAGCTAGTGAGATCATAAGTATTTTAGTGTCAATATTTGTATGAAAGTGTTTGTATGCACTTGATGTATAAGTTTGTAAATGTTTGTAATTGTTTGTAAATATTTGAACTCTCCTAGAAAAACCTATTTTTCTACTAAAAGTAGCCTTCTACCAAGGCATCAAATGTGTGTATGTAGATCTCTTGTAGGAGTACGTATTTTCCCAATTCTGACTATCATTAACCAAAAATATAGTTTTTACATTATTGTTCATTGTGAGAAGAGCACAAGTGAATGCAATGGGGAAATAAAATAGTACTATAGTGTTGTATTAGGTAACTACTGCTGTACTAACCACCTTAATCCAATTGTTAATTAATGTACCATGTGATATGCCTGTACCATACTACTGACTAAAAACACGACGATGAAAGACGTCAGAACAAATGACATTTGGCACCCGTAGACTTGCAAGTCCCACTTTAGCGAGCAACAAGGTGTAGGATAGTCAATCCAGTATAGATCTATACACAAACTCAACGCTCTCCACTTAAGGAGATTCTAGATACAAAACGAGCCATGACAGGTGATGCCATGCCCCGTTACGTGGCTCACATAACTGTTGTAATGTTCTCGTATATGTATTGTATGTACTAGTTGTATTGTATGTTCTCCCTTTGTCTAGTATATATGTAAGTTCTCTCTGTTTCTCTTAATAGTATGTTCTCTTGTATAATGTATAGTATGTACTAGCTATATGGTATGTTCTCTCTCTTTCTAGTATGTATGTATGTTCTCTCTGTATGTTATTGCTTGTTTCTCATCATAGTTTTCTCTACCTGTTTCTTGTTATAGTATGTGTTGAGTCATTTATGAACTGACTCATTGTATGTTTCATTGTTCTAGTAATAGTATTGTAACTTCCTAAACTATACCTATTATAGTTTACTAGCAATGTCGTTTGTATGTATGAACATGTTTGTATACCTTTGCTACCCAAAGGTATTGAACTGAATGAAGTAACTTTTATATCTATGTTGGGTCAATATTTTGGTTTATACTTTGCTTTTCAAGGAAATTGATTTGTTATGTAATATTGTATATGTGTTTATGGTCAGGAAGTGAGTTTACGACCGTAAACAAAGTTTACAACCGTAAACATGTTTACGACCGTAAACTCAGTTTGCGGCCCAGTCCAGTATATATAGGGGTGAGGGGTGTGAGGAAAAGAAGATGAACACTAGAGGAGCTTAAGTGTGTGCATTTGAAGGTGTTCTAGAGAGAGAGAAGAACAAGTGTGTGTTAGTGTGTGTGAATCTTGTATCAATACATACAAGATTCATAATCTTCTTCTTCTCCTTCTCTTCTAGTTGATCTGACATCATCCGTTTGATTGGGATTCCGCACCATCAAACGGATTTGATTGATACACAAGCAGATTAGGGACTTACAATTGGTATCAGAACTTGGTTGTATCAATCATTTTTTTTCAGATCTGGAGCTTATTTGATCTTATTTTGAAGAGATTTTTGCATTTTTGGATAGATCTCGCAAAAATAAGGGGCGTTTGTTCTTCGCGTTTTTCCTAAAAACGAGTTTTTGATCGAGTTTTGAAGCAAAAAAGGTGAAAAAACACTATTTTTCGTCAAGAACAACGATTTCTGGAGAGTTTACGGTCTTTGAAGGAGAGTTTACGGTCCGGAGTTTACGGCCGGAAACATGTTCACGGTCGCCGAAGTTTACGGCCGGAAACCTGTTCACGGTCCGGAGTTTGCTGCCTCGTCCTTGCATCAACAACTCTTTATTATAAAAAGAAAGAGGATTTAGAGGTGCCGTGGTTCGAACTCGAGACCTCCAACACTTCAAACCACGCGCCTTAACCAGTTGAGCTACAAGGGATTTTGTTAAACAGTAGTTCGATTGTTTAAACTTTATACACTTCTCAACAGCAGCAAGCCTCGCATCGCATCAGCAGCTTCGCACTCCTTCTCGATCAGGAGCCTCGCATTTCGTCCTCGCATCGCAACCTCGCATCCTCACAAGAGAAGTCTTCGCATCGTTCTTTAATAAAAAAAGGGAGACACTTTGTAGTTGTCGGGGATAGAACCCGGGGCTCCAATCTGTCCTTCGCGGCTTACCAGTTAGGCTAAGCTGAATCTTGTTTCAAACCTTCGAATTTTATCTCATATACAATCCCTTCGATTCCATGTTTTCGCAAATTTAACACTTTTTGCCCAAAAATCAATTTCTTTTATTTTTAAGCTCCATTTTCATCCAAAAATTTTAGTTTTTAAATTTTGAATTTTATTTTTGATTTTTACTTAAAATTTTAACTTTGACTTTTAAAAATTTCACCTTTGATATTAAGCTTTGACTTTCTCATTTAACTTTTAAATTTTCAAATTTAGCTTTTCGGTTTGACTTTTAAGTTTGACTTTTGAGTTTGACTTTTTAAATGTGACTTTTAAGCTTGACTTTTGAGGTTTATAGTCAAAGGACATTTTTGAATTTAAAGTTTGACTTTTAAGTTTGATTTTGGCTTCTAGTTGTGTTTTTGAATGGTTTTTGAAGTTTACGAGGAAATTGAAAACATGAAAGAGAGTCGTCAGGAGACGCTAAGACAAAAGTTCAACATGTTCGATTATATCCCTGGAGAAACCCTGGAAGCTCAGTTGTAGCGATTTACCACACTCACTACTGCGATGAATATAGCTGGGATCTTCTTGACCAAATATGAGATAAACAAAAAGCTGCTGAATGCACTTCCGAAACCGTGGGATATGGACGTGGCTGACATCAAGAAGACAAAAGATCTCAATCGTCTTAGTCTGGCTGATATAATTGAAGAACTTAACGCTTTAAATTGTTGAAAAACAATGAGTTCCACACACCTCCCGGTCAATGAAGTTTCATGTTCTCAATCATGTGAAGTTTCATGTATGCTATCCAGTGAAGATACGGTTAAATTTCTTCGGGAACAAATTGATTTATTAAAAATGGAAGTTGAGGACCTGAGATATAAAGGATATCAACTTAGGAAAGGACAGAAATCCCAGAAGGCTGAATTAGAAGCAAAAACCAAAGACTTTAGGAAACTTCAGGAAGAGTATAGCAACAAGTGCGAAAATTATAACTATATTAAGAGACAAATTGTTGTTGTAACTGAAGAACATGACGCTTTAAAAATTAAATGTCGAAAAACAGACGTCAGTTTTAAAAATTATACTGTGTCAAGTCAGAAAGTCGAGTCCTTATATGAAACCCAATTAAAATTCAAAGAAAATAAAAACAAGGGTCTAGGGTATGATAGTGTTCCTCCACCTTTCAATCATAACTACACATCCATCCCTATGACACAGGACGAAATTGACAGGGAGGCACATCTTCGATATGGAAAACCAGCTGGATTTGTGTCAGGAGGCATTCAAGTTGAAAATACTAATGCTTCTACTTTATGTGCAGGTAAAGTAGCAGAAGATGAGAACAAAGAGAAAACCATTGAACAAACCAACATCTCCTTGAACTCTGAATCTGTTGCTTCGAACTCAGCTATTTCGGATCAACCTGCTGTTGAGAAATACAGGCCACCAGTTCCAGCGAAAAAGAGTGCCTCCTGCAATTGTGCATGTGGGAAAGATCAGAGACAAGGCAAGGACACGCCACCAAGGGCAGGAAGAAACAATTTCCCAGTGAAGAAAAAGACTTGTTTTCACTGTGGAACACCTGGTCACATTGCCCGAAATTGTCCAAATCGTTCATACGTTCCTTACTACGCACAAGGCTGGCAGAATGCGCCAAGAGGGAGATGCTCCAAAAGATACCCCTCGAGATCACGATCAGACATTGACGACTGGAATGCCAAGAAGGCCAAGAATGTAACACCCAAGGCCAAGGATCAAACTCCAAAGGACAAGAATCAGAATCCCAAAGGCAAGAAGGGAATGTCGGCCAAGAAATCCAATCCAAGAGATGCTCCCGTGAAGCCAAAATCAAAGTCATCTCAACGGCCGACATCAAGTTCCAAAGCAAGTACTGAGCCACCCATCAGATCAAAAAAGAAATGGGTTAAACCCAACTACAAATGGTTTCCAAAGGCTCACTCTCCCAAATCAACTAATGACTCTAATATTTCTTCATCTTCTATTTGTGATAAACAGGATATGTCATGGGAGAGTACCGTGCAAGGATGACAAAGGTCGAACCAGTTTCAAAATGGACTAGATTCCAAAGACCTACTGATCCCGCTCTGTGTCAGAGCAGCTATGGACGCATATCATCAGACTTCGGTTTGTTGGTTGTGGCTGTTCCTGGCACATGATAGGAGGCATCTCTGAACTGTACAACACTCAAAACATTGTTTGGGAGAATGTGTCATTTGTGGGAAGGGAAGAAAAGAAGTGATCACTCACTGGGTTTGTGCTTAATGACATGAAGAATTTTCGGATCTGTTTTGAGTTTACGCGTGCTGTTCTCATACCTTCTGGATGCAAATTCAATCGGTGACTTACAGTTTGAGTTTTCTTCTCTATACTCTTAAGTTTTTTCTTAAGTTGATTCGCTTTAAAGACTAATTTTTGTTTTAGGATAGTTTAAATTTGCGCATTTACTTTCGTTTCTCTCGTATGCACAAATTTAGGGGGAGAAATAAAAACAAAACAAAAATTAGAAAAATTAAAAAAAAATCCAAAAACATTAGAAAATCAGAAAATAAAAAAAAATATGTTGGTTATGAGATGTGCTTGAGGGATATGTTTTGGGAAGTGATATTATCAAGTGATAACAGGCAATCTGAGTCTGCGTAACGTACCCAAAGTTGAAGGGTCTATGCTCTGGTTTGATGCGTCAGTAGGCACGAAAGATTCTAAATGGACTTCACTAGGCAGAGTTGAACTTAAGAAATTCTTAGTCTTGACAAATTTTGACCTAGTTAGATCCGTTCAGCCTGACAATACGATGCTCGGATAGGTTGAGCAGGGAGATATATATGGGAATCCACTCGTCACATTAAATGAACCCGTACTTGGAACCGTGGTTTAACTTTTCCTCAATGTGCGGATTCTGTCCTTAATTTCGGTTGGATGGGGCGACTGGTAAATTCCGATAAATTAGGTCTTTAGAAAATCGTTTTCTTTCTTTTCTGTCTGTTAATCATATGTTGTCTCCTTTGCGTGACTTCCAATCCGACCTGGTACACAACATATGCAACTCTATTTCTCTGCATGTTATATATATGAAATTCCTCTTATCTGTTAGCCATATGTTGTCTCCTTAGCGTGACTTCCAATCCGACCTGGTACACAGCATATGCAACCTTCTACTTCTCAACCCCTCTGAAACAATAAGTAATAGCAATCTGAATCTGTTCTCTCTCTGAATGATTGCCTGCTCACCCGGTGTAAGGAGTACTCTAGAAGTTCTTGATGGCTGGGGCATATCAGGAAGCGGGAAACATGTTCCAGTACATTTAAAATTGAACACTCAAAGATTGTCTATAGATCTCGCTGCTCAATTTAGGTGGACAACAATATCCCTGGTTGTCGTCAGCTGAATGGTCCTTAAGATATAGTATCGAGGAACTTAGGATCATATATAATATCTAGGAACTTAAGTTCAACTTGTCTTGTATCAAATAGTATGTCCTAAATAAGTCACAATTTTTTGTGTTTAAGTGGACAACAATGCCGACAATCGACCAGACAAAGACGTGAAGATAGAAGGTACCGACAAGTGGATAAAGGTTGTCTAAAAACTTTGATCCCAAGTCACTCTTAAAGTTAGATATCATTTGTATTTTTATTAAATTTGTCATAGTTTCTTCAAATTTAAATATTAGGGGAGAATTAAAAATTAAAAATAATGAAAATAAAAAAAAATCAAAGAAAAATCAGAAAAATTAAAAAAATCCAAAAATAGTGTTATTTCTGTTTTATTTCTTATTCAGAAAAATCAAAAATATCCAAAAATATTTTTGTTTCTATTTTAGTTTGTGTGCTAAGTTTTCTTTTAGTTTTGTTTTGTCTTGAAAAGTGATTTCAGGTATAGATAAGATTCATGGAGTTTGTGTTGAAGAATTCTGAGCCAAATCCTCGTCCCTGAGCATAGAAGAATTCGCATTTGAAGGAGCAAGAAATGAAGATTATTCTTTTAGCATTCAATCCTTCAACCCCAGAAGCAAGGTGAAGCTGAAATTGAAGAATATGTGACAGATTGCATTGAAGCCTCCTCAATCAGTCTGTTGCTATCTTTGTACCTGCTGAAGTGATCCAGAAGATTTGTTCTCTCTGATGTTCTCTAAGAAGATTCTCAAGCTGAAAGCACTATCTTTCAAGAATCAGTACGTCAAGCCTCCTCACCCAACGTGTGTTTAATGCCAAATTTTGAAGAAAAGCCCAACCACTCAAGATGAAGTCATTCATTGAAGATTCATCAAGTTCATCTTGAAGTCGTGAAGAATTTGAAGATTAATGCTGAAGCCAAGTTCCCAATGAAGATTATCAAGAAAGCCAACTACTTTTTAGGGGAGCATGTTGGGTCATGTAAGAAAAGAAAATAATGCTATAAACCAAGGGGGAGATTGTTGGGTCAATATTTTGGTTTATACTTTGCTTTTCAAGGAAACTGATTTGTTATGTAATATTGTATATGTGTTTACCGTCAGGAAGTGAGTTTACAACCGTAAACACGTTTACGGCCGTAAACTCAGTTTGCGGCCTAGTCCAGTATATATAGGGGTGAGGGGTGTGAGGAAAAGAAGATGAACACTAGAGGAGCTTAAGTGTGTGCATTTGAAGGTGTTCTAGAGAGAGAGAGAAGAACAAGTGTGTGTTAGTGTGTGTGAATCTTGTATCCGGATCTTCATTCATATCAATACATACAAGATTCATAATCTTCTTCTTCCCCTTCTCTTCTATTTGATCTGAAATCATCCGTTTGATTGGGATTCCGCACCATCAAACGGATCTGATTGATACACAAGCAGATTAGGGACTTACAATTGGTATCAGAGCATAGACTAGCGGCTTACAATTAGGGACATACACTGGCGGCTTGCGGGTGCAGCTCGGCTTAGTGGATTGCGGCTCCTGTCAGCGTTTTCAATTTAAAAAAGGGGGGAACAGCTTTGAAGGCTGCAAGGATCAAACCCGCGATCTTCCATTCACCAGTCAGCGCCTTTTCCATCTCCACCATCAGACCTCTTGTGACTTAACTCCGAAATATTAAACTTAAACACTCCCAGTCGCATCCAACTTCCGAAACTTTGTCAAATTCAGCACAAAAATCAATTTCTTTCATTTTTAAATTTCTTTTTCAACCAAAAATTTTAATTTTTCAGTTTTGAATTTTATTTTTGAATTTTTTACTTAAAATTTTGACTTTGACTTTAAAGCTTGACCTTTGACTTTGAACTTTGACTTTCTTGTTTGACTTTTAAATTTTCAAAATTATCTTTTCGGTTTGACTTTTAAGTTTGACTTTTGAGTTTGACCTTTTAAATTTGACTTTTAAAGTTGACTTTTGAGGTTTATAGTCAAAAGCATTTTTAAATTTAAGTTTGACTTTTAGCTTCTAGTTGTGCTTTTAATAGTTTTTGAAGTTTACGAGGAAATTGAAAACATGAAAGAGAGTCGTCAAGAGAGTTTAAGACAAAATTTCAACATGTTCGATTATATCCCTGGAGAAACCCTGGAAGCTCAGTTGTAGCGATTTACCACACTCACTACTGCGATGAATATAGCTGGGATCTTCTTGACCAAATATGAGATAAACAAAAAGCTGCTGAATGCACTTCCGAAACCGTGGGATATGGACGTGGCTGACATCAAGAAGACAAAAGATCTCAATCGTCTTAGTCTGGCTGATATAATTGAAGAACTTAACGCTTTAAATTGTCGAAAAACAATGAGTTCCACACACCTCCCGGTCAATGAAGTTTCATGTTCTCAATCATGTGAAGTTTCATGTACGCTATCTAGTGAAGATACGGTTAAATTTCTTCGGGAACAAATTGATTTATTAAAAAGAGAAGTTGAGGACCTGAGATATAAAGGATATCAACTCAGGAAAGGACAGAAACCCCTGAAGGCTGAATTAGAAGCAAAAACCAAAGACTTTAGGAAACTTCAGGAAGAGTATAGCAACAAGTGTGAAAATTATAACTATATTAAGCGACAACTTGCTGCTGTAACTGAAGAACATGACGCTTTAAAAATTAAGTGTGGAAAAACAGACGTTAGTTTTAAAAATTATATTGCGTCAAGTCAGACAGTCGAGTCCTTATATGAAACCCAATTAAAATTCAAAGAAAATCAAAACAAGGGTCTGGCGTATGATAATGTACCTCCTCCTTATAGTCATAACTACACATCCATCCCTATGATACAGGACGAAACTGACAGGGAGCCACATCTTCGATATGGCAAATGAGCTGGATTTGTGTCAGGAAGATTTATTCACGTTGAAAATACTAATGTTTCTGCTTCATGTGCAGGTAAAGTAGTAGAAGATGAGAACAAGGAGAAAACCATTGAACAAACCAACATCCCTTGAACTCTGAATCCGTTGCTTCGAACTCAACTGCCTCCAATCAACCTGCCATTGAGAAATATAGGCCACCAATTCCAACGCAACAGAGTTCTTGTGGCAAGTGTGCATGTGGGAACAACAAGAGACAAGGCAAAGATACGCCACCATGGGCAGGAAGAGTCAACTTCACAGTGAAGAAAAGGACATGTTTTCACTGTGGAACACCTGGACACACTGCCAGGTACTGTCCTAATCGTGCATACGTTCCCTACTATGCACAAAGATGGAAAAACACGCCAAGTGGGAGATACTTCAAAAGAAACCCTTCCAGGTCACGTTTAGACAATGGCGACTGGAATGCCAAGAAGGCCAAGAATTCAACTCCCAAAGCAAAGAAACAAACTCCAAAGGATAAGAATCAAAATCCCAAAGTCAAGAAGAGAATGTCGGCCAAGAAGCCAAATCACAGAGATGATCCTGTAAAGTCAAAATCAAAGTCATCTCAACGGCCAACATCAAGATCAAAAGCAAGTACTGAGCCACCCATCAGATCGAAAAAGAAATGGGTTAAACCCAACTACAAATGGGTTCCGAAGGCTTAATCTCCCAAATCTTCTAACGATACGCCAAAATTTTATATCTTTTGTTTGTGATAAAAAGGATATGTCATGGGAGAAAGTACCGTGCAAGGATGACAAAGGTCGGCCCAGTTTCAAAATGGATTGGGTTCCAAAGACCAACTAATCCCGCTCTGTGTCGGAGCAGCTATGGAGGCATATCATCAAACTTCGGTTTGTTGGTAGTGGCTGTTCCTGGCGCTTGATAGGAGACATCTCTCAACTGTACAACACTTAGAACATTGTTTGGGAGAATGTGTCATTTGTGGGAAGGGAAGAAAAGAAGTGATCACTCACGGGGTTTGTGCTTAATGACATGAAGAATTTTCGGATCTGTTCTGAGTTTACGCGTGCTGTTCTCATACCTTCTGGATGAAAATTCAATCGGTGACTTACGGCTTGAGTTTTCTTCTCTATACTCCTGGGTTTTTCTTAAGTTGATTCGCTTTAAAGACTAACTTTTGTTTTAGGATAGTTTAAATTTGCGGATTTACTTTCGTTACTCTCATATGCACAAATTTAGGGGGAGAAATAAAAACAAAACAAAAATTAGAAAGTTTTAAAAGAAAATCAAAAAAATTATGTTGGTTATGAAATGTGCTTGAGGGAGATGTTTTGCGAAGTGATATTATCAAGTGATAACAGGCAATCTGAGTCTGCGTAACGTACCCAAAGTTGAAGGGTCTATGCTCTGGTTTGATGCGTCGGTAGGCACGAAAGATTCTAAATAGACTTGACTAGGCAGACTTGAACTTAAGAAATTCTTAGTCTTGACAAATTTTGACCTAGTTAGATCCGTTCAGCCTGACAATACGACGCTCGGATAGGTTGAGCAGGGAGATATATATGGGAATCCACTCGTCACATTGCATGAACCCGTACTTGGAACCGTGGTTCAACTTTTCCTCGATGTGCGGATTCTGTCCTTAATTTCGGTTTGATGGGGCGACTGGTAAATTCCGATAAATTAGGTCTGTAGAAAATCGTTTTCTTTCTTTCCGTCTGTTAGTCATATGTTGTCTCCTTTGCGTGACTTCCAATCCGACCTGGTACACAACATATGCAACTCTATTTCTCTGCATGTTATATATATATATGAAATTCTTTTTATCTGTTAGCCATATGTTGTCTCCTTAGTGTGACTTCCAATCCGACCTGGTACACAGCGTATGCAACCTTCTACTTCTCAACCCCTCTTAAAAAATAAGTAATAGCAATCTGAATTTGTTCTCTCTTTGAATGATTGTCTGCTCACTCGGTGTAAGGAGTACTCTGGAAGTTCTTGATGGCTGGGGCATATCAGGAAGCGGGAAACATGTTCCAGTACAATTAAAATTGAACACTCAAAGATTGTCTATAGATCTCGCTGCTCAATTTAGGTGGACAACAATATCCCTGGTCGTCGTCACCTGAATGGTTCTTAAGATATAGTATCTAGGAACTTAGGATCAGATATAATATCTAGGAACTTAAGTTCACCTTGTCTTGTAACAAATAGTATGTCCTAAATTTGTCACAATTTTTCATGTTTAAGTGGACAACAATACCGACGATCGACCAGACAAAGATGTGAATATGAAAGGTACCCGATAAGTGGATAAAGGTTGTCTAAAAACTTTGATCCCAAATCACTGTTAAATTTAGATATCATTTTTTTTTTGTTAAATTTGTCATAGTTTCTTCTAATTTAAATATTAGGGGAGAATTAAAAAGTAAAAATTTTGAAAATAATAAAAAAAAAATCAGAAAAATTAAAAAATCAAAGAAAAATCAGAAAAATTAAAAATCCAAAAATAGTGTTTTATTTCTTGTTCAGAAAAATCAAAAATCCAAAAATATTTTTGTTTATGTTTTAATTTGTGTGCTATGTTTTATTTTAGTTTTGTTTTGTCTTGAAAAGTGGTTTCAGGTATAGATAAGACTCATGGAGTTTGTGTTGAACATTTCTGAGCCAAAGCTTCGTCCGTGAGCATCAAAGAATTCACTTTCGAAGGAGCAAGAAATGAAGATTATTCTTTCGACATTCAATCTTTCAACCCTAGAAGCAAGGTGAAGCTGAAATTGAAGAATGTGTGACGGATTGCATTGAAGCCTCCTCAATCTGTCTGATGCTATCTTAAACCTACTGAAGTGATCCAGAAGATTAGTTCTCTCTGATGTTCTCTCTGAAGATTCTCAAGCTAAAAGCGCTATCTTTCAAGAATCAGTACATTAAGCCTCCTCACCTAATGTGCGTTCAATGCCAAATTCTGAAGAAAAGGCCAACTGCTCAAGATGAAGTCATTCATTGACGATTCATCAAGTTCATCTTGAAGTTGTGAAGAATTTGAAGATTAATGCTGAAGTCAAGTCCTAATGAAGATTAACAAGAAAAGCCAGATATTTTTAGGGGGAGCTTGTTGGTTTATTTAAGAAAAGAAAAGAAAGCTATAAACCAAGGGGGAGATTGTTGGGTCAAAAATATGGTTTATACTTTGCTTTTCTGAGAAATTGTATTTGTATGTATTGTTTAGCTGTTTATGGTCAGTGAGTGAGTTTACGGCCGTAAACTCTGTTTACGGCCCATGTTTTCCGTATGTATATATAAGGGTGATGGGTGTGAGAAAAAGGATTGATGAACACTAAAGGAGCTTAAGTGTGTGCATTTGAAGGTGTTCTAAAGAGAGAAACTAGAGAGAACTTTTGTGTGTGTGAATCTTTGTATCCGGATCTTCATTCTAATCATATCATACATAGATTCATCATCTTTTTCTTCTTCTCCTTCTCTTCTATTTGATCTGACATCGTCCGTTTGACTGGGATTCCGCACCATCAGACGGATCTGATTGATACACAGGCATATTTGGGGACTTACAATTGGTATCAGAGCTTGGTTGTATCAATCATTTTTTTCAGATCTGGAGCTTATTTGATCTTATTTTGGAAAGATTCTTGCGTTTTTGGATAGATCTCGAAAAATTAAGGGGGGTTTGTTCTTTGCATTTTTCCTAAAAACGAGTTTTTGATCGAGTTTTGGAGCAAAAATGATGAAAAAACGTTGTTTTCGTCAAGAACAACGATTTCTAGAGAGTTTACGATCTTTGAAGGAGAGTTTACGGTCTTTGAAGGGTTTACGGGCCAGAGTTTACGGCCGGAAACGTGTTCACGGCCGGAGTTTATAGCCGGAAACGAGTTTACGGCCGGAAACAAGTTGCCGGAGTTTACGGCCGGAAACTGGTCGCCGGAGTTTGCGGCCGGCGGTTTACGGCGGCAATGTGCAACCTCGGCTCGGCAGAATGGCTCGGTGGATCACGACTTGGAGGACGGCTTGGCTCAGCAACAGGCTTGCATCAGCGCTTCATTAAAAAGGACGCGAAGTTAGGGGGAGGTGGGGATCGAACCCGTGACCTCTTGCTCACAAACCAAGCGCTTAGCCAACTCTTCCAAGCTGCGACTTTGTTCCTTCCCTCCCAAATATTAAACTTAAACACTCCCTGCCGCTTCCAAGTTTCGCATATTTTACATTTTTTTTGCTCAAAAATCATCGTAAGTCCCTAATCTGCTTGTGTATCAATCAGATCTGTTTGATGGTGCGGAATCCCAATCAAATGGATGATGTCAGATCAAATAGAAGAGAAGGAGAAGAAGAAGATTATGAATCTTGTATGTATTGATATGAATGAAGATCCGGATACAAGATTCATACACACTAACACACACTTGTTCTTTTCTCTCTCTAGAACACCTTCAAATGCACACACTTAAGCTTTTTGGTGTTCATCTCCTTTTTCCTCACACCCCTATATATATACACACGGGAAACATGGGCCGTAAATAGGGTTTCTGGCCATAAACCTGTTTACGGCCGTAAACACCCCATTGGCCATAAACCTGACCGTAAACACATAAGATATTACATAAAAATACAATTTCCTAGAAAAGCAAAGTATAAACCATAATATTGACCCAACAATCTATACACATATACATAATATATAACTAAGAATTCAAACGACCTTAAGACAAATAACCGATACCCTAAGTCCACAACCAAACAAGGAATAGGAAGCAAGATGAGCTATCAGTCCTAAGTCCTTTCAATCCTACTTATATAACTATATCTATATAGACACACATTTCACAAAGTATAAGTTTAAAAGAGTTTAATGAAATTATTTAACAGGTAAAAGAGTTTGTAAAACAGTTTGAAGTAGTTTGTTTGATAACACAGTTTAAAAAGTAAGCAAATCCATATGTTTGATAGTTATTAATCACATGTGATTGATATAATAACTATAATAGTTCAAGTTTATCCCCCCCCCCCATAAAAGCATTTAAATTCATTTAAAAGGTTGATTAAGGGGTATGAACTCACTTGTAGTGAGTGGTTTGGTGAATAGATGGTATAGGATGCTAAGTGTCAAATGAAGACTTGAGCACACACTGATCCTATTTATCATATAATAACACATATATGTATCCAATTACTCATTTAAAAACTAATTAACACAAGTTAAGACACCCTAGGACATGGAAAACACTTTGATTCAAGTGCTAGAAGTACCAAGGGTTGCATCTAAGGGTTGTATAGCCACTTAAGGGAGTTTTCAGTCCATGTGGTATGTTTCTTGTGGTTTTCGGTCCATATGGTTTTTGGTCCAAGAGGTTTTCGGTCCAATGACCTTTCGGTCATGGAGTTCTCGGTCTAAGGAGATTCAACCGAAAACTCATCAAATCTTGTAACAACGATGTTTTTCAAGGGTTATGCTCAATGGGCTCGGTCTCTAGGGTTCATGCTTAGCCTTAGGAAGGTTTAAGGCTATAAGAACCCCTTAATGAGGGGTTTCGGTTTTAAGAGATGTACCAGACCGAAAACCCCTATTGTTCTTGGGTAAATGATGATTTCTAGCCCCTAAATCAAGTATCCTTACTAGATAACAAGTATAGGAGATAGATACTTACAATATGGAGGCAAAGAAAGGTGTTTTCGGCCCAAAACACTAGTGTGTGTTCTTGGTGCTCTTGGAGAATATTTGAAGATCTAAGAAAACGGAATGATTTCATGGATGAAATCATGTAAGATCACTAGATAATGGAAGAGATCGACTAAACAAGGAAGGAAACACTTACAATCCTGAAGATCTCGAAAAACTTTTGGATGATACTTGAGAGAATTGTTCTTGACTTGGAAATGGGAAAAATGACATGACTAAGTGTCATTTATATACCCTTTAGGGTTTTCGGCCCTAACACTATTTTTGGGCCGAAATATCCAAACTCTTGGAGTTCTGCGACTCAAATGATGCACAAATAATCCTAAAGTATACTTCCTTTCGTTTTTTCTCTCGAAGAGTTAATATTAAAACACCCAGACGGACATTAAAACGAGCTAAAAATTAGCAGAAACGAATTGGACTTTTGAATTGAAGTGTTTGACTATAGAGTTCGTACAAATAAAAATTTCGGGTTGTCATAGTTTTTCTACTACAATGAGAGGCTAAACACTTTTTACTTCTATTTGATGAAGACCAACTTGATATTTATGAGTTGATTTTAATTATTGGATGGTCATATTTGATTTTACTTGTGTTTGATATATATAAACGCAAGCATGTTTTATTTGTGGTTTATATTGCTTATAAATCTGATTTTATGTGTTAATTGATCATACCAATTGAATGAATCTATCCCATAATTGTTTATTCTCATTAGATAATAAGAGCTAGGATTAATCACATCTTAGTTAAAGCACTTAAATCTAGTGAATTTAACTGTGTTACAGAGCATAATTATTACTAATTTGTTCTTGGTTGGTTGAATTGATCATAGGAGAGTAACTCATATCATTTATAGTCTAATTGTGTTATTATCAATTTGGTGTCTAACTTGTGCATTATCATTGCTTTGTCATTTATAAATTTATAGGCCTAGATATTCTATCATAATAGCTAGATAATTGGTAATCAATATAATCTATCCATAAGAAATCAACCATAGGAGAAAGTGAAATCGGATCTAGGCAGAAGTATTCTTTTAATTCTTAAAGTTACTTTGTTTTCATTGCTTGCTTACTTGTTAGGTGATATTAAGTTGTTTTGGTCTTGAAAAATCAGTAACCCCCCCCCCTCATAATTTGTTTAATAGTTTAATTAGAAGTAGTTAATTTAGTTAATTAAATTTTGTTCCTGTGATCGACACCCGACTTACCTGAGCTACAATATAATCTAACTAGGTACACTACCTATAGGTACATAGTTAGTAAGAGTTCGTTAGGTTAAAAATTTAAAACTAATAGGTACTTTTGTGCACATCAAAGAACAACAATTGATTTATTATTTTTCCAATCATATAAAGAATAGTCATTTATACTTTGACAAAATCCATAACTAAAAAGTGTAGAACATAACGTTTCATTCCGTTTTCTAGGGCTTGTTTTAACTAATATAAAGACTTTTCCAGTTAACAAAATATAGTACCTCCCTTTGTATGATATCCCTGAGGAAGATTCATAAAAACATCCTCAGACAAATCTCTATAAAGAAAAGCATTATTGATGTCAAGCTGATATAAAGGCCAAGATTTACTAAGAGACAAAGAAATAACAACACGAATAATAACAAATTTTCTACTAGAGAAAATGGTTCTTAGTAATCTATTCCTTCTTTCTGGTTATAACCTTTAGGTACAAGACGAGCTTTACATCTTTCAACTTCTCCATTACGTTTATATTTAATTGTGTACACCAATTTACAACCTCTTGGTTTCTATTTTAAGGTAATTCAACAATATCCCATATATGATTACGATATAAAGCCTCCATTTCATTACTCACAACCTCTATCTAGTTTGGGTTAGAATAGGCTTCATTAAAAATTCTTTGGTTCAACAGTTTTCTTAAGATTTGAAAGAAAACACTTATTTTCACTACTAAGAATAGAATAGTCAAGAGTACGTTCAATATCATATCTATGGTTTCCTTCAACAACATAGTCAATAAATTTGACAGGCATACGAGACTCTCTCCTAGACCTAGAGGTCACTATTGATTGTCCTAAAGAAGGAAAAGTACTAAACTGACTACTTTCCTTAGTTAAATCTGAAAGATTTGGCATAGTCCTACTAGATGAAGCCACATGTGCCTCGCTAGTCTGGTTGTTGACTTGTGTAGTATCAAGGACAGTCTCATCCAGTGTCTTAGTTGCACTAGAACCATCTATCTGGTGGTTAACACTCAAGTCATTCAGATCTATGTTATCATTCATATAATCTGAGTTATTTAAGTCACCATAGGAAAAAGGATCTACTCGACCAACAAAATTAAAATTTTTATGAACAGTTATTGACTTCATTTTAAAAAGAAAACAAACTCATAAAACATCACATCCCTGGAAACAAAAATTGAATTCGTATCAAGACTCAAGAACTTATAAGCTTTCTTTTCTAAAGAATAACCCAACAAAACACATTTATTATCCCTTTTAGAAAATTTATCTTGATTGTTATTTTTTTGTAGCAAACCATAAACTACCAAATACTCTTAAGTGTTCAAAAACATGAATTTTCCTAGAAACAAGTTCATATGGTGATAGGTCTATTAAAGCAAATATTAGCATTCTATTTATTAGAAAAAAAAATAGAAGTAAGAACAACCTCTCCCCAATACTTAATAGGAAGTCCGGATTGAAACAACAAAAACCTAACAATAGTGAGAATATGTTTATGTTTTCTTTCCACTACCCCATTTTGTTGTGGTGAATAAACACAAGAAGTTTGATGAAAAATACCATTAAGTTCAAATAAAGATTACATTTTAAAATTCATTAACTCAATTCCATTATCTGAATTAACAATTTTAATTTTAGAATCAAATTGATTTGAAAAAATGTAAAAAAAGGAGGTAAAACAATTATAAACATCTTCTTTACTTTTTAAAAGATAGACCCAAGTAGCCCTTATGAAATCAAATTGACTTTGGTTACTCTCCAAAGTCACTGTGAAACTAAACATTTTTAATGTTATTTCAACAATTTATTTGTATTTAGGAAATAGGATTGTGTTTTGTCATAATTATGAAATTTTTATTTATGTTTTATAATTGAAGTGGTATAATATTTAATTATATAATTTATTTAATTGATTTTAAATGGGTTAACCTAAGTTTAACCCATTTGTTTAATAGGTTGGGTTAGGAACTACATAAACAGGTCAACCAGGAGGCAACCTATTTATCTAAAAGGTTGGGTTGGGTTGGAAATATCAACCCATTTAAATAAATAGTTTGGGTTGGGTTGAAATTATCAACCCAATTATTAAATGGGTTGAACCCGAACCTAATCCATGTCGACCCATTGCCACCTCTATTTGGAAGAGGACCCATCAATGGTATGTGACTCTTTACTAGATTAAAGGAATCATAAAAAAACACTTAGAAATCTCATTAATTTCATAAGCTTAGAATAATCATTATACTTAGTGGCAACTTCACATGTACATTCAATATGATTTGTAAGACTATCAAATTATTTCCAAAGAGTGTCAAGTTTATTGAAATACTCGGACAATGAAGATCCATTTTGATTAAGTGAGTTAATACATTGATGAATGTTGAAGACAATAGATCCATCAGTCTTATTATAGGTTTCAAAAAGCTCATTCCAAATTTCTTAAGCTGACTCATACTACACATGACCAAAATAAATTAACTCTCATAATAACTCTAAAATCCTATTTTGAATAATTAAGTTCATCATCAGAATCCTTTTTTACATAATCATCAAAAAATTCTAGTTTATTCTTCGCCTTAAGGCTTCTAGTCATAGAACTATGCCAAACGCGGAAGTTTTCGATCGCAGTTAGTTAAAAATTTTGTATCATAGTTATAGTGTTATCTGGTGGATGTATGTATAAAGAATCATCATAATTTGCATAATCAAGTTTAGTTCCACTACCATACTTATCATTTGCATTTAGTCCAACCATTTTACACATAAAGAATTAACAAGTAGCAAGAAAATACAAACAGGGCACACAAAGTAACAGTCAAAAAGACACAGAAAACTGTGACCCCTATATGTGCCTAGAACGTTACTGCGGTATGTCGGAGCCCAAGACTGAAATCACAGAGTCGAAGAAAATAAAAGTGCAAAATGATTAACAATAACTAGTGTACTCAAGACAATCAAGATCTCCTGTATCTACAACTAGAAAGAATAATAAAATGGAATAAGAAGCCCTTCACAGAGAGATAAGCATAACAGAAAATAAGTCGAATCTCTTTATCTGTTCTCAACTAGAGTTTATCTGTGATGAAATCCTACATCTACAGAGTTATTTTAGATTTTAAGGGATTGGCCGATCGAAGACAAAATACCATGTTTCACCATGATAAACAACAAGAACAAGGATCCACTCCAAGGACAACAGAACACCAATTCTGCACAGAACACACAAACCTTTGTAGTACCATAATCTTAACAGAGAAATCAAATATCAATTCAATTTAGAATAACAACTCAGAAAACCCTAAATTGATTTACATATTGTGTTAATAAACTAAAGATCTTTAATAATAAAAATAAGCTATAGATTAAGGCGATTTCTGAGGATCTACAAGGATCTAAACAACAAAAACAGTTAAAGGAAAAACGAAGTATACCTTTTGAAATCGGAGCAATCGGAGCGTCGTTGCAAGATGTTGAAGAAGATCGTAGCCCTAATGCTCGGGTAACATGTGAAATAGTAAACAAACAAATATTCCTAACAACAATGACTCTTATATCATTGGATGACCAAGAATCAAAAGGTTTTCAACGTACATACAATAACAAAACTCACAACAAAATACCTATTCTACTCTTATAACAAAACACTCAATCCTAATTTATATATATAAAATAAGAACAACAAAGTAACTCTAATAATGGAGTAACCCTAACAATAGAAATGAGAGAACGAAGAGAGAACACTCAGTATTTGTGTGAGATATTTCGATTGAATGAGTGAAATGAATCATCAACAAGCATTAAGTACCCTGGGTAAACGGAGCCAAGCAACTCGCGTGTTAACCATAACAATAACCAATAGATGTGAGGCACAACCCCACAACGTTTTTGTAATTGACACAAATAACCCAAACACGAAATAATAAACAAAATAATTAATAAATACTTTACATATAACCCATGTGTAAGGTCCAAAACGGGTCTTACTAGAGATCAAAAGCAAACACAATCACATAAAACGAATTAAAGCACAAAGAAGTAACAAACCAAGCTTGCACACGTTTTATAGCTATAAACGCCTGGTACAACTCGGTGGGAACCGTGAATACAAAAGGCATCAACAACCAAATCGTCTGACAAATCCACTATTTATTCACCTCAAGACCGTGAAGAGTTTACGGCCGTAAACTCGGTTACAACCATTAACTATAGTTAAGGCTAATTACAAACACACCCTTATCATTAAACTGCAAAACCTAGACCAAACCACTAAACTAAGCCCTTCAATCTCCCCCTTGGTTTAGACTAGCCCGAGGTCATCCTTTGTTAATCACCATAACATCCGCCTGCCCCATAGCTCTATTCCACATGCGTTTATTCTGAATTTCTGCAGCCATCGTCATATACACCTTCGCACCGTCTTCAAAGATATCTTCAGCAACCATGATTTGAAAATTTCTGAGATAATGAATATCACATTTCCGAAATTGCAACAGGTCTCTTCGATCATAGAGTCTAATGCATCCATTTTTGAGCTTAAGGACTGCACCAGAGGTGATCTCGTCAAAGACCCAACACTCCAACGAACCAAGAGATCCATCCTGATAAACTTGAAGCACCGGAAATTGTTTAACCTGCTTGGTCGCAGGCCACATTACCACTTGCAATGGTTTATCAGTTGTGCGATCAATAACATCTGGATGTTCGAAAATCACAAATTCAGCAGTTGGCATAGAAGGAAACTCTCTTTTGACTTGGTCCTCAAGAAAATGCTTGAATTGAGTTACTTGCGGATTGTTCTTTAGATTGACAAAGGGAGCTCGGGACAACTCCATCAAATCAACTCTTGTGAATGAACTAAAATCATGGCTATATCTGTATAACTCAGAGTTACCACTCTTTCGCACCACAATCCACATTTTGAGGGGATCATGAAATTCCCATGAAGCAATACCTGATCGATCCCCAAATGTATCTCGGAAACGAACCACTTCAAGATCTGTCACGGTAATTAAAGGTTCGTCCCACGAGGCATTTTGGTTAGGGTTTCACTTGAACAGTAGTTTCCCTTTCTTCACTACTTCCTCCTGAGCATGACATATGGTTTCTGTTACATGGGGGGCCTGAGGAGGCTCATCATCAGCATGAATAGCAACGCCAGATGATTGACCGACAGGCAAATCAACTGGGAAAGCTTGCACATGAAGATTAATCTTGTGTTCCTCAGCGGATGTCTGGTATCTGTCCCCAAGGTCTTCCTCAAGCTTCTTTTTAAGTGAAAAATAGCTTGAAGTTAGCAAATTGAAATGATCTTGTAGGTCAGAGATCTGCTTAGACTTCAGCTCGTTATCCTTTGTAAGTTCGGCCACTTGCACCCCAAGACTAGATTTATCAGACTGCAGCTCAGAGACTTGAATACTGAGCTTTGCATTTTCAGCGCGAAGTTCCGACACTTGAATGTCTAGCTCAATATTCTTTTGGCTCAGGACTGATATTTCCTTTTGAAGACCATAAAGAGTTAGGTTATCGCCTCTAGAACCACCTTCTCCAATAGAAACACCCTTGCCTCGAGGATTTGGCGTCAAAAGTTGTTCTTCAGCCATATGCAAAGCCAACCTCTCGGATGCATCATCACGATTATACCTTGGAGTTGAAAAACCAGGTGGAGCAGAGGGACCACCAACATTAAACACAAGGCTTGAACTTGTTGCAAGCATCTTGGTTGTCGTAAGACTGGTAGTAGCAACAGTAACAGGTGGTGTTGGGAGGCCACTAACTAGACTCACTATCAACTCAGATTGCCTCAAATCTCTTCTTTGCCTTTTTGATGGGGGTTGGTCAGACTGTGTTGTAAAAACAATCACAAACGGCTCAGCTGTAGGAGAAACAGGTACAGGAGGGGAACATCCCGTAACTATCTCCATAGGAATTGAAACATTATACATTTTCCATGAAGTTGGAGTTTCAGTATCAAAAGTTTCATTTGACTTCCTTGTCTCAGTTGTCGGAGGAACAACATCATCGACATTGTTGAAAATGGTGTCAAGATTCTCGTGTGACACCACGTTAGCACTGCTGGCTAAGGAAGCAGCAATATCATCATGATCGAAACTTGTGAGGTCAAGATCACTAAAGGAGTCATTCTTGTCTTCCCCAACATTCTCTCCCAAATCTACATTCGTTCCCGCATCATCTTGAGTATGACTTAACACTTTATCATGATCTGAAGCTACTTGAGCATCAGGAGTTGGTGTATCTTCTTTCTCAGTGCCCTCATCCTCAGAGATATCAATAACAAGATTGTTCGGAGATGACTTTTCAGCAGACGCTGACTCAGAAGAAGCTTGCTCAGACGAACCATATGATTCTTTAGGTTCATCTAACTCCGTGAACTTCCCGAATTTCTCAAGAGGATATAATCCCTGAAAAACAACCTTGCCTCTGCGGTTTTGCTTGATCAGACCCATCGTGTGAGGACCCAGAGACTTCATGTCAAGAGTTTCTCCTTCCTTCATGTTTGGAAATTGAATATTGATAAACATCTAGATAAATCAAGGATATAACAGGAATGTGTCTCGAGTGGAGGCTCTGATGTTGATAACGAACTCATCCAGGATGAATTTTGAGAAATTAAACCTCACACCTGCAGCAAGAGAGATGAGAGCACCAGTTGTTCGTTGTGAAATTTCATCCGCTCCTGACCTTCTATCCGAGATACAACTAACGAACACATGCGCCAGAAACCTCCAATACGGATATAGAAGCTTTTTCAGGGTCGGGGGCGAAGTTCCTTCATAGCTCATTCTTCTGAGAATTCGTTGAGTATCTTCAATCCCAATTTCCGTAGGGAAATGAGGTTGATCATCGATAAGCAACGCATTTCGGATGAAACCTTCGTTGATCACAATCTCACGTCCTTGAACCATGGCTTTCACAGTGAAGTGACCATCATCATCCATGCTTGAGCTAGCAGTCTCCAAAAATTCTCAGATTAAGTTCTGATACACGACCGGGTTTACTGTGATGGCGGAAGACAAACAACACTCCCGCAGGCTGTGAATCATCGATCGCATGTCTGAATGAATAGCCGGAGGATCTGCAAGCACAATGGCGAGATTGTGCATATCTGCGAACTTCAAGTTTGCCATTTTCTACACTCAACCACAAACTGTAAGGAAAAATTATGTGCAAAATAAATATTAAAAATTAAACTTTTATTTTTGATCCAAAAAAAATATTTTATTTAAAAAAATGGATCAAAACAAAAATTTACTTGAACAACAATCAGTGTTTACGGTCGAGATTCAAGCAAAAATACACGGTTCAATTTATTTGTTCTTGGGCAGTAAACCATTTGTTCTTGGACCGTAAACTCCGAGTTCTCGGCCGACGAACAATTTATCGAAAAACTCATAAAAAACACACAAAAACGGCTAATTGATAAACAAATATTCAATAGATGCATGCGGTGGTGTGATTGATAAACAAATAAATTGAATTCACGGCCTAGACGGAGTTTACGGCCCAAGCTTACGGTCGTAAGCTCCGTCGCATCTGTTTCTTCGATTTACGCTCAATCTACACGGTAAAAGATGCAATAAAACATATATTCGTGATCTAGAACTCATTACCTACGTGATGGTTGAAGCGGATTTGCGAAAATCGACAATTTTTTTTGAAGGTAGAGAGAGTGCTGGGGTATTTGCGGCCGGAATCTCGTGAATGAGGAGATTCCAGCAGTAAACCCCATATTTACCATTCTTGGGCCTTCTACCTGATAACTACCCAGTATTGAGCAAATTCCAATACAATTAAATTTTTAAAAAAACTTTTGAGGATTATTTTAATTAAGGAAAGATAAAAATAAAAATAAAAATTTGTACAGTAAAAAAAAGTAAAAATAAAATAAAAAATTTCATTTCAAAAAATAAGAAATAAAATTAAAAACTTAAACTAAAACTAAAAGGATAAAAAATAAAAATAAAACCTAAAATTAAAATAATTTGACTTCAACCAATGTAACTAAGTTTGTGACGCTGGGATCAAAGTTATTGGACAATCTTAGTCTACTTGTCGTTACCCTTATCTTCACATCTTCGTCTGATTGATCGCCAGTATTGTGGTCCACTTAAACACGAAAGATTTGTGACAGTTTTGGACAATTTACAAATGACATGATACATGCATATATCTAATTGTAACTATATCATGATGATTGGCCCTAAATCTTAAATAAATTTTTCTTAAGACCATTTAACTGACTACAACCAGGGATATTGTTGTCCACCTAAATCGAACAGCCAGATCTACAGACAATCTGTATGTGTTCAATTTTAAGTGTACTAGAACGTGTTTCCCGCTTCCTGATATGCCCCAACCATCAATAACTTCTAGAGTACCCCTTACACCGGGTGAGCAGACAACCATTCAGAGAGACGATAGATTCAGAATTCTATTACTTATTGTTTCAGAGAGGTTGAAAAGTAGAAGGTTGCATATGCTGTGTACCAGATCGGATTGGAAGTCACGCAAAGGAGACAGCATATGGCTAACAGATGAGAGGAATTCCATATATATAACATACAGAGAAATAGAGTTGCATATGTTGTGTACCAGGTCGGATTTGAAGTCAAGCAAAGGAGACAACATATGGCTAACAGACGGAAAGAAAGAAAATGATATTCTACAGACCTAATTTATCGAAATTTACCAGTCACCCCATCCAACCGGAATTAAGGACAGAATCCGCACATCGAGGAAAAGTGAATCCATAGTTCTAGATACGGGTTATTTAATGTGACCGGTAGATTCCCATGTATATCTCCCTGCTCAACCTATCAGAGCGTCGTGAAATCAGGTTAAACGGATCTAACTAGGTCAAAGTTTGTCAAGTCCTTAAATTCATTAGGTTCAACTTTCCCTAGTTAAGTCCATTTAAAATCTTTCGTGCCTACCAGCGCATCGAGCACAGAGCGTAGACGATTCAACTTAGGTACGTTACGCCGATTCAAATTGCCCGTCATCAATTGTTGATTTCATTTCCCATCACAATACCTACAAACGAAACTATCAGCAATAATTTTTTAATTTTCTGGATTTTTTAATTTTTTTGTTGTTTTTGGATTTTTTAATATTTCTCCCCCTAAATTTGTGCATGGGTGAGAGTAAAAATAAAAAATAAAACACAATGCGCAAATTTAATCTATCCTAAAAACAAGAAACCAAAAGGAAATAAAATAAATAAAATAAAAGAAAATTAAAAATTAAAAAAAATTGAGATAAAGAAAAAAATAAAAAATAAAAAAACTTAATCCTCAAAACGTATCATTTTCAGAAATCCTACAAGCACATCGAAGCGAGCTTTGTTAAATGGCTTTGTGAATAAGTCCGCCACATTATTATCAGTGCGGACCTGTTCTAGCCAGATTAGTGATCGTTCATAACAGTCTTTGATAAAATGAATTTTAATGTCGATGTGCTTGGTTTTAGAGTGTTGGACTGGGTTTTTGGCAATTTGAATGGTAGCTTCGTTATCACAATAGATAGGGGTTTCAAAGTAATTCAAACCGTATTTAACAGCTGATGTTCGATCCAGATAACTTGAGAGCAGCACGCTGATGCAGAAACGTATTCCGCCTCTGCTGTGGAATTCGTGACAGTGTGTTGCTTCCTACACTGCACTAAACTAGCCTGTCACCTAGGTACTGACATCCTCCTGAGGTTGATTTCCGGTCAAGCTCACAGCCTCCATAATTATTGTCAGTAAAAGCATAAAGATCAAATTCAGAATTCTTCGGATACCAAAGACCCAATTTAGGGCTTCCTTAGATATACCAAAAAATTCTTTTGACAGCAATAAGATGAGAAAGTTTAGGATTAGCCTGATAGCGTGCACATTGACACACTCCAAACATGATATCCGGTCGGCTTGCAGTAAGATACATCAACCATCCGATCATCGATCGACAGTGAGTCTGATCTACGGATTCGCCTTCAGGATCTGGAGTCAGAAGAGGTCGTTCAACCATTGGTGCTGTGGCAGACTTAGCATCGTGAAACTCGAACTTCTCAAGAATATCCTCCACATACTTGGCTTGATGTAGTAGGGTTCCGGTTGAATTATGTTAAACCTGAAGCCCCAAAAACATGGTCATTTCTCCCAGTGAACTCATTTCGAATCGTTTCTTTATTACACCTTCGAATTCTTTGTAGAGCTGTGGACTGGTTGATCCAAAGATGATATCGTCGACATAGATTTGCACAAGAATTTGATCATCTCCAACATGCTTGATAAACAAAGTCTGATCAATGGTACCACGTGAATAGCCATGCACGAGCAAATGCTTTGTTAGAGTTGCGTACCATGCTCGAGGAGCCTGATGTAACCCATACAACGCCTTGTCCAACTTGTAGACATGATTAGGAAACTTTGAATCAACAAACCCAGGGGGTTGATCAACGTAGATTTCTTCCTTCACCTTGTCATACAAAAAGGCGGTCTTGACGTCTATTTGCTTAACGATAAAGTTCATGTAGGAAGCATATGCCAGGAAGATACGAATAGCCTCCAGGCGAGCTACTGGAGCATAAATTTCATTGTAATCAAGACCCTCGACTTTTTGAAACCCATGAACCACCAATCGAGCTTTATTTCACACAATAACCCCCGAATCATCCTGCTTATTGCGATAAACCCATCATGTGTCAAGCGACTTCTTGCCCTTCGGTAACTCAACTAACTTCCAAACACCGAGTTTTTCAAATTGGTGCAATTCCTCCTGCATTGCATCCACCAACTGGGTTCATTTAGAGCAATTTCAACATTCTTGGGCTTTATTTGAGAAATAACGTAAGAGTAAAGACAAGCATTAACGTCTCCACTCTGACTTCTGGTTTTAACACCATCACCTAGCTGACCAATGACGTTGTCGATCGGATGATCGTGTTGAATTCTTGAAGGTATTTCTTGGCTGATGTCATTGAGAGAGACAGGAAGAGTATGAATATTGATACCTCCTTCATTTGCTGATTGAGCCGCTCCAGACGGCTCTGCTACAAACTCATTTGAGATAAGTTCAGGAAAGAGTAGTTCCATAAAGGTTGAAGAGACAGCAGAAACATCATTAGGGAATAACTCTTTCTCTATTGAAATATGAGGTGTAGTTTCAGCATCTGGAGAATCAATTTGGTCTGAAGATTTAGGACTATCATGTTGCATAGACGACTCCCCTTGAGGTGTAGAAGTAGACTCCCCCTCAGTTGTACCAGAAGGCTCCCCCTCAGGTGTAGCAGAAGGCTCTCCTTCAGATGAAACTGGAGGCTTCCCTGTGAATGAAGAGCGGGATTCAGATGGAGATCTGTAAACAACTTCTTCGTCTTCGTCTGCATAAAACTTCTTCAAACCAGAAACAGATCTAGATGAGCCACTTGAAGACACATCTATTGATTTAAATAGAGATGTGTAGTCAAACAGCCAATCTGGACCTACTCTAGTGTCCGTCTCGTTTTCTTCCAACCAACGCACGTCATACGATTCCACAATTTGCTTTGTCTTCTTGTTGTAGACTCTATAGGCCATGCGAGTAGCATACCCTACGAAATAACTATCATCGACTTTTGCATTGAACTTCGGATTGGCATCTAAGTGAAGAAGGGTGCAAGGACTACCAAATACACAGAAGTGACTGACTGATGGCTTGTGACCATAAAAAATATCATAGGGAGTTTTCATCTGAGCTTTGTTGATTAACACTCGATTCTGAACGTAACAGGCAGTGTTTATCGCCTCGGCCCAAAAGAAAACTGGTAGTTTTGAATCACACAACATCGTTCTTGCGGCGTCGTTTAACGTTCTGTTCCTTCTTTCAGCAACACCATTTTGTTGAGGTGTGTTAGCAGAACTGAATTGACGCAGTATACCCTTTTCTGCACAAAAATGATCGAGAACAGAATTCTTAAACTCTGTTCCATTGTCGGTACGAAGCGCCTTCACCCGATTGTTAGTTTGGTTTTCAACTAATACAACGAACTTCTTGATCAAATCAGCAACTCTAGTTTTGTTGGATAAAAAGAAAACCCACGTAAACCGAGAGAAGTCATCAATCACAACCAGACAATAAGAATTTCTGTTGATGTTGAGGACGTTTACTGGACCAAACAAATCCATATGTAGCAATTGAAGCACCTTACTAATTGAGTTGACTTGTTTTGGCAGGTGCGACTTTCTATGATGCTTTCCTTGAGCACATGACACACATTTTTCAAACATGATGAAGTCCTTGACAGGCAATCCACGGACCGTCTCATTCTTCGCAAGACGATTCAAGTTCTTTGCATTAGCATGACCTAATCTTCTGTGCCACAACATTGAAGATTGTTTGGAGATTTTGGAGAAAAGACACGTAACTTGTTCTGGAAGATTGCTATTCATATCAATGATATAGGCATTCCCATCCCTTTTAGATTTTACAAGAATCCACTCTTCTGGGATGACAAAGCCTGGCTTGAGAATCATGCATTCCTTGTCAGTGAAATGCGTAGAATAGACCTTGTTACAAATATGAGAAACGTTTAACAGACTATGTTTCAACTCGGGAGCAAAATTAACATTTTCGAAACTTAAAACTCCATTTGAGACAATTCCTCTTTGAGTGATTTTACCACCTTCTCCACCCGCAAAAGAGATATATCCTCCATTAAATGATTGAATGTTGTGCAGTTGGGCGATATCTCCCATCATATGCCGAGAACAGCCGCTGTCGACGAACCAGGGTCTGACGACATTTCCCCGCAACTGTTCCTGCAAAATGTGCGGGTTTAATTAGATTTGGGTACCCAGGTCATAACCTTCCTGGGTGATCCGATGCCTTTTCAGAATTTTCATAGTTAGATTTTTTAGAGGACAAAAATGATGATTTGGGAGCAATTTTGGACAACCATTTATAATAAGGTTTTCTAAACGTCCCGGTTGATTTAGAAATGGAATGTTTATCAGTTTGCTTAAAGCCTGTGAGACTTCTACCAGAGTTGGTTGAAGACCCACTGTGGCTTCTTCACGAGTCTGACCTTGGTATGGTCGTGCTCGGTTTTGGCAAACTGCCTGGGACTAGGTGATGAAAAACCTTTTTATGTCTTTGAAAGACAGTCCATTTTCTACTCCGTTCATCTGCCCAATCATCATTTCGAGAACGACTTCTAGAGGACTTTCTATTTAAAGACCTTCCTCTGAATTCGTTCTCTCCTCTTGGAAGATTAAAATTTACAAACATACGATTTTGACAATTTCTAGTGATATGACCATCAGTACCACAATTAAAACAAATCTGCTTGTTATTGTTATAACTTGTACTACATTGATCAGATTTGTTTTCCCTACCAACACCCTTGCTTCTCTCACAAGAACAAGAAACATTATTAGGTTGTGAGGCAAGTGAGGGTGTGTTAGATGGGGAGGGTTGTGAGACTAGTGGTGTTTCAACATTTTTATCACAAACATTAAAATTGCCAACCACATTGTTCAAAACTGTATCAGTCATTCGAAAATCATTCAAAACAGTATCAAAAGAAACAAACACGGTATCAGGAGAAATAAAAACAGTATCAGGAGAATCAAAAGCATTACAAAAACCATTGTCACTTAAAACATTTGAAAAAACATTGTCTTTATTTAAAATTAAAGCTTCAGGTTTAGACTCGATTTTATTTTCAGAAACATATCCTTCAACTTCGTGCTTTAACTGATTCAAGGATTGATCTGTAGGAGAAGTAGAAATGTTAGTACTTTCAACATTAATAAATCCTCCCGAAATAAAACCAGATGGCTTGCCATAAACCATAAATGATTCATTTGCAATCTCTTCTTTGGACAAAGGCTTGGACACATATGAATGATTGAAGGGAGGGGGCACATGGTTATACCCTAGACCTTTTGATTGATTCTTCTTAAATTGCATGATGTGGTCTATCAAATTTGCAACTACCTCACTTGAAAAATCATATTTTCTAACATCAAGTTTGGCGGTTTCAAATTTTACTTTCAAAGATTTAACTTCAGCCACTAGCTCAGCGTTTTGTTTGACTACATAATCATAGTTTTCACATTTATTACTGTAGTCTTTCTGAAGTCTCCTAAAGTCCTTAATTTTTTATTCCAATTGAGCTTTGAGTGGTTTTTGTCCTTTTCTAAGTTGGTACCCTTCATATCTAAGGTCTTCTACATCCCTTATTAATTTTTCATTAAGTTCACGAAGAATCCTAAGATTCTCTACTTCACTGCCTAATGTCTCAATTTTGTCATGCAGAGTTTTAACATAGTCAATACAGGCTTGAGAGCATGATGGAAGACTTACCTTGGCTGAATTGGGTTCATGAGAAGAGGATACCATCAATGCAAACTGTAGCTCCTTCATCTCATTTTCGGCTGCTACAATCTTTGCTGGGGCATCATCACAAACTTGTGCCAGTTGGGCAGCTTCACGTCCAGATAGGTTCAGGGCTTGCATCTGATCCTCCCAATCAAATGAATGAGTGACCATAGCCTTCTCGTTGTTTATTTGATTGCCACTATGATTGTTTCCAAATGTAACCACTGTCCTATCATTATTGAGTCTTTTTTCTGGCTGTGGACAATCACGAGCAAAATGCCCTGGCTCGTGGCAGTTGAAGCATCGTAGCCTTCCTTTGCTGAACCCAACCTTCTTGTCAGCATTCATCCTCCAGTTATTCTTTCCAGTCTTCTTGGCAAATTGCTTCGCCCTAAAGATTACCATGGCAATTTGCCAAGTAATGTCCCTCTCCTCAACATCTTCAGGGTGAATTTGATCAAGATCAGCAAATGACAGTTGAGGTGGAAGATCCCCGGCCACAAGCGCATTGTAGCAATTGACTAGTCTCGAAGCAAGAACAAAATTCTCATCGCCCTCCATTCCTCTTGAAGAAGAGGCTCCAGTTGAGGATGAAGCAGCTTGAGCAGCCACAAATGATTGATTCTGCGAGAGGGGCATGGCTGAAGCAGAGAAAGCCAATGGATTTTGAGTCTGAGCTTGCGAAGGAGGCAGATTAAAAGATGAACCTGCAAAGGGATGAGAAACAGAAAAAGATGAAAGAGCATTTTTAGAGGAAATGCCAAGATTCGCAGCTGAATACGAGTTCACATGGTTAATTTCCCTCTGCTTGTCATCAATATCATATGCCTTGATGACTGCCATCACTTCAGTGACAGAGAGGCGGCTGAGATCCTTAGTTTTCTTAATGACAGCTACATTCATGTCCCAAGATTTTGGGAGAGCATTCAGTAGCTTCTTGTTCACTTCGGACATTGAATCTTACAAAGTTAATAAATAACATTGGTGTGGAAATGGTAGATAAATTAATATAATGTCTGTAAACACGTTTGGGTTGGGAAACAAACTGAAAATGCGATTGACTATGAACTTTTGTTCGGGGCACAAGATTAACTTTTTGGGATTACAAGAAGCTCGGTTGATTAGAATGGATCTCTTTACTATCAAATGTGTTTGGGGAAATTATCAATTCGACGTGATGGGAGATCGGTTTTAAGATAAGTCGACATTTCCATGACAAAAAAAGTTGGCTTTCGGATAGATCATCATCACGACATGTTGGGTTTCTAGGAATGTTTTGGAGATAAAAAGTTTAGTAAAAAATGTTCAATTGGTTATCGAAAAGTTGTAGTTAGATTGGTTTGATTCAAATCCTTTAAACGATTTACCTATGTAATTTTTTTGCTAGATTGATGCGAAATATTCATCAAATCAATCGTCAACAGGCTTTCTATCTATACCATTAAACGTTAAGTAAACGCAGTGGGCCAACTGAGATTAGATACCTTAACCACCATCCAATCTTAATGTTGACATCTTAATGATAAGATAAGCTCCATTTGGATTGATATTTGATTCATGAGATAATTGAAGGCAGATTTGACACTTCCCTTTGCTTTTTTCTCATATTGAAGTAGACATTTTTGTTTTTGTGATTGTTAACATCTACATCTAACCATTAAAATTTCGTACGCAAAGAATCTTATGGCTTATCATGTTTTAACAAAATAAATGGTTATCAAACTTATAAACAAATTGAAATAGCGTTTATCTCTTTAAGGTGGTACCACCTTGAGCTAAAGCCCATGCACAAACATAATAAATGCAATGCAAATCTTTTAATTTTCTTTCGCATTCGATTTCTTCGCATGGTATTTCTCAATCTTCAAGTTACGTTTAAAAGTTTTAATTACTGTAGTTAAGTCTAAAATAATTAATTTATGGTAAATCGATTCCTTTTTCTATTTGATCTAAATCAACCCATTTTGATTGGGAATTCCGGCCTTCTTAATCCGGTGTTATTACGTATATCTTTTTGATTTGACTTAAATATGAACTTTTTTTTTTATCTAATTTAAATCGACCTAATTATTTTTTATTATATTTTGTTTTTTGGTTTTATTTTTTTGACTTTTGTTTTATTATTAATAGACAAAACTGTAAAAATGGTCATGTGATATGCATTTTTTTGGGTTTTGGTCGAAACCTCAATTTTTTGGACCGGTGATCATTTTGAGCTTGATTAGTTGTGTATTTGGTTTCTTCGAAAATTGAAATGACTTTAATACTCTTGGTGTATTTATTTTACATTTTTCTTTCATTTTTTAAAAATTTAATACTTGTTTATTTATATTACTAAATAAAAATAAGAGATGCCCTCTCTCTCTCGCACACATACATACACACACACACACACTTGATTGTCTTCTTCCTTAGGAAAATCAACATAATTATTTGTCTTTTCAAAATTAAAACATAGACACATTTCATACATACACATGGTAATTAAAACACATTTTCACATACTAAATGTTATGCTTGAAACCTGCCATGTATTCTTCCTCAAGAAAACCCACACAGTTATCCCCAAGACACATGCTCATTCATGTTGCTCTCATTTGTTTTCTTGAACACACATCAAGTGCCAACATGGTTTCTTTTTCATGGTTCTAGGGACAAAATAGATTTTGAATCTGTTAAGATTCAACCACCATCGATCTGTCAAAAACCAACCTGCAACAACAACAACAAAATCTTCTGAAAAGTTCCCACTTGAAGTTTTTCAATGGCGACATCGATTTAGTCTCAGTTGGTTCCAGGGTAAAGGGGAAGTGGATATAAGGAATTGGAGGTGCATGTTGGCTTCGATTTCAATTTCAGAGAGACGTAGAGTACATATGTGAAATTGATTCCTCTATTTTTTTTGCTTTGATTCATCGGACCCAAATTGTAGGTAGGTAAGCCAAAAAAGATGGACCAAATGATGACGAAAAGGGGAAGAGATCCGATCATAAATCACCATGGCTATCTGTTGTCTCTTTTCATGCAAAATTCATTTTTATTTTTAATTCATCCCCATCTAATTGTTCTTGGTGAAAGCTAGAGGTACAACTCTTTTATACATATATCATCACAAATGAACAATCTTAATTAAGTTATAAATCTAGCTCCGTAGATTGCATCAGAACACTGATCTGTCAAAGTTATCATCTTTTATGAGCAAAGAAACAGGAATATGACATCGGAGCTCTATTACTCTTAATTGAATTAGAAATCAGTAATTGAACATCGTTTTCCATGGAAGTCGCCCAACATATTGGAATGAAGAAAGAGGAAGCAATCCCATTGCTAATTAGATCCATTGATGCTAACAGAATTGTTGGATCTTGTGTTCTTATGCAATCATGAGATAGAGAGAGAGTGACCTATATATTTTTAATATTTATTTAATATTAAAAAAATATTAAAAAAGGATGAAGGGTATAATAGTCTTTTCAATTTAGGGATGGACCTTTTCCACATACAAACATGGTCAAAAGGACAACCAATCCAAAAATATTATGGTTTAGACCAAATCTGTAACATCCCAAATTACAAAAAAAAAAACTCCTTAGAAAATAGATTAACCAATTAAAACCTTTTACGTGAAAGCAGGAGGTAACATCCACTTGTTTGAGAAGCATAAGATTAACAGAGTTGAATTACAAAACAACGGAAACCAATATCTTCGATGTGAGTGTACAGTCTTGTCGAGATCTTCCCATGAACAACCTGAAAAAATATATTTAATCCACAATTGTAAGCATAAAGCTTAATGAATCCCAAGTATACTAAATATTCCATCATACATACAATTCATACAACAAGTTCTCGGCTCTAGCACCAATCTGTCAACTCTTCTATTAGCATGCATACCTCATACATAATAATCATGTATAACATCCAATGGCACTTTGCCAACGCAATTCAACTAGCTCTCAACCAACTACTACTATCGAGGCTCAACCATCAATTACTATTGGCTCTTAGCTGCCATACAATCATTGTCTTACAGCCATATGATATCCATAACGGGCCTTGTGAATAAATTGTTGGAATAAGTGTCCAAGGTCATAACTAAGTTGGTATAACTTTGTGGAATAAAAGCAAACACTTTTTTGGTTTGCCCTTATAACTAGAAACAACTAGAATTGATATTATGAGAGAAAGAAAATTATTTATGAATTTACTATGTGATTAATAAATTATTTAATTACTAATTAGAGTTAATCCGAAATTAGTTCGGGATTAGTTAGAATACATTAAAGGTGCAATGAGTGAATTGTAATTGTTCAATAGTTGAACAAAGTAATTCTACAAGCATCTAATATACTATTACAGGTAGAAGACTAGGTTTTAGACACATTAGATGAAGAAGAAAGAGACTCATTCTTCTGATAAGAATCCTCTCTTGAAACAATAGAGAAAGCAACTTTTAAATTTAGAAGTAGAGTAGACAAAAATCGACTCAACCCGCCAACCCAACCCACAATTAGCAGGTTGTATTAAGATTTTCAACCCATTTAAATTAGATGGGTTAACCCGTCTAACCCATTTAATTAAATAGGTTGGGTTGAGTAAAAATTATCAACCTGTTTTCAACCCGTCAACCCATTTAACTTTAATATATATACTTAATTTAATATTATTTGAATATTATCGTGTATTAATGAAAGTATTAATTTGTAAATTATAATGTTGTATTATTATTATTGTTTAATAAAATTTAATTTTAATTTCCATCCTTTTTTTAGCGCCGATAATACTTGTTATTATCCAAAATCACTGTGAAACTATACATTTTTAATGTTATTTGAACAATTTATTTTTATTTAGGAATTAGGATTGTGTTTTGTCATAATTATGAAGTTTTATTTATGTTTTATAATTTAATTGATTGTTTAATAAAATTTAATTGATTTTTAATGGGTTAAGCTAAGTTTAACCCATTTATTTAATAGGTTGGGTTAGGAACTACATAAACAGGTAAACCCGGAGACAACCCATATATCTAAAAGGTTGGGTTGGGTTTGAAGTATCGACCCATTTAAATCAACAGGTTGGGTTGGGTTGAAAATTTCAACCCAATTGTTAAATGGGTTGAACCCGAACCAATCCAGGTCGACCCATTACCAACTCTATTTGGAAGAGGATCCATCAAATGTATGTGACTCTTTACTTGATTAAAGGAATCATAAAAAAAACACTTAGAAATCTCATAAATTTCATAAGCTTTGAATAATCATTATACTTGGTGGCAACTTCACAGGTACATTCAATATGATTTGTAAGACTATCAAATTATTTCCAAAGAGTGTCAAGTTTATTGAAATACTCGGACAATGAAGATCCATTTTTATTAAGTGAGTTAATACGTTGATGAATGTTGAAGATAGTAGATCGATCAGCCTTATTAAAGGTTTCAAAAAGCGCATTCCAAATTTCTTAAGCTGACTCAGAGTACGCATGACCAAAATAAATTAACTCTAATAATCACCCTAAAATCCAAGAACAGACTACAACATTAGCACATTCCTATTTTGAATAATTAAGTTCATCATCGGAATCCTTTTTTACATAATCCTCAAAAAATTCTAGTTTATTCTTTTCCTTAAGGCTTTTAGTCATAGAACTATGCCAAACGCGGAAATTTTCGGTCACAGTTAGATAATAATTTAGTATCATAGTTATAGTGTTATCTGATGGATGTATGTATAAAGTATCATCATAATTTGCATAATCAAGTTTAGTTCCACTACCATACTTATCATTTGGATTTGTCCAACCATTTTACACATAAATAATTAACAAGTAGCAAGAAAATACAAATAGGGCACACAAAGTAACACTCAAAAGGACACATAAAACTGTGACCCATATATGTGCCTAGAAGGTTACTGCGGTATGTCGAAGCCTAAGACTGGAATCATAGAGTCGAAGCAAAAAAAGTGAAAAATGACTAACAATAACTGGTGTACTCAAGACAACCCAGATCTCCCACATCTACAACTAGAAAGAGTAATAGAATGGAACAAGAAGTCCCTCATAGAGAGATAAGTAGAATAGAGAATAGGTTGACTCTCTTTATATGTTCTCAACTAGAGTTTATTTGTGATGAAATTTGACCTCTACAAAGTAATTTTAGATTTAAAGGGAATGGCCGATCGAAGACAAAAGACCATGTTTCACCACGATAAACAACAAGAACAAGGATCCACACCGAGGACAACGGAACACCAAGTTTGCAGGGAATACACAAACCTTTGCAGTATCAGAATCTTAACAGAGAAATCAAATATAAATTCAATTTAGAATAACACCTCAGAAAACCCTAAATCGATTTACAGATGGTGTTAATAAATTAAAGATCTTCAATAATAAAAATAAGCTATAGATCAAGGAGATTTATGAGGATCTACCAGGATCTAAACAACAAAAATAGTAAAAAAAACGAAGTATACCTTCTGAAATCGGAGAAATCGGAGCACCGTTGCAAGATGTTGAAGAAGATCGTAGCCCTAATGCTCGGGTACCATGTGAAATAGTAAATAAACAAATATTCCTAACAACAATGATTCTTATATCATTAGATGACAAAGAATCAAAAGGTTTTTTTTATGTACATACAATAACAAAACTCACTACAAAATATCTATTCTACTCTCATAACAAAACACTCAATCCTAATATATATATATATATATATATATATATATATATATATATATATATAAAACAAGAACAACGAAGTAACTCTAACAATGGAGTAACCCTAACAATAGAAATGAGAGAACGAAGATAGAACAATCAATATTTGTGTGAGATATTTCGACTAAATTAGTGAAATTAATCATCAACAAGCATTAAGTACCCTGGGTAAACGGAGCCATGTAACTCGCATGTTAACCCTAAAAATGACCAATAGATATGAGGTGCAACCCCACAACTTTTTTTTGTAATTGACACAAATAACCCAAACACGAAATAATAAACAAAATAATTAATAAATAATTTACATATACACAATGGAAAACCAAGAATGTTAAGTTTGTATCTAAAACTGTGAGGGTGGTTTTACTTTATTGTTATGTCATTTAATTTCGTCCAATATAGGGCACTCTGCTTTTATCTTTCTTATACTTAGATCGGATCGCGAACTGGTTTCTGGACTAAACTTGGTAACTATTAATAATTAATGGATTTATTATTCGTAACTAATCGACATATAGTTCTTAGAATTATTTGTCGTTTTCATTGAATGTTTATTTTATCTGATATTGAACAAAAATCCTTTATACAACTATTATGATTTGAGAAATGGCTGCTAAAGTTACCAAGCCTCTTCTTTTTCAACCATATCGAGTTACACGAATATAGGTAATATAAAAAGGAATAAAAGTAATAAGAAAAACATGAATTAGGTGATGTTATTTAATAACTTGGCCCGATTTATAGATGTAGTAGGAGTTTTGGGATATGATATGTCTAGGAGGGAAAATAAGGTTTTCCGAGTATGAGAGGCTCTCCGGGTATGAGAGGTCTGCGGGATATGAGAGGCTCTCAGAGTATGAGAAGTCTGTGGGTTATGTGAGGGTTTCCATGTAAGAGAGGTTTGCGGATTATGAGAGGCTCACCGAGCATTAGAGGCTCTCCGGGTATGACAGACTTGTAGCTGCTCGGGTGTGAGAGGTCTGCAGGTTATGAAAGGCTCTGTGGGTATGAGAGGCTACTAGCTCCTCGATTTTGAGAGATCTGCAGGTTATGAGAGGGTCTCCTGGTATGAGAGGGTCTCCACGTATGAGAGGGTTTCTGGATATGAGAGGCTCTTCAGGTATGAGAGTACTGCGGATTATGAAAGCTCTCTCGGTATGAGAGGCTCTTAGCTCCTCGGGTGGGAGAGGTCTGCGGGTTATGAGAGGCTCTCCGGGTATGAGAGGCTCTCCGAGTATGAGAGGGTTTTCGGGTATGAGAGGCTATTCGAGTATGAGAGGCTTTCCAGGTATGATAGGTCTACGGGTTATGAGAGGCTCTCCGGGTATGAGGGGCTTTCCGGGTATGAGAGGTATGAGGATTATGAGAGGGTTTCTGGGTAAGAAAGATTTGCGGGTATGAGAGAGTTTTCGGGTATGAGTGGTTCTTTGGGTATGAGAGGTCTACGGATTATGAAAGGCTCACCGATTATGATAGGCTTTTAGCTACATGGGTGTGAGAGGTCTGCGGTTTAGGAGAGGCTCTTCGATTATGAGAGGCTCTCCGGGTATGAGAGGGTATTTGAATATGAGAGGCTATCTGGGTATGAGAGGCTTTTCGGTTATGAGAGGTTTGCGGGTTATGAGAGGCTCTCTCGGTATGAGAGGCTCTCCGGGTATGAGAGATTTGCGAGTTGTGAGAGGGTTTCTGGGTAAGAGAAGTTTGCGGGTATGAGAGGCTTTTTGTGTATGAGAGGCTCTCCGTGTGTGAGAGGTATTTGGGGTTATGATAGGCTCTTCGGATATCAGAGGATCTTAGATCCTCGGGTAGGCTTTTTTATTTGTCATATTTTAGTCCTCGGTTCTGAGTTCCAAGAATGAGAAGCCATATAACTAAAATGGCTATTTTTCGTGAATTTCTTCACCCGAAGTGCCCCAATCATGATGTTTGACAAGGAACTCTTTTCCTAAAGCATATGGGGATGATATGGAGCATTGGGAAGGGTAAAATATGGCAGAAAGTAGGAGACAGAAAGGTAAAAGATGAGGGACAAGGCATGGGTCAAAAGAAAAGGTTGAGTGCATGGGGAATTTAAGGGGACAAAAGGTGATTGGATGGGTCAAGTCACATGGTTTTGTTTTTGGAGGGAAAATAAAGGTGGAGTACTCTTTTTAGGAGGGAAACTAAGGGTTTTCGGGTATGAGTGGTCTACTGGTTATGAGAGGCTCTCTGGGTATGATAGGATCTACGTTTATGAGAGGTATACGGGTTATGAGAGGTTTTACAGGTAAGAGAGGTCTGTGGGTATGAGAGGGTTTCTGGGTATGAGAGGTCTACGAATTATGAGAGGCTCACCGGGTATGAGAGGGTCTACGGGTATTACAGGCTCCTAGCTCCTCGGGTGTGAGAGATCTGCAGGTTATGAGAGGCTCTTGAGGTATGAGAGGCTCTCCACGTCTAAGATGGTTTCTGGGTATGGGAGGGACTCCGAGTATGAGAGGCTTTCTGGGTAATGGAGGTCTACGGGTTATGAGAGGCTCTCCGGGTACGAGATACTCTCTGGGTATGAGAGGTCTTTGGGTTATGAGAGGGTTTCTTGGTATGAGACGTGTGCGAGTATGAGAGGGTTTCTGGGTATGAGAGGCTCTCCGGGTATGAGAGGCTTTCTACGTATGAGATGTCTGGTGCTTATGAGTGGATTTCTGGGTAAGAGAGGTCTGCGGGTATGAGAGGGTTTCCGAGTATGAGAGGTTGTCTGGGTATGAGAGGTCTGCAGATTATGTGGGTCTCAACAGGTTTGAGAGACTCTTAGCACCTCAGATGTGAGAGGTATGTGGGTTATGAGAGGCTCTCCGACTATGAGAGGGTTTCCGGGTATGAGAGGGTCTCCGAGTATGAGAGCATTTCTGGGTGTATGAGGTATATGAGTTATTAGAGGCTGTCCGGCTATGAGAGGTATGCAGGTTATGAGAGAATTTCTGAGTAAGAGAGGTTTGCGGGTATGATAGGGTTTCCTGGTATGAGAGGCTCTCTAGGTTTGGGAGGCTCTTAGCTCATAGGGTGTTAAAGGCATACGGGTTATGAGAGGCTCTCCGGGTATGAGAGGGTTTCCGAGTGTTAGAGGCTCTCCGGGTATGAGAGGCTTTCTAGGTGTGAGAGGTCTACGAGTTATAAGAGGCTCTCCATGTATGAGAGGATCTCCGGGTATGAGAGGTATGCGTGTTATGAGAGGGTTTCTCGGTAAGAGAGGTATGTGGATTATGAGAGGCTCACAGGGTATGAGAGGCTTTTAGCTCCTCGGGTGTGAGAGCTCTACGAGTTATCAAAGGCTCTTCGGGAATGAGAGGCTCTCCAGGTATGAGAGGGTTTCCGGGTATGAGGGGCTCTCTGGGTATGAGAGGTTTTCCGGGTATGATAGGTATGCGGGTTCTGAGTGGCTCTCTGGGTATGAGAGGCTCTCCGGGTATGAGAGGTCTACGAGTTATGAGAGGGTTTCTAGGTAAGAGAGGTATGCGGGTATGAAAGGGTTTATGTGTATGAGAGGCTCTTCGTGTATGAGAGGCTCTCCATGTATGAGAGGTCTCTAGGGTTATGAGAGGCTCTCTGTAGTATCCATAAAATTCGACCCAATTTAAAACTTTTTAAATCATTTAAAACCATTCAGTTATTACAATTTGTTTTCAAAATAGTTTAAACATCAGAGTTCCCAGAAATCATAATCACCAATCGAGGAAGTGTACGGTCACGCCTTCGCCTTCCCGCGGCCATCCGCTGAACCTGAAACAATAAACTAAAACTGTAAGCCCAAAAGCTTTGTGAGTTACCCCAAAAATACCAACGCCATACAGATAACCATATCATATAAACATATAAGTAACAGAACAACCATGCATCAGGAGTCTACAGTGTGACTGGTCCTCCCGCATCAGGCTTTCAGTCCACCTGGTCCACTCTCTGAGTCTACAGTATGACTAGATCGCCCACACCGAGCCTCCAGTTTATCTGGCTCACTCTCCGAGCCTCAGAACGTCTAGACCGCCCTCTCGGGTCCTTCAGCCTATCCGGACCACTTGTCGGGCCTTCGGCCTGACTAGGTGCCCTCCTGGGCCTGCAGTCTATCTGGTCCGCCCTGGGTATGTTGACGTACAACACAAAGCAGGACCTGACTCAACCAAACCCCCATACTAATCAAGCAATCATGTGCACATAAATATCATATGCTAGCATGTAAATAACAGATAATCACACCGATCTAACAAATCACTAACACAAAAACCATCCTATAACCAGGATACCGACCTAACCGGTCACTAACATAACATCATCCTATATACCCGGATACCAACCTAAACCATGATACTAATATAATACCATCCTCTCTACCAGGATGCAGATCTAGTAGATCAATAAACATATCAAGCAAATACCCAAATACAAATCCGATAAAGGTCCGACCTTGTTGCCTTAGACCCTATCAATATAGAGAGGATAACCAACCTTGCAATGTCGAACTGAACTAAAAAATCATGGACCCAAACCACTTCCCTAAACTCCAACACCTATAACCATCAATGATCCATTTCATAAATACCCGCTTACCAATTATCCTCAAAAGTCAAACCGGTCCACCCTTGGTCAAAGTCAAATTCAACTAACAAGGTGAACAATCCATGTTCACCTCAACTTGTCGAGTACCCTCAACTAGCTAGCAAGTTCCTAGAATATCTCACCGACTCGCCTCGTCACTCATCTGACACGACGAGCCTAAGTCAATCTTCATCAGACTCGCCGAGTCACTCTACTTACTCGTTGAGTCTACGGCAATCTTCATCGGACTCGCCAAGTTGACCATGCCACTTCTCGAGTCCCTTCGGTACTTCATCCATACATATGTTTTATAAGCCTGACTAAGGCTCCATACTACAGATCCAAGCTCCTAGGGCATATTTATCACATAAAGTTGCAAACTTTATGTGCATGCAAGGTCCTAATGATTTAAATCAAGCTAAAGAAGAGGTTCTAGGCAAAAGAGCTTCACCAACATGCTAAAGACTGAGACTTTATGATGATAAGAGCCAATATGAGCCTAGATCTAAAGTTGCAACTTCAGATCTTGGTTTATCACTCGAAATACCACACCAAATGCCCAAAATGGTCCCAAAACTCAAATATAAAAGGGATCTAGCTAGAAGAAGCTCAAGGTTATGACTTGATACCTCCAAATGATGATAAACTTAGGTAGAATTCATATCCCCAATTATTCCTTGCTCAAAGCTTCTTGATCTTCAACACCTTTCAAGCTTAAACACACAAGTATGGAGAGAAAATGGAGATTTGGGGTTTCTGGACTCATAGGGGCTGCAAGGGAAGGCTAAGGTGGGCAAATGATCCTTTAAATAGGGTGAAAACCCCAGGGATTAGGGTTTCACCCTCCAGCTCCAACTCGTCGAGTCACTCTTCTAACTCGACGAGTTGGTCACTTAAGTACGTGGCCCAATCCCACTCCTGCTCGACGAGTCGGGACATCCACTCGTCGAGTAGACCTTGAAACTTGAAATTTAAAGTCATACTATCAATACCTAAGAATCGGCGCATTACAATTGTCCCCCACTTGAACTAGATTTCTCCCTCGAAGTTTGTTATGGTGACACAACCTTGGATAATGCTCCCACATCTATGCCTTCGGCTCCCACGTCCACTCGAACCCTCTTTGGCACTCCTACCGTACCCATACCAAAGGTACCTCCTTGTTCTGCAGAACCTTCAACCTTCTTCCCAGTATGGACACAAGCCCCTCAATAGAATCCAGGCACTCACCAACCTGAATGTCATCCAATGACACTATCGCCTCCTGATCCATGACGCACTTTCGCAAATGCGAAACATGAAAGATGATGTGAAACCCAAATGAACCTTTTAAAAAGGTCTATATTACAAGTCATTTTGCCAACTGACAAAATCCTGATGATCCGACGTATCGAAAACCCAACTTTCCCTCTTCCAGAGGCGAACCCTTTATGGTGAAAAGACATTGGTCTCACAACATCATACAAAAATCAATCCATTGAAACACGAACACTCATGCCTGGCCCAATCAGCCTCGAGCTGGAATACCAAGCATGCCTATGACGGGTCCAGTTATCCCTAGGATGGAATACCCTCACATCCTATACACGAATCCCAAGTCAAACACCGACTTCAACTCTTCCTGCTATCATATGTTGTTTTTCAAACGAAGTCGAAACCTCCCTGGTCCCAACTTGTCTACCACTACCCACAACACCGGACGCCTCACTGATTACTGAACCCAAAAGACCCACATATACAATAGTCCCACGTGTCTCCGGAAAAGAAAACCGACTGGCTGGACTTGCTTCCCCGTCCTGCCATCAACTTCTGCCAACATAATGAACGTTACATGACCCACGTCAGCCTCACATCCTACCTGGTCTCCAGTGACAAATCTTCTCCTTACGACAGACACACTATGGCTCTTTCACAACTGAAACCTGATGAGAATAAAACTCTAGATTGATTAGATCTTTCACAAGAAAAATATGAAAATCAAACAAACACAGTAAGAGTATGAACACTTAATAGAATCAAATATGTGCTTATGATTCAACAAAGTCACGCCTCAGCAGAGCTTGACAAAGAACTTCCGCTGTAGAGGCGAGCTAGGGTTTACAAAACTCAATAAGAAAAATAATTAAAGCCCTTTCTTCTAAGACTGCATGCATGCAACTTATATACTAAACCCTAGAACAAAAACATGCACAGTTGGATAGGCCCAATACCGGCAATCAAAATTGGGCTAAGGACCGAGCCCATGACGCAACATAATAATCCCAACAATCTCCCCCTTTGCATCAAATGAGGCGAGAGATTATTTCTTCTGTGTTGGCTTCACTGTCTTTATTACTTTGAACAGTCGAGGAATTATGGCAAGAAGTGTCTGCCGAAAGTAGATATACCACCTCAGCATATCAGTGAACAACTTCTTGTCAACTGTACTATTCTAATCACACCTCTGAATAATCTCAAAAATATGCTCCAGGCAAGAAGTCGAGAAGAGGTGTTTGTCCACGAGAGCGAACAAGCATCTCTGACCTTCGCCCCTGATGAACATAACTGTGTGGTACTTTGAATCAATCTTTCCCTTGACCATTGTATTGACATTGCCTGCTTTGCCCATAGTCTTGATCGTGGTTCACTTGTGAATGGTAGAAGCAATCTCTTGGTCCATCTTCGCTACCACGTGAATGTAGCACACAAGCATTCTCTTGACATGGTCAATTATTGGCTGGTACTCCCGTGGATTTGACAGAAGAATATTATTGAGGAGTATCCAGTCGTGGGGATTAGAGTTCGGTAGATCAGCAAGGGTGAAGTTGTGAACTGAGCCTTCGGTTCCTCGAGTCACTTTGAATTGAACGTTAATAAACTTCCCCGCTGAATAGGGCTTCTAAACCTTGACAATAGTAATCTTCTTCGAACTCCAGGTCAAGTACTGGGGTTGAGCAAACTCTAAGTAGAACTCCAGGATATCCCTATCTACCTTCGGGTCTGGAGAAGGAATGGCAGCAGCTGAATTAAAGTAGTGAAAGATGAATGCCTTTCGTGTGATCGGCATGTCAAACTGTGCATCCTTGGAGTTCTCAATCCCAAATGACATTACAGGCGCAAGCCAAAGTATGCTAGGCTCATCAATGGCACACCTTTGAAGCGAATCTATAGTCAAGATAGGAAACATGGACTTCTTATTTTCTAGGAGCTCCGTCTCCTTTCGCATTTGCTCGAGCTCAGCCTGTTGTTACCTGTACTTTTCTTCCAGCTCTTTCTCAGAGGGCTTTGCCTTCTGAAAAGGCTTTTCAGGATTCTCATTATAGACATCATTTTCATTTTCTGTGTCATCCTCCCCTATCATATTCTTCTTTTTCTCCGTGTTACTGACCAAAGCTTCATTACCCTTCGGTTCAGTAGATGGTTTCAGTCCAGGAGGAGGTTGAGTTGTTGCCTTCTCTCCCCCTTGTTTCGGCTGGACACCAGTCACCGGAACACCCTTAATATGACTAAGGATGTCCAATGTTGGCCTGAGCTTGTCAGCCAAGTGCCGTCTAATCGTAATGGTGATGATTGGATCATGCGCTTCAAGGAGATGAAGGAGGATGGAATGAACATCAGCAACAGAACTTCGAATGACCTCCCTTTCTGACTTCAGGTCATAGAGCTCAGCAGTAGCAGTACGCAGCTTGTAATTTTGCATTTTCAGCTTTGAGGTTCTCCTGTCAAGCTCATCCATGATGCGATTCTCTACAGCTAATTCTACCTCAAGTTGAGTCAGGCGATCATTAACATTAGCATGTAGAGACTCGTTGGCAGCTTCGATCGCTTGGCGTGCAACTTCAAGATTGGACCTTTCAGATTGTGGGGACCGTTGAAGGTTATCCACCGAAGCATTGACAGTTTGAGCATTCTTTTTAGTAGCCGCCTGCAAAGAATATAGAAACATGTGAGCTTCATAAACTAGTTTATTGACTTTTGCGGTCGCTTCCTTGCACTCCTTGGTAGAAGCCTCAACAGCAAGAGAGGCTTGTTGACATTGTGAACTGGAGGCTTCAATAGCTTTAGCTTCAGTAGAGAGTGAGGCAATGTGTTCTTGAACAATAGATGAGAACAAGGCCTTTAAAGCAGCTTCAGAGTAAGCTCCAGAGGAAGAGGATGAGAGCAGTTGATCAAGTTTTTCGTTTACTGCCTGGAGATGACACTTTGTAACAGGCTCATCATCATCATCGTCACTCTGTACACGGTAAGGACTAAAATACGTGGAATCAAATTCCAAGTCCTCACCACGTAGAATAGGGGTGGTTTTCTGTAGATGGTGTATGCGATAAGGGTTTGGTAGTGGCTGGAGGTTTGGTTGTGATAGGTGGTTCAGTTGTTACAAGTGGAGTGGTTGTAACGGGTGGAGTGGGAGCGGTAATATGAGCTCCTATGGTAGTAGTGGTGGTAGTAGTGTCTGTGAATATGGGAGTGGGGATGGGAATTGTAGTGAATGGTTGAGTTGTTGGAATGGGAAATATTGGAGGGATGGATACTGGGATGGTTACAGGTGGAGGTGAAGGAGGGTGGGAGTGAACTGGAATTTCTGGGGTAGGGGAGCGAGGGGAGTATCACCTCGACCCGAAGCCTCATCATCAGAGCTTTCGCTCTCAGATTCTGAAGGGGGAGCAAACCTATGTTTGGGAGGAACATACTTTGAGTCTGAATCACTAGAAGATTGAAGTATGAGCTTCATATCAGGCTTCTTTTGTTTCTTCGGTTGAGCCTGTGATGTAGCAGCCTTGTCAGACTTTCGATTCTTATGGGTTTACCCCTTGGTTGATTTGGAAACCGGTGCCTCCTTTTGAGTCTCAGTTTTCTTGCCCCTTTTCGCTGGCTTGTCAGCCTCTTCAATAGAGCGAACCATGGCTGGCGTAAGCACCCATGGACCTGAACACGAAATCTTCCTGTATTGTTGTAGAACATTACTCGCTGCAAAGACACAAGCGAGCATGGTTTCAGGAATAGATCCAATAAAGGAGTACTTGGTGGGATCTGTGACTATGATTTTGGTTGTGTGAAAAGTAGCAATGGAGGAGAGAAGAGAATCTGCCATGATTCGAATATGAAGGCGATCCATTGCCCAGTTTTTGATTATTAACCAAAAACGCCCATAAGAAATCTCTGAGTGCCTGGATGAAAAGACCAAGCTTTGTAGTAGTTGCTGCCAGATAATAGTTCCAAAATCTAAATCAATCCCATTGTACAGTCCGTATAGCACAGTCATAAAAGACTTGCTCGCACCATCAGAGCCGACGCTTCGCTCTGAGATTCCTTGGAACAGCAAAGTGAAAAGGCCATTCCATTGAGGCGAAATGCAGGACTTCTTGAACTTGGTTATTGTGGTGAGGTTTTCGGTATACCCTATCTGATAAAACATAGAAAATAGTTGACCGGTGGTGATGGATTCAGGGTTTACCAGAGATTGTTCTTGAAAGAGACCAATTAGGGCACAGAAAGCGGTGCTTGGAGATGGAGGTCTTCTCATTGTGGATTTCAAAGTGAATCCTTTGATGAACCTTGTCGTAGTAAGCAATGGAGTAGACAAGAGAAAGACAGGACATTGGTACGACTTCGACTTTGGTCAGAGCTTCAACGAGAGGTGAGTATTTGACACTCAACGACATATAGCATGTAGGGTTCATACATAAACGGAGTGACATCAATGATCAGGTTCTGTTGAGGTTTGATTGTGAGAAGTGGTTGACGAACAGAAGTATCATGAACGTACGAAGAGTCTGCCATTGTAGAAGCTTGGAGAAGATGATGAACAGTAACATAAATCGCCTTTGTTCTTTGAGAGAGTTTGGTAAGTGATAAAAGGTTAAATAGTACTGTTCCAATTCCTTTTATACGTACAAGGAGGAGAGAGAAAAATCCGGCTGAGATCTTGGATTATTTCAAAAATAGCGCCTGACTTGACGGATGAACAGTTGGCATACCGATGATGACGCAAGAAAGAGAAAGGACATTTCCTATTTGCACGCCATTCCATAACATTCTCTTTTTCAAATCGCCAAACCGATTAGATAACCGCTGAGTCAGCTTTCACTTTATCCCAATCGTCACCCTAAAGTCCATTTGAATCACCATTGCCTGTTATGCTTTATTGAACAGTCTTAAAAGAACCAGAGTTTGGAAAATTAAAATTTTCATGCATAGAGTGTAAAAGATAAAGAAATAAAGCAAAATTTTTGGGATAATCTGTGATGTCTTAAATAGACATAAAACAATGGATTCTAGGCACGAATCACTTCCTTCAAAGTGAAGAGAGACATTAAAGTGCTTGCTTGGTTTCCCATTAAATACCGATCAATAACTTGTTAAGAAGTATTGAAAGGCATCTTTTTGAAGGTTATAAAGGGTGGCTTTCTCTTCAATTCATAATTTCGATACTTGACATAAGACTGAAATTGAAAGAAGTACTTGTGAGATCAATGGGATCTATTGAACAAGTAGGTAGGATAAATTTTATAGTGACAAAAGGAAGTAAGATATCTCAAAAAAAAAAAAATTTAACTGGATCTTTTGGGTAAGAAAAAGCCTTGGTGTAAAACAAATTCATAAAGATCACTCAAAAGTAAAAAGAGATTTCATTAGGTAACAAGTAAGATCTTGGATATGAGAATTCACCGTCAATTCATTAGTGGTGTTGAGTTGTGGGTTTCACTTAGTACATAGTGGCATGAAACTAAGATCATGAACGCATATTTTGTATAACCATAAACCTCAGTGGTTAATACTGAGAGTCTTAGGGGTTATATTTGTGAAACGAAGTATAATGGAGAAAAATGATGGAAATGGTAAAAGAAGCAAATGTACCTCTGCTCTAAAGAAAAAGAATGAACAAGCAGAAAACTCTAAACTCAATGTGAGTAGAGTAAGGTAGCTCATGATTAGAGTGAATATTGCAGCTTGGATTGGGAAAACATGAGTTGTATATATCATGTTATTAAGGCTTCACTCAAAATCTTTCGAGGCTTTAGTTAACATTCAACAACATGCTTCTAGGGATGCCTAACTAATAAAAAAAATTACCTGCCTTAGCTTTGCCATCGAGAATCACACTTATACAAAAAAAAAACATTAGATAAAAAAATAAAAAATATAAAAAATATTTTTGTATTTTGTGAGAATTGACGAATTGAACGAAAGAGAAAAATATTTTTGGATTTTATGAATATAAAAGAAGTATTTAAAAAGGTGTACAAAGGAATACAATCAAAATGCCTTGATAAGAAAAAGAAGCGAATGAGTTCAGAAGGAGCGAACCCGAAATAGACCGAACGTTCGGTTCATTTCGGTTCATGGTCGAACTTCATCCGAAATAGACCGAACCCAAAATAGACCGAATGTTTGGTTCATTTCGATTCACTCTATTTCTCTTGTTACCTTTATTGAAGCGAAGGCGATTTTGATACAGATTCAGCTTCCATCATTCGTAGGCGTTGTAGAATATTATTGAAGCTCGCTACAAGTAAAGCCTTTGTGAATATATCTGCCAGTTGATCGGTTGTCCTGACGAAGTGAATTTCTACGTTACCATCTTCGACGTGATCCTTGATAAAGTGGTACCTCAGTGCTATATGTTTAGTCTTTGAGTGTTGCACTGGGTTGTGAAAAATCCTAATTGCGCTTTCAGAGTCACAATTTAGTGGGATTTTCTTCAGGTTTAGCCCGTATTCCCTAAGCTGACTTTGTATCCATACGACTTGAGATGTGCATGATGTTGCAGCAATGTGTTCAGCTTCTGCAGTGGAAAGAGAGACACAAGTTTAGTTCTTCGATTGCCAGCTAACCAATTTTCCATCTAAAAATTGGCATCCTCCAGCGGTGCTTTTACGATCTAATCCACAACCACCTAAGTCAGCATCTGAGAACGCTTGAACAAAGAATCATGAGTTGGCTGGATACCACAGACTGAGAGAGGAGGTTCGCTTCAAATAGCGAAAGATGTTTTTCACGGCTTGCACAGTAACAGACTGAAAACATGATGTCAGGTCTACTAGATGTGAGATACATCAAAGACCCAATCATTTGACAATAGAGCGTCATATCAGCGGCTGGTTTCTCCAATGAGGGTGTAATCTTTGTCCCAAAGGCCATAGGCACTTTCACTTTGGAGTCTCTCGTCATCCCAAACTTCGCCAATAGTGTCTTGGTGTATGCCTCCTGATTAATAAAAATGCCTTCGAGTCCCTATCTAATGTTTAATGTAAGGAGAAAGTTAATTGGACCCATTGAGCTCATCTCAAATTTAGTTTCCATGAACTTCCTGAATTCAGCTGTTAAGCTAGAATTCGTGGAGCTAAAGATGATGTCATCAACATAAATTTGGACTATCATAAGGTGGTTACCTTCTCTCTTGCGAAAGAAGGTTGGGTCAACCGAACCTTGTTTGAATTTAGACATTTTTAAGAATCAAGTTAGAGTTTCATACCATGCTCTGGGAGCCTGTTTTAGGCCATATACTGCTTTGTCAAGGACATAACAATGATCTGGATACTTCTCGTTCACGAAGCCTGGCGGTTGCTCAACATACACAGTTTCTTCAAGTTCTCCGTTGAGAAAGTCACATTTGACGTCCATCTGATAGACTTCAAAGTTCTTGTGTGCAGCATGGGCAAGGAAGATAAGAACAGACCCTAATCTTGCAACAGGAGCGAAGGTATCTTCATAATTGATACCTTCTTCCTGACAGTAGCCTTTGACAACCAACCGAGCTTTGTTGTGAATGACAATTCCGTCCTTATCCATCTTGTTTCTGAAACCCATTTGAGGCCAACAACCGATGCATCGTTTGGAGTTTGAATAAGTCGCCATACTTTTTTTCTTTCAAACTCATTTAACTCGTCTTGCATCGCTTGAACCCATTCTGAATGATCAAGGGCAGAAATAACAGTCTTCGGTTCAACTTTAGAAACAAAGGAGTTGAATATGCAAAACTCTACTTGAGAAAAGAGTGCAACTTGTATCGCTTTGATTTGGGATCGAGTTAACACCTTTTCTGAAGATTCCGTAATAATTTGACTTTGAGGGTGATCTGTGGTCCATTTGATAAGCGGTGGGTAATTTGGATAACAATTGGGATCCAATTCAGCATTAACTTCTTCTTCTAATTCTGACAGTATGTCATCATCCGTGACGATGGTGTTCTCCCCCTCGAAGGATTACGCCTGTTCATTACTTGGATTGGTATTCCTTCCTTCGATTGGATTCTCAGAAGAACTTGAAGAATGAGACGATAAGCTCTCCCCCTGGAACAATGAATCTTGATCATGATGAAGATATGGACCCTCCTTTTGGACATTAGGATGGTCATTCGAAGGTTTGCTTGCCTCTGGCCTTTCAGTTTCTTTGGGTTGATCATCAGCCATCTTTTGAGCAGCATCATTGATGATTTGTTTTAGATCATCAACTTTGTTGTCTTTTGCCGTTGATTCAGAATCAATCGCTTTTTGAGGCTCATCAAACAGAAGCAAATATTGCTCGAAAAGATTTGAAATAGAGGTAGTAACTTGACCATTCTTTGGAAAGATTTGTTGCATTGCACCTTCTGTTGATTTCATCTTATTAATATAACTATCGTCAAAGGTGACATAGTATGTTTCTTTGATCTTGTTTGAGCGCTTATTGAGAACTCTATACTCCTTGAAATTCAGGGAGTAACCTAAGAATGTTCCTTCATCAGCCTTAGCATCAAACTTATTTCGATTCTCTCTGGAGTTGAAGATGAAGCATCTTCAACCGAACACATGAAAGAATTTTACATTCAGTTTACGATTATTTAAAATCTTGTAAGGAGTAATGGAGAATCGCTTGCTCAAATACGATCTGTTCTGAGTATAACAAGCAGTAGCAATTGCATTAGCCCAGAAATACAAAGGCAAGGACGCGAAGCATAGCATTGTTCGAGCTGCTTCACACAAAGATCGGTTTTGTCTTTCAACGATACCATTTTGATGTGGAGTGTATGGGGCTAAGAAATTATGAATCGTTCCCGTTTCAGCAAGAAAGTCTTCAAAATCTTTGTTCTTGAATTCCAAGCCATTGTCGCTTCTCACGTTACGAACAACTTTCCTTAGTTGAGTCTCTATTTGTTTTATAAAGAGCTTAAGCTTTGGAGTAGCTTCAGACTTTTGCTTCAAGAAGAATACCCATGTAAATCGAGAGAAATCGTCCACTATAACCGGAATGTACTTGTTTCCACCAATGCTTTCAATGGACGAGGGTCCACACAGCTTAATATGTAACAGCTTTAATGGTTCTATCACTTTTGTATTGATAATAGAAGGATGGATTTGTGTGCTTTGCTTTCCCATTTCACAGGCAACACAGAGATGTTCTTTGTTAAATTTTAGAATTAGAAGACCTCGAACATGATCACCTAAAACCAGCTTGTTGATATCCTTGAAATTCAGATGAGAAAGTCTTCGATGCCATAACCAACTTTCGTCTGAGTGAGCCTTCGTAAGTAAGCAAACTGTTGGTTTACCTCGAATTGGGTTGAGGTTCAAAGGGTACATTTCGCCTTTTTGCTTTGACTTCAGCAGAACGTTGTTGGATTTCTTCTAGACAATCTCTGATCCTTCATCATCAAATGATACCTTCAATCCAATGCCAACTACCAGTTGTGAGATGCTGATAAGGTTGTGTTGGAGCCTTTCAACATACGCCACTTTTCTTATAGAGAAATCGCCATTAGTGATCATTCCATAGCCTTTGATAGTACCAAATAAGTTGTTGCAGTACTTCACAATACCACCATCCTTGAGAGACCGAATCTCCCTCAGTTTTTCCTTCCTCCCTGTCATGTGACGCGGGCAGACAGTATCAATGTACCATTCTTCGTCAAACTGCGCGTCACGTATAACCTGCAAAATATTAAGCACATTTAGGAACCCAAAGTTTCTTGGGTCCTTGTGAGCCTTTTACAGGATAGGGAATAGTAAGAGAAATATCAACCAAGTAAGTGCGTTTAATTAAAGTTGTTTCTTCTTTTCTTTTTATGGGTAAAACTTTAATTTTGGTTGGTGTAGTAGAATTGGGATTTGTGGTGTTGACGTCAGCATTCTTTTGGATCTCTTTTGGAAGTCTGTTATCTTCTAGAAAGAGTTTTCCTTTTCCCTTTAAATCAATTGAAGGTCGAGAATTGGAATGTGAAGTGTTGGGTTCAAAAGTGGCATAGGATCTTCTGTGTGTCTGATTGGACTTGTAGGGATGGGGACCGAAACTGCCCTTTCGGTTGCTATTGGGTGGAGAGCCGAGACCGCTCTTTCGGTTGATATTGCTTTGAGGACTGAAACTCTCCTTTCGGTTGAGGGACTGAAACTCTCCTTTCGGTCGAGGGACCGAAACCATCCTTTCGGTTCCTTCCAGTTGAGGGACCGAAACTACCCTTTCGGTTGACGTTCTTCTGAGGACCGAAACTACCCTTTCGGTTCCTTGATTCTTATTGAGATTTATGCTTCCCCTCGATCCTTATAAAGTGAGGATTTTGTGATCTCCAAAACTGTTTTCTTTCTGAGAGATTTTTCTTATATCTCATATTTTTTTTGCTGTTTTCGATCAGCTACCTATTTTGGATTTCTGTGGATGTTAGCCTTTTCCTTTGAAGCAGGAGCATAGTTGTCATTCTTCGTTGATGTTTCACTAGTGGTTTGCGAAGGATCGGCCAATGAGGTTTTGGTTCCACTTGTGCTTGGCACATCATATTTTGCAGGCTCATTTAGTGGTTCGGGTATATATCTACCTTTCACTCTCCATGATGTATTATGAGATAGGCCCTTCGTTTCATCAGCGTTGTCTGTTGGTGCTGACCAGAAGAACTCGTCACATCTGGCAGCATTATCTTCTTCAACCATAGCTTTCAATTCTGTAGTTTGTTGTGGGGTGACACCAGGGACCATGTAGACTTGATTTGGAGTGGTTTGTACCTTTTGGTACACAACAACTTTTGCCTTAAGAGTTTTGGTCTTGTCTGTTGACGATCGAGCGAACTCAACAGAATTTTCAGAAATCAAATTTATACGTGTTTCGATTTCGCTCTTGACAAGTTCTGAACAGTCCACCAAATTTTCTACAGAGATTTCACTTAGATCATCATCTTCATTAAGTTCAGATGCGTTTTCAACATCAATTTTATTTTCTAAACTTAATTTGGCATTCAAAGAGTCAAATTTCTATACAGTTTCGGTTCTTAATTTCAATTTATCATTCTTGTCTAACAGATTTTTAAACACGTCCTTGTGGTATTTGTAATTTATGTAGGATTCAATTTTGTCCAGACTGATTTTATATGCAGGAGAGACCTCGTCAGAAGATACAACGCTTTCACATTTGTAGGCTTCAACATCGATTTCATCCTCCTTTAACTCAAGGAACGGTAAAATCATGTGATGTATCCTCTTTCTTATTTCACAATCAAGATGCAATTGAGGGATGTTAAAATAAAGTCTTTTAGCAATCAAACAAAACACATTTCGTTGTTTAAGAAGTTTAAGATTGTCTCTTTGCAAATAAATCGAATCATCCTAAGACCTAATCAACTCTTTCTCCTTTTGCTCTATCCACATCCTCCTTTCCTCACTCTTCGACGATATCCTGCTGATTTGATCAGTTAGGTTAGAATTTGTGACGCGGGTTTGGGTGAGACTGCTACTTATGCTTGAAAATTTTGGTTTTAAGTTATTTAATTCCTTTTCATAGTTAGTAACAGGTATATTTTGGGAAGCAAGAATATTTTGTACCTTCTTGATCAACTCATCACATTCGTTGATCTGTGCACTGACAGGTTTAGCAGCAAAACACCTGTCCTCTCACTCCTTAGGGAAGCAAGAATATTTTGTACGTTCTCCTCTCGTTTGAGACACACCTTCGGTCACCACAAAGCACCTTCCTGTTACAGGTTCTTCTTTCGTCAGCGTTACCTTCCCATGAGTGGGCTTTCTGACTTCTTCATCCTTTGAATCTGTGGACAATACTTCCACACCAACAAATTCATCACGGTTGTTTGTATCCTACACAATTAAAGCATTCATAGTAGTATTGTTAGTAGCTGACTTTCTTTTCTTGATTTCCTCTAGTCTTCTCAGGAGGCTCGCTTCCTCATCGTCATCATTTATCTTTTCTTCTTTCTTTTTCAGCATACAATCTTTTGCAAAATGGTTCTTGCCTCCACAATAATGGCAATCAAATCCTGAGTCTCCACCAACTTTCCCTTCTTTCTTTGACTCTTCAGACTTCGACCCCATCTTCAGTTCCTCCTTGATCTTTTCGGCGCTATAACTTCCCTGCCATTTTCGGTTCTTGTTGGCTGGGAATTTCTTCTTAATGAATTTTCTGGGATTGGATACCATCATGGCATATTCTTCACCGGTTAGATCACAATGGGCAAGATCCAATTCCTCTTCTTCTTCAACTGAGCTTTTTCCTTTAGAGACAAGGCCTAAATAACCCAAATTGGAAACCACACTCTTTTCCTTAGACAGTGCACTTTCATGGGATTTCAAAATACCCAATAGTTTCGCCAGAGAATACGACTTGAACTGTTCATGAGCTTTAATGGTAGATAGAACAGCCATCCATTCGGATCTAAGACCGTTCATGAAATTAACCTTTTGTTCAATAACTTTCCTTTCAATCCCATGCTTTATCATCTTGCTTAAAAGATGATTAAAGCGATCAAAGGTTTGAACTAGTTTCTCTTCGGGCTTCTGCTTGAAATCTCCAAAATCAGAGAGCAAGAGAGTTTGAATTGAATGTTCCAAGTCTTCGTCAGTGGAATACAATTCTTTTAATCTGTCCCAAATCTCTTTAGCAGTGGCACAAGAACTTACCAAACGACACGTATCTGACTACAAAGCAAACCTTATCATTCTCAAGGCCTTGATGTTGCAATGAAACTTTTCTTTCTCGTCTTGAGGAATATCTTTGACATCGTTAACAAGCTGATTGGACTCCTTCTGAGTTTTGACAATCTTTGAGGTGCTTGAGTGAGCGAATGGGCCAACAGTGATTGCTTCCCAGATCAAGTATCCATTATCCTCCGATCCAATCACATAATCTTCAAAGTGATGTGTCCAAACTTCATAGTCTTGTGTATACAAGATCGGTATCCTTGTTGTAGAACCAATGCTGTTGGAGATGTTGATTTGCTTGGTTTGTGAATCATCCATGGACATTGTAATGACTTTTGATCGATTACCTGTAAAATATCAAACTTGTAATATATCGTTAGGGTTAGATCAACGATTAATGAGATACGTCAATATAGAATGACGGCTCAATTAATATCAATCAATGCGGAATTAAAAACCCTAATAACTTCTTCGACAGAAGAGATGTGTATGAATTACACAGTCTCCTGCTCTGATACCAATTGATGAGAATAAACTCTAGATCAATTTGATCTTTCACAGGAAGAATATGAAAATCAAACAAACACAGTATGAGTATGAACACTAAATAGAATCAGATATGTGCTTATGATTCAACAAAGTCACGCCTCAGCAAAGCTCGACAAAGAACTTCCGCTGTAGAGGTGAGCTAGGGTTTACAAAATTCAATAAGAAAAATAACTAAAGCCCTTTCTCCTAAGACTGCATGCACGCAGCTTATATACTAAACCCTAGAACAAAAACATGCACGGTTGGACAGGTCCAATACCGGCAATCAAAATTGGGCTAAGGACCGAGCCCATGACACAACATAATAATCCCAACAAAACCAACCCAAGACACATCAGAATAACTAAAACCATCATCAACATACCTACCACTACCGGCCAACCAGTACGACACTCATATCTAACCCATATTGTGACATCCCCAAAATCTCGGCCAGAAAAGACCGTTTTCATTTATGCTTTTTAAACATTTTCAGAGTAAATCCTTTTGATTTTTAAAGAGATGTGGAATTTGTTCCCAAAAACAAAACAGGATAAAATAGATCTTTTATCAAAACATTTCATAAAGAAATATAATTTCATTTCATAATCAAAATCGGGATGTCATGTTCCGTTACAAACCATAAAGCATAAACGATAACATTACAAGTCATTCAACAAATATATACATATACAGACTTGTAAACAAAACAACTTGATGATTCATCCATCTTATGCCCTATTGCGCCACTTCCTGTAATACAAATAAACTGAGTGGGTCAGGCTTGGGAGCCTGTGAGCGTGTAGGGTTTTCAACCCACAATAAATAATTATATTTAATTCAACAATTAACAATAACCCGATTACCCATTCCCGTTATCCTCACTTTACGTCCCTAAAACAACATCTATTATAAGGGACCTAATCTAGGATTTTCATCGAGACGGACATTACTGCGAAGGGGCTTCCTTAGCAATAAATATCCTAAAGGCAACCATGAAGGGTATAGAGTAGACCGGTGAACACGTCGTTCACAACACCTACAGGTTATGAGCCTGCTAGTGTTCCACAGGACTGTCTAGAATATTCTGTGGTCGTCATCCATACTCTACTGAATGACTAGAATAACACCAACAACATCGAGGCTTCTCATCTGTTTATTACACACGAACTATCTACCCATGTTCTACCCAACATATTAGTAGATAAAAATATACACTTTTATACATAGTTTAAAACCTGTATAGCATGCTCGATCAATACATTTTTCCACATAATAGAAGAGGCACACACACATAACACGTATTTCATAGAGAATAAATCAGATATATGAGATAGAAGAAAGTGAATATACATTCACACATATAATCAACAAAGTATACACATAACACGTATTTCGTATAAAATACTTCATAATAATGTGTTAGAAGAAAATGACTACACACTCACCTGATCAGAAGATGATCGGGCAGTACTACGGCTTGTAGAAGTAGTGTTTCTCCGTAGATCTGTAAGATCTTCACAAAAATCGGGCTCCTTGCGGGCAGGGCTTCGGCTCGGAAATCTCACTTCTCTGGATCCTCATGGCTTCGAATCTTGCTTCGGGGCTCGGGAATAATACCGGGCTTCGGGGTATAAACGACACGCAAATCGAGGCAAAACTTAGAGAGAAAGGAAGAAGTTTGCAAAAGAAGGAAGTTGCCCTCGTATGCCCCTTTTATAGGGCTGAACCCTCGCATTACGCTGGGCATAACCCGGGTAAGTCCGGTGACTCCTCTTCGGATAATATCGGATTTCTTAATTAAAATTTTATTTTAATTATTTAATAAACTTCAAAAATTCATATCTCCTTCATACGAACTCCATTTTCGACGTTCTTTATATCCACGCGTAGGTGAGACTACGCTCTACAGGAAAAACTTCGTTATAAATTCATAACTTCTTCGTCCGACATCCGTTCTCGCCTAACTTTTCATCGTTTCACTACTAACAACGAGATCTTCGATTCTTGTTTAGATTGTTTCGGCTAAAAACCGCTCGATCTCAAATCGAGTGTTCGGAGTGTATACTGCCAAGTCGAAACTTCAGAAAATCATAACTTCCTCATACGAAGTCAGATTCAGTGTTCTATATATATTCGAAAATCTCGTTTCGGCCACTACAACTTTATGCAAAGATATCGAGTTTATTTTACACATAAATTTTGACGCTCATTTTATTTTTAATTCATTAAATTATAATAATTAAGAAAACACACACATAATTCACATAATTCACATAATTCATAAGTAATACATTTTTATTATTTCAAATTGGGATACAAAGGTTAACCTAGACTATTACATTGCTAAAAATGGCAAGCCCAGAAACACGGGCGTTACAATTCTCTCCACCTTAGAATGATTCCGTCCCCGGAATCACACATCAACAAACAAATGTGGATAGTGACCCATCATGTCACTCTCCGTCTCCCAGGTGAGATTTGGCCCATTCGTGTGTTTCCAACGGACAAGCACTAATTCAACCATCTTACGTCGCAATTTCTTAGTCTTCCGGTCAACGATTGCCTCTGGTTCTTCAATCAACCTTTTGTTTTCATCAATTCTTAACTCCGAAAGTCGAATCATGTCGGGAACTTCTCCCGTGAACTTCCTCAAGTAACACACATGAAAAGTGTTATTAATTCCATTCAGTTCTTCGGGTAGTTCGAGCTTGTAAGCTTGGTTCCCAATTCTCTGAAGAACTTTAAACGGTCCAATAAACCTTGGACTTAACTTTCCCCTTTTTCCAAATCTTATAAGTCCCTTCCACGGCGAGACTTTAAGCAAAACCGAATCTCCAACTTCAAAAGTCATCGATCTTTGCTTTTTGTCAGCATAGCTCTTTTGACGATCCTGAGCTGCTAACATCCTCTCCTTAATTATTTTCAACTTTTCAGCAGCTTGATGGACTATCTCTGGTCCCATAAGCTGCTTTTCCCCAGCCTCAAGCCAACAAGACGGCGTACGACACTTCTGTCCGTACAAAGCTTGATAAGGTGCCATCTTAATGCTCGAGTGGAAACTATTATTATAGGAAAATTCTACTAATGGTAAATGTTCATCCCAGTTACTTTGGAATTCTAAGGTACATGCTCTTAGCATATCTTCAAGTGTTTGTATCGTCCGTTCGCTCTGACCATCAGTCTGCGGATGGTAGGCTGTACTTAAACACAGCTTGGTACCCAATTCCTCTTGTAGACTATTCCAAAATCGTGAGGTGACACGACTATCACGATCTGACACAATCGTTAATGGAACACCGTGAAGCCTCACAATTTCCTTCATGTAATAATTCGCAAGCTTTTCCATAGACCATTTCTCATTGGCTACTATGAAATGTGCACTCTTAGTGAATCGATCAACGACCACCCAAATCATGTCGTGACCACTTTTTGTTCTGGGTAGTTTGGTGACAAAATCCATCGTGATGTCCTCCTAATTTCCCATAGGCACATGCAAAGGTTCTAAAATCCCGTATGGTTTCTGATGTTGTGCCTTGACTTTTTCACAGGTCACACACTCCGCCACATACTTCGCAATGTCGAGCTTCATCGTTGGCCACTAGTAATAGGGTTTCAGGTCCCTATACATCTTTGTGCTACCGGGATGAATGGATTACATGGTTTTCTGAGCTTCTTCCATCATAAGATCTCTTATTCCTCCTGACTTAGGTACCCAAATACGATCTTGGAATACCTTCAGTCCATGATCGTTTGTATCGAACACCAACATTTTACCTAAACGTTCCTCTTTCGGGTCATTCTTTTCAGAAGCTTCCCTTTGAGCTTTCTTTATACTCTCCACAATTGTTGAGACAACTTTTATTCTCAACGCTCTTGGCCTTTTTCTTCCAAGATTGACTTTCCGACTGAGAGCATCAGGAACAACATTTGCTTTACCGGGGTGGTAAAGTATCTCACAGTCGTAGTTTTTAAGTAACTTTAGCCAGCGTCGTTGTCTCATATTCAATTCCTTTTGACTAAAGAGATATTGGAGACTCTTATGATCAATGAACAATTTGCACTTTGTTCCATAGAGGTAATGCCTCCATATCTTCAGGGCGAAAACTACCGCTGCCAATTCCAGATCATGAGTCGGGTAGTTCTTTTCGTGCTCTTTTAGCTGTCGAGACGCATACGCGATCACCTTATCTCTTTGGGTCAAAACACAACCCAATCCAACACCAGACGTATCGCTATAAACATGGAAGTCTTCAACTCCATTGGGTAGAGAAAGAATCGGTGCCTCGCATAGCTTCTTCTTTAGTTTCTCAAATGCTTATTTATGCTTATCACTCCAAGCATAAGTAGTTCCATTGTGGGTCAAAGCTATCAATGGACTAGCGATCGAAGAAAAGCCTTGGATAAACCTTCGGTAATATCCAACTAATCCTAAAAAGCTTCGGATCTCCGTGGGACTTTTTGGTTGTTCCCACTTCATTACAGCTTCAATCTTTGCTGGATCAACCATTATACCTTCTTTGCTGACCACGTGACCCAAGAATTGGACTTCTCGAATCCAAAAATCACATTTGGAGAACTTAGCATACAACTTCTCCTTCTTCAAGACTTCCAAGACTTCTTGCAAGTGTCTTCCATGCTCTTCTTGGCTTTTCGAATAAATCAGAATGTCATCTATGAACACTATCACAAATTTATCAAGGAACGAATTACAAACCATGTTCATTAAATCCATGAATGCTGTTGGAGCATTGGTTAGTCCAAACGACATAACCAAAAACTCGTAGTGTCCATATCGTGTTCTGAATGCAGTCTTCTCTATATCCTGCTCTCTTACTTTTAGCTAATGATATCCTGACCTTAGGTCGATCTTTGTAAAATAACTTGAACCTAGTAGTTGATCGAACAGGTCAGCAATCCTCGGCAACGGATATCTATTCTTTATTGTTGCCTTGTTCAACTCTCTGTAATCGATGCACATCCTCATACTTCCATCTTTCATCATTACGAATAACACCGGAGCTCCCCGGGGCGATGAACAAGGTCTAATGAAACCTTTGTCCAATAACTCCTGAAGGTGCATCATCAGCTCCTTCATCTCCGTCGGTGCTAGTCGGTAAGGTGCTTTTGCTATAGGCATCGTTCTGGGCAACAAGTCGATACAAAATTCTACTTGCTGATCGGGCAGTAATCTAGGAAGATCTTCGGGAAATACTTCCGGATAATCACATACGACAGGAATATTCTGCATCACCTTCTTTTCCTTCTTAGCATCGATCACGAATGCTAAATATGATGTAAACCCCTTGGTCAAAACTTTCTGGATTTCATTAGGGAAATGATTCCAGAATTTACTCTGCGTTTGTCTCCATATACCATAAACGATTCTTTCCTAGGCGGGTTCACTTTCACTATTTTCTTTCTGCACAATATCTCGGCGTCATTGGCGCTAAGCCAATCCATTCCCAACACGATGTCGAAACCATTAAGTTCTATAGGCAATAATTCCTCGTGGAACTTATTCCCATTCAAGTCAATTAAGATGTTTTTCATACGATGGCTAACAGGTACAAACTTGCCACTAGCAACTTCGTCTAATAAAGCATTATCTAGTCTATCGACGTGCAAAGCTAGTTTTCTACCAAATTCATGCGAAATAAAGGAGTAGTTGGCTCCAGAATCAAATAAAATTTGGGCAGACAATTTATTTACGAGAAAGGTACCTGAAGCAACATCAGCTTCATCTTTGGCAGCTTCCAGTGTCATCTGGAATGCTCTCGGCTTCGGCTTTGGCGGAATGTTGGGTTTTGCTGCCTCCTTCTTCTTTGGACAATCTCTTGAGATGTGCCCTTCCTCACCACAACCATAACAAGCATTCTTGGTGAGGGTGCAGTCGTTGGCATAATGCCCTGGCTTTTCACATTTGAAGCATGTGGTTTCCCCGCCGCACTTCCTATGGTGCTTCTTCTTACACTTGTTGCACCATTTCGCCTCTACCTTTCCTCCACTTCCTCTCGAACCAGATTTCGAGAATTTACTTTTCTTGTTGGAGCCTGAAGATCCCTCGAATTTCCTCTTTTCACCAACCTCTGACCATTCCAGACCTTTTTCCCTGATCTGGGTCTCAACATTTCTAGCAGCCCAGATGGCGGCTTTCAATGTAGTTGCTTGCTTAACCATTGGACCATAGTCCGCTGGTAGTCCGTGGGAAAATTTGTTGACCTTAGAGAGTTCTGTTGGTACGAAATATGGGATAAACTTCATCTTTTCTGTGAAACTAGCAGCGTATTCAGTAACGCTCAATTTCCCCTTCTTCAAATTCTGAAACCCATTACTGATTTCCAGAAGGTCCTGCTCGGAGCAGTATTGCAGTTTCAGTTGTTCCACAAAGTCTTCCCAAGACATTTTGCTTGCTTCTCCCTTGGTCATAGAGTCATCTAACAGCTTCCACCAACTCAACACGCCAGATTTTAGCAGAGGGATCGCAAGAGCGGTCTTCTGCCTGTTGTTGCATTCGCAACTTTCAAACATAGTCTCCATTTCGGAGATCCAGTCCATAACTTGTACCGGCGTCGGGCTTCCGGATAGACATGGTGGTTTGGACGCCATGAAATCCTTATACTTGCACCCACGCCCATTTTTCCTCCATACTGGTTGTTGCGTCTAACCACTGGTGGGTCGTCTTGACCAATGATCCCACTAAAGTTTTCTCCTTCAGACTGCCCTCCATTCTCCTCAGGCTCTTCCACTTGAATTGACAGTTCTTCACGATTCTGCCTAAGCAGATGTCTTGTTTCTTCCATCTGATGATCCAAGATCGTTTGAATCATCATTTTTATACCAGCCATTGTTATTGGCTCAGGTACTGCTGCTACGACAGGTATTTGCTCAATCACTGGCGGTTGATTCCTGTTTTCATCAGCATTTCCCAATCCACTCCTCGTTCTCACCATTTTTGATCTATACACTGAATAAGGCGAAATTAGATCCTTGTTCACGATAGAATTTCAAGTCATCCTTATTACTCCAAACGATTAGATGCTAGTTCTAATAACGTAGACATACGCTTAAAATCCTAGACACATAAGGTTTCCAGATCCGGTCGGCAACAGACCATAGATCCGAACAAATAATATCATATATGGCAACATATAACATTTAGCACATAAAAGCATTTTAGGCAACTTCCTAAAATAAACTAGTGCTCGTGTCTGGAATATAACAGACACACATCTAACAACCTTCACTTAGCATTCTAAGTATAAGTCTAGAAATCCTGCAAATTCCTAGTTCGCTTAAACTAATGCTCTGATACCAACTATGACATCCCCAAAATCTCGGCCAAAAAAGACCGTTTTCATTTATGGTTTTTAAACATTTTCAGAGTAAATCCTTTTGATTTTAAAAGAGATGCGGAATTTCTTCCCAAAAAAAACATGATAAAATAGATCTTTTATCAAAACATTTCATAAAGAAATATAATTTCATTTCATAATCAAAATCGGGATGTCATGTTCCGATACAGACCATAGAGCATAAACGATAACATTACAAGTCATTCAACAAATATATACATATACAGACTTGTAAACAAAACAACTTGATGATTCATCCATCTTATGCCCTTGCGCCACTTCCTGTAATACAAATAAACTGAGTGGGTCAGGCTTGGGAGCCTGGTGAGCATGTAGGGTTTTCAACCCATAATAAATAATTATATTTAATTCCACATTTAACAATAACCTGATTACCCATTCCCGTTATCCTTACTTTACGTCCCTAAAACAACATCTATTATAAGGGACCTAATCTAGGATTTTCATCGGGACAGACATTACTGCGAAGGGGCTTCCTTAGCAATAAATATCCTAAAGGCAACCATGAGGGGGATAGAGTACACCGGTGAACACGTCGTTCACAACACCTACAGGTTATGAGCCTGCTAGTGTTCCACAAGACTGTCTAGAATAGTTTGTGGTCGTCATCCATACTCTGTTGAATGCCTAAAATAACACCAACAACATCAAGGCCTTTCATCTGTTTATTACACACCAACTATCTAACCATGTTCTACCCAATATATTAGTAGATAAAAATATACATTTTTATACATAGTTTAAAACCTGTATAGCATGCTCGATCAATACATTTTTTCCACATAACATATGAGGCACACACACATAACACGTATATCATAGAAAATAAATCAGATCTATGAGATAGAAGAAAGTGAATATACATTCACACATATAATCAACAAAGTATACACGTAACACGTATTTCGTATAAAATACTTCATAATAATGTGTTAGAAGAAAATGACTACACACTCATCTGATCAGAAGATGATCGGGCAGCACTACGGCTTGCAGAAGTAGTGTTTCTCCGTAGATCTGGAAGATCTTTACAAAAATCGGGCTCCTCGCGGGCAGGGCTTCGTCTTGGAAATCTCACTTCTCGGGATCCTCGGGGCTTCGGATCTTGCTTCGGGGCTCGGGAATAATACAGGGGCTTCGAGGTATAAACGACACGCAAATCGAGGCAAAACTTAGAAAGAAAGGAAGAAGTTTGCAAAAGAAAGAAGCTGCCCTCGTATGCCCCTTTATAGGGCTGAACCCTCGCATTACGCTGGGCGTAACCCGGAGAAGTCCGATGACTCCTCTTCGGATAATATCGGATTTATTAATTAAATTTATATTTTAATTATTTAATAAAATTCAAAAATTCATATCTCCTTCATACGAACTCCGTTTTCGACGTTCTTTATATCCACGCGTAGGTGAGACTACGCTCTACAACTTTCGTTTAGACTCTGTCGGCTAATTCTGAATTTTATTTTTATTATTTATTTTTAGTAGGCTGGGACAGGAAAACTTCGTTATAAATTCATAACTTCTTCGTCCGACGTCTGTTCTCGCCTAACTTTTCATCGTTTCACTACTAACAACGAGATCTTCGATTCTCGTTTAGATTGTTTCGGCTAAAAACCGATCGATCTCAAATCGAGTATTTGGGCTGTATATTGCCAAGTCGAAACCTTAGAAAATCATAACTTCCTCATACGAAGTCAGATTTGGACGTTCAATATATATTCAAAAACCTCGTTTCGGCCACTACAACTTTATGCAAAGATATCGAGTTTATTTTACACTTAAATTTTGATGCTCATTTTATTCTTAATTCATTAAATTAAAATAAGTAAGAAAACACACACATAATTCACATAATTCACAAATAATACATTTTTATTATTTCAAATTGGGATACAAAGGTTAACCTATACTATTACATTGCTAAAAATGGCAAGCCCAGAAACACGTGCGTTACACATATCACCCCCTTCGGGTTGGAATACCAACATGTCTAATCAATTCAACTATCGAGTTGACATTCTTAGTGTTTGTTGGCCTACTGCCTCAACCCTAACGCTCCCCTTAACCTTCCGTGCCTATGACTTTCAAACCGGGTATCTTGGCCTAGCGCATAAAGCAGGTCCACATCAACCCCATCCAAATACTATAAACGATTAAAAAAAGATCTAACCCGGTTCTCGGAACCTGAATGACGGAACATTCTTGATGTGAATAAATCTTAGATCGATTAGATCTTTCACATGTAAAAGATAAAGATCAAACAAAAATAAACACAATAATATGATGAACGCAAAATGGAATCAACGTTGTGCTTATGATTCAAATATAGTCACGCCTCAGCAGAGCTCGATGAAGAACTTCCACTGTAGAGGCGAGCTAGGGTTTACAAAACTGAATCAAGAAAAATAATAAAAGCGTTAACTACAAATACTACATGCATGCAGCTTAAATACTAAACCCCTAGGACAAAACATGCACGGTTGGACAGGCCAAAACCGGCAAACAAAACTGGGCTAAGGACCGAGCCAATGACGCAACATATATTAGCCCAACAATATCCCCCTTTACGTCAACTGAGGCGAGATATTACTTTCTTTGAGTTGGCTTCACCGTCTTGACCACTTTGAACAGCCGAGGGATAATAGCAAAAAGAGTCTGCCGAAATTGAATGTACCATCTCAGCATATCAGTAAACATCTTCTTGTCAGCAGTGGTGTTTTGATCACACCTCATAATAATCTCCAATATATGCTCCAGGGAAGAAGTTGAGAAGAGGTGTTTGTCAACAAGAGCGAACAAGCATTTATGTCCTTCGCCTCTGACGAACATGACAGTGTGGTACTTTGAATCAATCTTTCCCTTGACCATTGTATTAACATTTCCTGCTCTGCCCATAGTTTTGATCGTGGTTCGCTTGTGAATGGCAGAGGCAATTTCGTGGTGCATCTTTGCTACCTCGTGAATGTAGCACACAAGCATTCGCTTTACATGATCAATGACCGACTGATACTCCTATGGATTTGACAGTAAGATATTGTTGAGGAGTATCCAGTCGTGGGGATTGAGGTTCGCTAGATCACCAAGGGTGAAGCTATGAGCCGAGCCTTCAGAGCCTCGAGTCACCTTGAATTTCACATTAACAAACTTCTCTGCTGAGTAGGTCTTCAGAACCTTGACAGTCGTAATTTTCTTCGAACTCGAGGTCAAGTACTGGGGTTGAGCAAACTCTAGGTAGAACTCCAACAGATCCCTATCCACCTTCGGGTCTGGAGACGGGATAGCAACAGTCGAGTTGAAGCAATGAATGACAAAAGCCTTTCGTGTGATCAGCATATCAAATTGTGCATCTTTGGAGTTATCAAACCTGAACAACATCACAGGCTCAAGCCAAAGTATGCTTGGCTCATCAATGGTACATCGTTGAAGAGAATCAAGAGTCCATTCAGGAAAAATAGACATCTTCTTTTCTAGGAGCTCCTTTTCCTTTTGCTTTTGCTCAAGCTCAGCCTGTTGTTTCTTGAACTTTTCTACTAGCTCTTTATCAGAAGATTTTGTCTTCTGAAAAGGCTTTTCGGGATTTTCAACATAGACATCATCTTCATTATCAGTGTCATCCTCCCCAATTTTCTTCTTCTTTTTCTTGTCTTTATTGTTGACCGAAGCTTCATTACCCTTCGGTTCAGTAGATGGTTTTGGTGCAGGAGGAGGTTGAGTTTTTGCCTTCTCTCCCCCTTGTTTCGGCTGGACACCAGTCACCGGAACTACCTCAATACGACTAATGATGTCCAAGTCTGGCCTGAGTTTGTCAGACAAGTGTCGTCGGATAGTAATGGTGATGATGGGATCATGGACTCCAAGGAGATGAAGTATAATAGAGTGGACATCGCCAACAGAACTTTGTATAACCTCTCTCTCAGATTTGACATCATGGAGCTCAGAAGTGGCAGTACGAAGCTTGAGATTCTACATCTTCAGCTGAGAGGTTCTTCTGTCAAGCTCATCCATGATACGATTCTCTACAACCAACTCTGCCTCCAGTTGGGTCAAGCGATCATTAACATTAGCATGCAGAGTTTCGTTGACAACTTCGATTGCTTGGCGTGCAGCTTCAAGGTTGGACCGTTCAGTTTGAAGAGAACGTTGAAGATTATCCACCGAAGCATTAACAGTTTCAGAATTCTTCTGAGCGGCCGCCTACAAAGATTCTAAAAATAAGCGAGCCTCAAAAATTAGTTTATTGACTTTTGTCGTCGCTTCTTTGAACTCCTTGGTGGAAGCCTCAACAGCGAGGGAGGCTTTCTGGCATTAGGAGGTGGAGGCATCTATAGCCTTAGCTGCAGCAGCAAGGGAGGCATTATGTTCTTCGACAACAGAGGAAAATAAAGCCTTGAGAGTAGCATCTGAGTAAGCCCCAGAGGAAGAGGAGGAAAGCAGTTGATCGAGTTTGTCGTTGACTGCTTTGAGATGACGCTTGGTAACATGCTCATCATCATCTTTGTCACTCTGTACATAGTAAGGACTAAAATAGGTGGAATCAAATTCCAATTCCTCACCGCCTAGAACTGGGGTGGTGTCAGTAGAAGGTGTAGGAGATAATGGTTTGGTAGTGTTAGGAGGTTCGGTTGTTACCGGTGGTTCGGTTGTAACGTGTGGGGTGGGAGCTGTAGAATGAGCCCGTGTAGTAGTGGTAGTGGTGGTAGTGTCTGTGAATATTGGAGTAGGGAAGGGAATAATGGTGGATGGTTGAGAGGTGGGGATAGGAAATATTGGAGGGATGGATACTGGGATAGTAACAGGTAGAGGAGAAGGAGGTTGGGAGCGAACTGGAATGTCTGGGGTAGGGGAGCGAGGCGGGGTGTCACCATGACCCGAAGCCTCATCATCAGAGCTTTCACTCTCAGATTCTGAAGGAGGAGTAGATTTATTTTTTGGGAGGAACATATTGTGTGACAACCCAAAATTTCAATTGTGTATAACATATCAATTCGATAGAAGTTAGAACAGTTGCAGTAAATTTTCATACTTTTGGTATAAGTTTGGGTATTTCAGGATTTACACTTTAAGGGATATCAAGAGAGAGGATGCACTAGGGTATTGTGCAACTCTATTATTCCCAAACTCTATGATATTAGAGTTCAATGCCTAAATAAAATATTTTCTGCCAAAAACCCCAGGAGTATATATAGGATTCTGAGCCATATTTATTCATTTGTTACATTTACAACAAGAGAAAAGCCGAATTCTCTCTCAAGGATCTTCGGGCGTTCATCCCAAATCGTGAGTACTTCTATCCTAGTGTGCTATAGAGCTTGATATGTGTCTAATACACTAGAAATGATAGGAAAACAACTAGATTAAAGAGTTTACGGCCCAAGAAGTTCTTGGACCGTAAACCCTTCTTTAAGGGGAAAAAAGTGCCCTAGTCCCTTCCTCTTGCAATGCAACTAGCTTAGACTCTTATCCTAATGTATTTAGGACTAGAAAACACCCTTATAACACTAAGAGTAAGGTGTTCACGGCCCAAGGAGTTCTTGGACCGTGAACTCCAAACAAAAGGGCCAAGGTGTGCTTTAAACTCTCCTAAAGCCTTGGACACTAGCCTAGATTAGTTCTTAGTTAAATTAGGGACATGAAATCACCAAAAACACCCTTACATGGGAGAGTATGGCCGTAATATCCAAAGGGTTTGGTCCCAGGGCCGTGAACTCCTCAAAGGAGTTATAGAATGCCCTAAACTATTCTAAAGACCTTGCCATTAAGTGGAAATGCTTCTTAGGGACTTCAAGAGCCTCAAAACAACAATTTACCAAGTAAGTATGAGCTAACGGCCGTAAACTCATGAGTTTACGACTGTAAACTCATGAGGTTACAACCGTAAACTCATTTTTTGGTGACATTAGGTTCGTGAACTCCATTAGGGAGTTTTCCTTGAACCCTACACACACTAGCTTGTCCCTACAACACCTAGATGCAATCCTTGAGGCTAATAACACTAGATAAAGGTGTTTAGCATGTCTAGGGTGTCATGAATTTGTTTACTAGTTGTTCATAGACTAATTTGATACATATATGTGATATTATATGTTAACTTGGTTTATAGAGTGTATTCAAGACTTCACTTGACACCAAGGAATCCTACATCTTCAGTTCTTCCGTACCACCCACAACAGGTGAGTTCATACCCCTTAATCATTGTTTTAAATGTTTTTAAATGTTTTATGGGGGATACAAGTAGAATCATGCTAGTTATTATATCAATCACATGTGATTAATAAGCAGCATTCAAATGATTTACTACTCATTAGCCGTTTTACCAAACAGATTTCTTCAAATGATTTTCATAAACGTTTTATATGTTTAAAACTGCTTATTATACACTTTATGTTTTATTTCAAACTCATTTACAATTTTGTTTCCACCAAATGTTTCTTGATACTTAAATTGTTTTATCAAACCAATGCTTTCAACCCGTTTTGTAGATTGACATCAAGTCAACGGTATAACAAAATATAAAACGCGTAATTCAAAGTATTAGGAAAACATCGGGTTTTCCTAGGGTTTTCAATTCATACACCTACAAGATGCATACCAGGTCTAACAATTATTTTTTACATTTATAGAAACAAACAAGCATACTTACGGATCTTCACGCTTTTTACACGATACTCTTTTCAGAAAATATCGGATTTTCTGGTGGTTTTCAAGACAATACAAAACATTATATTTCAAACATTACTTACGAACTCACCAACATTTCATATGTTGACGTTTTTCAAAATACTTGTATTCTCAGGTAACAGGTAAATCGAAGGGAAAATGTACCCAGTGATGTCTTGTTGTTTGTTTAACTAGTATCGAACAATCTATTTTTTTTTTTGGGAATGTAATGTTGTGAAACAATGTACTAAATGTAAACACTACCAGTTGTACGATTTCAATGCATGGTGATGAATGATGTTATGTTTCATGTATATTCACTGTGATGGTATTCAATTGAGTCACAACAGCCCTCGGACGTTTCCGCCGTCTGGTTCGGGGGTGTGACATTAATCGAGCCCTAGGAACCCATATCTATGAATGGAATGCACTGGATTCAAGCAGAATCAAGTGTATAGAGATTGCATGTATGCGACACGATGAGTTGTTCTTCGGACTCGAAGAGTCGAGTCGCGAGTCCCCGATTTTTCCCCTTTCGAGTATGTGAGTAGACCAGTGATCCATAAGTGGACTTAGTGAGTCGGAAGCCATACTCAACAACGGAGGGACTCGGCGAGTTAATGCCCTGACTCGTCGGGTCCAAGGCAATCTTCTTGCCTCAAGAACAGACTCGACGAGTTGTTAATACAACTCGACGAGTCACAGTCTACAGTGTTCATCGGATGAAGATCAACTCGACGAGTTATTCATACAACTCGGAGAGTCGGATAAAGGACCATTGAGTATCAGTTAGGAAGAGAACTCGACAAGTCAATGCCTAACTCGACGAGTAGAGATGGGAGTAAGGAAAATCAACTGGATATGGACTCGACGAGTTGGCAAGCCAACTCGGCGAGCCGAGTCAACTGGAAGTTGAATTTGACTTTGACTTGACTTTGGTTTGGAATCGGTTAGGGGTAAAATAGTCATTTTACCCTGGGAATAGTATCAATGTCTGATTAAGTGTTTTATGGAAATATAGCCGGAGGATCACCGGAGCAGCAGTCAGACATTTGCGGATTAGTTTTTCAGCAGCCAGCCTTTCGAGGTGAGTTACCTTCCAGTAAGGGTGGGTCTAAGGTCACAATGCCAGACCACCAAAAAGGAGTATCTAGTAGATGATTGTCTTCGTGATAATTATCTTGGCTTGGTTATGTGCTTTGGTTGTGAGATATGCCTTTATGATATGTTGTGTGTAGTAGGAATTAGTTTTCCCTAACATCGGTCTCTAGGACAGTAGGGTAGGTCAGTACCCAGTTATGCCAGACTGTATGTTCATGTCTCGTTATTGTATGCTAGCGATAGGGGGTGAGATAGTCCCCAGTACCGGTTGAAAGATATCGATGATGATTATCGGTTGAAAGATACCGATGATGATTACCAGTTGAAAGATACTGATGGTTGTTACTAGTTGAAAGATACCGATGATATTATATGTTATGTGGTATGATGGGTGATCTCACTAAGCTTCGTGCTTACAGTTTTAGTTGTGGTTTCAGGTACCTCTTCATCAAAGGGAAAAGAGTCGGCGGCGTAGCGGCGCATCACACACATGGTTTTCGCACTGGATTTTTTGGGGATCGTACTCTGATTTTCTTTGTTCCCGATGATATTGTTTTCAGACATAACCTTATGTTTTATAATTAATGTAACTTTGACAATGTTTTAGTAACACGCTTTATTACATGTTAAATTTTAAAATGAAATTTTTGGCCTCGAAATTTGGGATGTTACAAGTTAGTATCAGAGCCCTGGTTTGAGGGATTCGGACACACCCTCGGGGGTGTCTGGACTCAAACCGAGGGACTAAAAGATTTTTACAAGGAAAATGGTTTTCTAAAATCTAAAATGGGAAGTTTTAAGAAAGACGAAGTGTGTGATCCGTGCGACCGGCCGGGCTCAAGTAAGTTTTCCCCAAGATAGCCATACTTGTTATGTTATGTTGTATGGTTTTGATTCAGAAAACTTCATGCTAGAATAGGACTAAGGATCTAGGAGGATGCCTTGTGTGCCTGATATATGATTCTTAGAATTGCATGTTAGTTAGGGCTAAGGATATGACAACCCGAAATTTCCATTTTATACGAACATTATCTATTCAATAGAAGCTAGACCAGTTTTAGTGAATTTTAGACTTTTCCGAATAAGTTTGTGTACATTAGGGTTTACGTTTAAGGAGATATCAGGAGAGTGGATGCTCTTGGGTTTGTGAAACTTGAGTATTTCAAAACTTCATAATATTAGAGTTCATTTCTGGAATAAAAATATTTTCTGCCAAAAATATCTCAGGACTATAAATAGATTTCTGAACCAAATTCATTCATTATTCACATTTCCAACTAGAAAAAAGCCATTTTCCCTCTCACGGATCTTCGGGTTTTCATCCCAAATCGTGAGTACACTTCTCTGGTTGTTTTATAGTGCGTATTATATGCTTAATAACATAGATTACATGTCAAATATGCGAGTTTCGGGAGTTTCCAGCCCAAGAATGTTCTTGGGGACTCCAAAATGAGGTTTAAATGCTTACTAGTCCCATTTCCTTGTTAAGTAACTAGCTTAGGATTATTGATATGTATATTTGAGGCTAGAAAATAATCAAAAACACCAAGCTTAGGGTGTTCACGGCCCAAGAACTTCTTGGACCGTGAACTCCAAATTCAAGGGCCAAAATGTGCCCTAATCACTCTTAAAGCTTTAGACATTAACCCCCATTTATTCCTAGCTAATTTGTGGACTTTAAAACATCAAAAGCACCCCTTAAAGGGAGTTTACGGCCAAGGAAATACTCATAGGCCGTAAACACCAAATAAGGGCACCAAAGTGTGCCTAGGGTCATCATTAGCCTTAAACAAATGCTTAGAAATTATCCTACTTGTGCTTGGGACTTGAGAGAATAAAAATACCCATCCCTTGAGATTTTCCGGTTGTAAAATCCAAAAGAAATGGTCTTTTGGCCGAAAACTCCTTAAAGGAGTGTATTAAGGCCCTAAACTACCCAAAGGATTAAACCACCGTGTAAGACTTATTCTAGAAATCAAATAGCACTTTAAAACACCATTTACCACCAAGTTGGGAGTTCACGGCCGTAAACTCAAGGGTTTACGACCGTAAACTCCTTGTGTGGAGTTTATTGAATGTTAAACACATATATATGGCCCTTTGGTACATTTAACCCCTTTAGCCTTGTCCCACAACAACTTATACGCAACCATTAAGACCTATAACACTTATGCAAAGTGTTTACATGTTCCTGAGTGTCCCAACTAAATTTATTAGTTATTATTTGGCTAATTAATTACATATATGTTCAAAATACGATAACTAGGCTCGTGCGTGTGAACAAGTCTCCGTTTGCCACCTAGCACAGTATCTGACACTTCAATCCAATCCACTCACCTCAAGTGAGTTCATACCCCTTTAATTAACCTTTGAAATACTTTTAAATGTTTTAAATACTTTTATGGGGGGATACAAGTTAAATACTTATAGTTATTACATCAATCACATGTGATTAATAACTAGAAAACCAATGATTTTATCACTGTTCAAACTGTTTATCAAACTGCTTTACTTCAAAATGTTTTACAAACTCTTGTACTTATCAAATACTTTTATATAAACTGTGTTATACTTCTTATAAATTGCATGCCCATATATGTATAGATATATAAGCAATGTTTAAAGGACTTAGGAAGGCCATCCTCCCTATTTCCTTTTTCTTGATTTGGATGTGGTCTGGTGGGATTTCGGGTAACCGTCCGAAGGTCGTTTCAATATTAATTATATATCAAATGTACATATATAGACATAAAAGTACTTCCATATTCCTGCGTATTAGTCACATCATTAGTAAGTTACCATCGGGGTAACACAAGATCATACTACTACAATTTCTAGATCAATGAGTCAGTTCATTCATGAGTCAATACTTATTACTATGAGTACATATACAACTATACTAGAAAGAGAACATATACAACTATACTAGAAGGAGAACATATACAACTATACTAGGACGAGAACATATACAACGTACTAGAACACGTAACATTACATTACATATACAAGAATACGTTAACAATTGTGATCCACTGTATCGGAGCATGCCTTAAATGTCATGGCCCGAGTTGTAGCCAGAATTCTCTTGGAGGGAGAGTGTGAGTTTGCGTATATATCTATATTGGAATGACTATCCTACACCTTGCTGCTAGCTACAGCCGGACCTGCAGGTCTGCGGGTGCCAAACGTCATTCCGTTATTACGACCATTCGTATGTTGTTGTTACCAGTCGATAGTATGGTGCAATTATTCACATGATACCTTAATATAAATCCGGTTTAAGGTAGTTAGTATAGCAGTAGTTCCTATAATACAACACTACAGTACTACAATAATTTGCCCATTACATATATTTAGTGATTTGTTCACTTAAACATTAATGTACAAACTATATTTTGTTAAATGATAGTTACACTTGGGAAATTAAGCACTTTTACAACAAACGAGCATACAAAACAGTTAAGCCTTGGTAGAAGGCTACTTTAATAGAAAATATAGGTTTTTCTGAGAGATTCAAACTTTTACAAACACTTACAAACATTTACATAAACTTTTACAAACTTACACTTGAGACATGTTCAAACGTTTTGATAACAAACATCGACACTAAAATACTTATGAACTCACCAGCTTAATGCTGATAAACTCTTTCAAAATAACTTGTATTCTCAGGTCATCAATAGACAGGTACCGAGGCCAGCTTTTGAGAAGATGGAGCGCATCCAAGACTCATCTTATTATTTTGATTTACATTATTTTTAGTGTCTATAACTGTTCAGAACACGCTTATATTAAAATTATATATTTAATGCAATGGATGATGTTGTATGCTTCTTTACATTTACCGTGTTGTGATACTTTACATGACGTCCTCCGCCCCAGAATGTTTCCGCCGTTCTTGGTTTTGCGGTGTGACAGATTGGTATCAGAGCATTGTTTATAGTGAATCAAGTATATCAACCCATAAAAGATATACTAAACTATAAACCCAATAGGGATTAAAGCACTCTGACGAAGAGTCTATACTTTAAATATTAAAATATTTAATTAAGTATACTAGTTTGCATTCATACTAAAATCAGTTTCACAATGACAAGAACAAAAGTATTACGATTGTTAAATATCACAAGTGAGCTCGGGGATGTATGGTCCTTCCTGGGAATGGCATAGCCTGATCAACTATGTTGGTCCGAGGAGTGATTAGCATATGCCCTAGAATGGTTGTGATATGTTAACAAGTCTAAAAACATACCAACAATACCACAAGAATATCAGTAGCACTTAAACTTAAAATACTATAGGTGTATTTTGTACTACTAGCTACATATATACTATATTCTTATACCTCTCTTCTCGCGTAGATTTAAATGGCTGGATTCCATCACGGCGACCCGTACTTTCCAAATGAAGGCAATGTAGGGTGGATCGAAGAAGAGCCCGAAGATGAGCAACCAATCCCTTTGGATGATCACCTCGTAGAAGGATTTTCTGATGGATCTGACTCCGAGCCTGAAGTCAACAACCTACTGCTAGTAGGTCAAGCCCCGAACAACAACCCCCGACCAGCTTTTCCAGGTCCTACTCCCTTGTGGGCAACCAACTTGAATCGCTGGAGTGATGAACAGAGTCAACCCTTACCTTACTTTGGGGACCGAAGCTTTTACAACGTCAGTGATGGTGGTTCTGGTGACCGAGCTCTGCCCTTCATTTTCTGCAGAATAGCTCGTAATGTTGAGCAAGGTCGAGCAGCCATCGACCGGGTCATGGAGATTGATGCCAACTCTGGTGTTAACACAGTCCGCATCCGCCTTCTTGAAGAAGACATGGAACGGACCCGGAGAACCAATAAAACCCTGCAGCAACAGCTGGCTGCCTCCCGAGCTGAAGTCTTGGAACTTCAAGCCCGTCAGAGGGCTCAGGAGCGACACATTCAAGACGTGTTTCGTCAAGTGTCAGACCTCAGGTCTCGCCCGAGGAATTCCCATCGCCGTTAGATGATGTCTAGTACATATTTGTCTTTTGGTTAAGGAATAGCCTTTAAGATTTGTGCTCTAAGTAGCACTTGTCTGTAAAATATTCCTAACTTTCAGTACTCTAATTAGGAATCTAAGAACTGACAAACTTTTCCGTATGGTATGATGTAAGACCTACTGTTAGGTCGATTTTCCCTGAACTTATTACATCGGTAATACCAGTATTATTGACGTCTATCTAATCTGTGGGAAAAATCTGTACACTTGTGTTTTCCTACTAATGTTCTTTGTTGTGATTTCAAACACTCATTCAACTGTTGGGCTATGGTTAGTTAGTCCATGTGTCACTCTCACCTTACTTACAAATTGATTCTTACCATTTTTCTTATCTTTATAAACTTATAGCTGAAAGATGCCTCCTCGCAAATCTCCCCGGAATAACCCTGCATCTCCACCGCCTCCTCCGCCTTCGGTCATCGATACTGCAGCCTTGAATGCTGCCGTAGCTGCAGCAGTGGCAACTGCCATGGCTCAGTATCACTCATCTGATGCCAGCAGAGGTGGAACCCCTGTTGAATCAATTCCGGTTGAAACCCCTATGCGCTTGAGAGAGTGCTCCTACAAGGATTTCACCAATTGCAAGCCGAAGTCTTTCCATGGCACCGGCGGAGTCATTGCCCTCTCGCAATGGTTCGAGAAGACTGAATCAGTCTTCGAAATCTGTTCATGCCCTGCTGCGAGCAAAGTCAAATATGCCGCATGCACCTTTGAGGGAAAGGCCCTGACGTGGTGGAACGACCACGTTAAAGCTCTAACCCTCGTCGTAGCCAACAACATGGGCTGGGAAACAATGAAAGACCTCATGATTGAGGAATACTGTCCGAGGGGCGAAATCCAGAAATTGGAGCAGGAACTTTGGAACCTGACTATGAAGAGCACCAATGTGGTCGCTTATACTGCCAGATTCAATGAACTGGTGGCCCTCTACCCCAATATGGTTCCCACTGAGGGGAAAAAGATCGAAAGGTACATATGGGGGCTAGTGCCTCCGTATCAGGGGAATGTCCTATCATCAAACCCCGCTACCTTCGACAGTGCCAAGCGACTGGCACAGCGACTCATTGACCATGGAGTCAAAACCCCGGCAACAACAACCCTAGCCATCCCGGAACCTTCCAAACCCACAGACACTAAGCGGAAGCTTTGGGACGAAAAGAAGAAGCAGCGAGCTGCCAAAAAGCAGCAAATTGTGGCAGTGCATGCTGCGGTAACCCCTACTGCTGCTACTACTCCGGTGAAGCAGTATGCTGGAAGTTTTCCTAAGTGCAACAAACGCAACTTCCACCGCAACGGCCCCTGCTGTGAAATGCAATGCTCTAACTGCAACAGGAAATGCAATGCTCTAACTGCAACAGGAAAGGACACACCGTCCGTATCTGTAAATTCCCGGCGAGACCGATCACCCAAGTCCCCGGCTCTGGCTCGAGCCCGACCTGCTATGGATGTGGCGAAGCAGGCCACTATAAGAGGGATTGACCTAAAGCGAAGAATGCTGGAGGAGCAGGGAGGGTACTAGAAATAGGCCATGGGGAAGCGGTTGCTGACCCGACAGTGGTGACTGGTACGTTCCTCCTCGATAACTCCTATGCATGCATTCTGTTCGATAGTGGAGCGGAGCGAAGCTTCGTAAACCATAAATTTGCTCGCATGCTTAAGCAACAACTACACACACTTAAGGAACAATTCACAGTAGAAATGGCTAATGGAAAAACTGAAAGTACGAATAGCATATACTTAGGTTGTACCCTAACTCTAGATAACCATTCATTCCCAATCGACCTCATGTCGGTCTCAATAAAAAGCTTCGACGTTATCATTGGGATGGATTGGTTAAGTCTTCAGCGCGCCGACATCATGTGCTACGAGAAAGCAGTCCGTCTAAACCTTCCGTCTAACGAAACTCTTATTGTCTGCGGCGACAAACCCGGTGCGAGTCTTCGTATTATATCACGTATTCAAGCACAGAAATATCTGCATAAAGAATACCATGCATTCCTTGCTCACGTCGTCGATACGACCCTCGAAACGAAAGAACTAAAGAACATCCCAGTAGTGAGCGACTTCCCCGACATTTTCCCAGAAGAGCTACCTGGATTACCTCCGCACTGACAGGTCGAGTTCAGAATCGACTTAGTCCCCGAAGCTACCCCAGTAGCCAAGTCGCCCTATCGTTTAGCACCAGCTGAGATGCAGGAAATCTCTGGTCAACTTGACGAACTGCTCAGCAAGGGCTTTATAAGACCAAGTTTCTCACCTTGGGGAGCACCGGTCTTGTTAGTTAAGAAGAAAGACGGATCATTCCGTATGTGTATCGACTACAGAGAACTCAACAAACTGACGGTCAAGAATCGTTACCCTCTGCCTCGCATAGACGATCTATTTGACCAACTGCAAGGGGCGAACTATTTTTCCAAACGTGATCTGAGATCCGGATATCACCAGTTACGAGTACTAGAGGAGGATGTGCCGAAGACAGCCTTCTGAACTCATTACGGACACTACGAGTTCGTGGTGATGCCATTTGTATTGACCAATGCGCCCGCAGTCTTCATGGATCTGATGAATAGAGTATGCCGTCCTTACTTGGATCAGTTCGTCATTGTATTCATTGATGACATCGTGATCTACTCCAGAAGTAAGGAAGAGCATGGCAATCACCTACGACAACTTCTAGGAACCTTACGAGCGGAGAAGCTCTATGCAAAGTTCTCTAAATGTGAATTTTGGATCCGAAGAGTTGAATTCTTAGGACACGTGGTAAGCGAAGAGGGAATCCACGTGGACCCATCCAAAATTAAAGCCATTGAGAACTGGTCAGCACCGAAGACGCCTATAGAAATTCGTCAATTTCTAGGTCTCGCTGGCTACTACCGCAGGTTCATACAGAACTTCTCCCGAATTGCGAAACCTCTTACAACATTGACCCAGAAAGGCGTGGCCTTCGACTGGGAAGAGAAACAGGAGAGAGCGTTCCAAACGCTCAAGCGAGCCTTATGCACCGCACCAATACTATCCCTCCCCGAAGGGATAGAAGACTTCGTAGTCTATTGCAATGCATCGAATCAAGGGCTCAGGTGTGTTGAAGACACACAAAGTTAACTACACGGCCCATGATCTTGAACTAGGAGCCGTGGTGTTTGCTCTGAAGATCTGGAGACATTACTTGTACGGAACGAAAAGCACTATCTTTACTGACCACAAGAGTTTACAGCACATTTTTTATCAGAAGGAGCTCAACATGAGACAACGACGGTGGGTCGAGCTACTCAGTGACTACAAATGCGATATTCGTTATCATCCGGGTAAAGCCAACGTAGTAGCAGACGCCCTAAGTCGGAAGGAATATTCTTGTCGCAGAGTCAAGTCATTGTCAATAACCATCCATTCACAGTTGTCTAAGCAAATTCAGGCGGCCCAACTGGAAGCCATGAAACCTGAAAATGTGACGAGTGAATCCCTTAGAGGAATGGACAAGAATTTAGAAGGCAAGGGTGACGGAGCGTTATTTTTCATGAACCGGATCTGGACACTGAAACATGGTGGTTTCTGAGACTTGGTCATGACCGAGGCGCACAACACTCGGTATTCCGTTCACCCAGGTTCAGATAAGATGTATCTGGATCTTAAAAAGCTATACTGGTGGCCTAATATGAAAGCAGAGATTGCTACCTTCGTAAGTAAATGCCTTACTTGCACAAAGGTAAAGGTCGAGTACCAGAAGCCCTCCGGTTTACTGCAACAACCAGAGATTCCAGAATGGAAGTGGGAGCGGATCACTATGGATTTCATAACCAAGTTGCCCAAGACAATGGGTGGACTTGATACCATATGGGTCATCGTCGATAGATTGACCAAGTCTGCACACTTCCTGTCTATCAAAGAAACTGACAAGATGGAGAAACTTACGAGAGCAAACATTAGGGAAATCATACGGCTACATGGTGTACCTATGTCCATTATCTCCGATAGAGATAGTAGGTTCACCTCAAGATTCTGGCAATCACTATAGCATTCCCTAGGAACAAGGCTAGACATGAGCACATCCTACCATCCACAGACCGACGGACAAAGTGAGAGGACCATCCAAACACTGGAAGATATGTTGAGAGCCTGTGTGATTGACTTTGGAAAGGCATGGGATACTCATTTACCCCTTGTCGAGTTTTCCTATAATAACAATTATCACACGAGCATCAAGGCTGCTCCATTTGAAGCCCTCTACGGCCGAAAGTGCAGATCTCCTCTGTGCTGGGCTGAGGTGGGTGATACCCAATTAGCCAGGGGGCAAGCTTCCGACAGTACTCTCACCGGTCCGGAGATCATTCGGGAAACGACAGAGAAAATCGTTCATATCCGTGAATGATTGAAAGCCTCTAGAGACCGACAGAAGAGCTACGCTGATAAGCGAAGAAAACCTTTGGAATTCTAGGTGGGAGACCGAGTCCTTCTCAAAGTCTCACCCTGGAAAGGATTGATACGCTTCGGTAAGCGTGGGAAGCTTAATCCGAGGTACATAGGGCCTTTCGAGATTCTTGCAAGAGTCGGCCCCGTAGCTTACAAACTCGACCTACCTGACGCACTTCGTAACGTACATTCTACATTCCACGTATGTAACTTGAAAAAGTGTATGTCCGACGAGACTCTTGTAATCCCACTCGACGAGATTGAGATCAATGAGAGCCTCAACTTCGTGGAAGAACCGGTAGAGATCATGGACCGTGAGGTCAAGCAGACGAAGCAAAGCCGTATCCCTATCGTGAAGGTTCGCTGGAACACCAAGCGAGGACCGGAATTCACTTGGGAACGCGAGGGTCAGATGAAACTGAAATACCCTCATCTTTTCGCCTAATTGTTTGTAACTTCTTATTTGCTTAAATTTTAATTTCGGGACGAAATTCCTTCTAACGGGGGGATGATGTGACAACCCGAAATTTCCATTTTGTACGAACATTATCTATTCAATAGAAGCTATACCAGTTTCAGTGAATTTCAGACTTTTCCGAATAAGTTTGTGTACATTAGGGTTTACGTTTAAGGAGATATCAGGAGAGTGGATGCTCTTGAGTTTGTGAAACTTGAGTATTTCAAAACTTCATAATATTAGAGTTCATTTCCGGAATAAAAATATTTTCTGCCAAAAATATCTCAGGACTATAAATAGATTTCTGAACCAAATTTATTCATTATTCACATTTCCAACTAGAAAAAAGCCATTTTCCCTCTCACGGATCTTCGAGTTTTCATCCCAAATCGTGAGTACACTTCTCTAGTTGTTTTATAATTTGTATTATATGCTTAATAACATAGATTACATGTCAAATATGTGAGATTCGGGAGTTTACTGCCCAAGAATGTTCTTGGGGAGTAAACTCCAAAATGAGGTTTAAGTGCTTACTAGTCCCATTTCCTTGTTAAGTAACTAGCTTAGGATTATTGGTGTGTATATTTGAGGCTATAAAACAATCAAAAACACCATGCTTAGGGTGTTCACGGCCCAAGAACTTCTTGGACCGTGAACTCCAAATTCAAGGGCCAAAATGTGCCCTAATCACTCCTAAAGCTTTAGACATTAACCCCCATTTATTCCTAGCTAATTTGTGGACTTTAAAACATCAAAAGCACCCCTTAAAGGGAGTTTACGGCCAAGGAAATACTCATAGGCCGTAAACACCAAATAAGGGCACCAAAGTGTGCCTAGGGTCCTCATTAGCCTTAAACAAATGCTTAGTAATTATCCTACTTGTGCTTGGGACTTGAAAGAATAAAAATACCCATCCCTTGAGAGTTTACGGTTGTAAACTCCAAAAGAAATTGTCTTTTGGCCGAAAACTCCTTAAAGGACTGTATTAAGGCCCTAAACTACCCAAAGGATTAAACCACCAAGTAAGACTTATTCTAGAAATCAAATAGCACTTCAAAACACCATTTAATACCAGGCTGCTATAAGTACGACAAGGTTGGGCATTTTCGCAGAGATTGTACTGCCCATACTTCTGCGATTCAAACATCAGACCTGATTTGCTTCCATCGCAATCAGAGGGGCCATAAAAAGGCCAATTGTCCCAGGTTGACAGCAGCACCAGCACCGTCAGCAGTGGCGCCAGCGACAGCGACAACACGGGCTATGGATGGCCGGAAGGTCAAGTCGGAGGCTCCAGTGGTTCGGAGCCGGGCATTTCAGCTAACAGCCGAGGAGGCACGCGGTGCACCCGATGTGGTAACAAATATGATTCTTTCCCTCTGATTTATTTGTATGATGTTATGATATTGATATGTGCTCTATGTATATGCGTTTAGGATTGTTCCATGTGAACGGTATCCCAATACAGGTACTATTTGATTCGGGTGCTACCCGATCATTTTTCTCTCTTGTGCTTAAGAAGAAGTTTCTTGAGTCTTTGGGCATGTTGGACTGCCCTCTAGAGGTCGAGATTGCAGACGACCGATCAGTGCAAGCATCGGAGGTCTACCGAGATTGTGTTTTGAGGCTGTTCGAGGAACATTACCTGGTAGACTTGGTTCCCATACCATTGCAGGGGAACAAGGTTATCATAGGCATGGATTGGTTGAGCCCCAATAGGGCATTGATAGATTGTCCACATCAGTTGGTGCGGATCAGGACCCCAAGTTGGGGAGAGTTGGTAGGTCAGGGCTAGAGGCCATAGCGAGGACCAGCTGTATGTTTAGCAGTGAGAGCTAGGCGTTTCCTTCAGCAGGGTTGCGCAGGGTATTTCACTTATGTTATGGACACCCGGGAGGCGGGTAAGCCGACAGTGGGCAATGTGCCCATGGTGCGGGAGTTTATGGAGGTATTCCCCGAGGAGTTGCCTGGGATAGCTGGAGAGGCAGGTGGAGTTTAGGATCGACCTAGTCCCTGGTGCGGCTCCAATAGCCAAGTCTTCGTATCGGTTGGCTCCTCCTGAGATGCAGTACTTGTCTACACAGCTGCAGGGACTGTTAGACGAAGGATTCATTAGACCGAACAGTTCACCCTGGGGAGCCCCGAGTCTATTTATGAAGAAGAAAGACGGGTCGCATCGGATGTGTATAGACTATCGGGAGCTGAATAAGGTAACGGTGAAGAACCGTTACCCATTCCCGAGGATCGATGACCTCTTCGACCAGCTACGGGGAGCATCTTGGTTCTCCAAGATTGATTTGTGATCAGGGTATCATAAGATGAAGGTCAGAGAGGAGGATATGTAGAAGATTGCTTTTCGGACACGCTATGGTCATTATGAGTTTGTGGTGATGCCTTTCGGGCTCACCACTGCTCCTCCCGCGTTCATGGATCTCATGAATCGCGTGTGGCGGCCGATGTTGGATCGGTCCGTGATTGTTTTCATTGATGATATCTTGGTTTATTCCAAGACGTGAGAGCAGCATGAGGAGCACTTGCGTGAGGTTTTGAGTACTTTGAGGAGAGAGAGCTTATATGCTATGTTCTCCAAGTGTGAGTTCTGGTTGCACGAGGTGCAATTTCGGGGGAACCTTGTCAACTAGGACGGGATATCAGTGGATCCGGACAAGGTAGAGGCCGTGATGAGATGGGAGGTCTCGAGGTCTCCATCCGAGATTCAGAGCTTCCTAGGATTGGCGGGCTACTATCGAAGATTCATTCAGGACTTCTCCAAGATATCTGTACCCCTGACCCGGCTGACGAGGAAAGTCGTGGTCTTTCGTTGGGGGCCCGAGCAACAGGCCGCATTCGAGACATTGAGACAGAGATTGTACAAGGCACCAATCTTAGCCCTGCCAGAAGGCATGGAGGATTTTGTTGTGTACTGCGATGCGTCCATCTCGGGGTTAGGCGCAGTGTTGATGCAGAGATGGCACGTTATTGCTTACGCTTTGAGGAAGCTGAAGCCTGACGAGGGAACTACCTGACGCATGATTTGGAGCTGGGGGCGGTTGTGTTTGCCCTCAAGATTTGGCATCATTACCTATATGGGGTTCATTGTACCATCTACACGGACCACAAGAGCCTGAGGTATCTTATGGACCAGACGAATCTGAAAATGAGGCAGCACCGGTGGCTTGACGTGGTAAAGGATTATGATTGTGAGATCCTTTACCATCCGAGGAAAGACAATGTGGTGGCTGACACGCTTAGCCGCAAGGCAGCGCCGATCCAAGATATCTGCCTAAGGATGACAGTGGTGACTCCACTGTTGGAGCGGATTCGGGAGGCCCAGCAGGAGGCCATGAAGGAGGAACATCGGAAAAGCGAGTGGATTGTGGGACAGGTTTCCTCCTTCAACTATGACAGTAGAGGATTGCGGACACTGCACCATACGGTGTGGGTGCCATATCTCGGGGGTGTGCGCCAGGTTCTAATGGAGGAGGCGCACTAATCTCGATTCTCCATTCATCCGAGGCGATGGAGATGTATAGGGATCTTCTTCTAGACTATTGGTGGCCCTGCATGAAGCCGGATATAGCTTGGTACGTGGAGCGGTGATTGACCTGCAGGAAGGTCAAGTCCGAGCACCAGAGGCCCCACGGCAAGATGCAGTCGTTGGAGATCTCGTTGTGGAAATGGGAAGACATCACGATGGATTTCATCACCAAGCTTCCCAGGACTGCACGGGGAGTGGATTCTATATGGGTCATCGTGGATCGGTTGACGAAGAGCGCCCACTTCATACCGATCCAGGAGAGTATCTCAGCTGAGAAGTTGGCCGATATCTACATCCGAGAGGTGGTGGCGCGGCACGAAGTGCCAGTCTCCGTGATTTCAGACAGACATGTACGGTTAACTTCCAGGTTCTGGAAGAAGTTCCAACACAATCTGGGTACTCGTCTGCATTTTAGCACTGCTTTTCACCCATAGACAGATGGTCAGAGTGAGTGGACCATCCAGACTTCGGTGGTAGCTAGGATACCTATCTTCCTTTGGCTGAGTTCTCATATAACAACGGCTACCATGCGAGTATTGACCGTCCTCCTTTTGAGATGTTATACGGGAGAAGGTGTAGGACTCCGATATGTTGGGGTGAGGTTGGCCAGAGGGTCATGGGGAGCACCGAAGTGGTGCTCAAGACGATCGAGAGGATTCAGCAGGTACAGAGCAGGCTTCAAACTGCTCAAAGTCGGCAGAAGAGTTACGCCGACAAGGGCCGATCAGACCTGGAGTTCTAGGTCGGGGATATGGTTCTCCTGAAGGTGTCCCCATGGAAGGGCGTCATCCGATTCAGGAAACGGGGCAAGTTGGGCCCCAGGTACATTGGACCCTTCTGGGTTCTGGCCCGGGTGGGCAAGGTGGCGTATAGGCTGGATCTACCAGCCAAACTCAGTCAGATACACAACCCTTTCCATGTTTCTTAGTAGCGAAAGCGTCTAGTGGGCGACTCAGCAGTGGTACCCCTGGAGGACATTCAGGTCGATGGCAGCCTGAATTACATTGAGCGACCAGTGGCGATCCTCGACCGGAAGTCGAGGATTTGAGGAACAAGAGGGCGGAGCTCGTCAAGGTGCAATGGCAGCACCGGAAGGGTTCAGAGTGCACTTGGGAGCCGATGGAAGAAATGATGGAGCATTACCCCGAGCTGTTTCAGGATCGAACAACAGACTTCGAGGACGAAGTCTAAAATAAGCGGGGGAGATTTGTAGCACCTGGTTCCTGGTATGTATGATTTATCTAAGTATTTTACATTTTTAGCCTTGGAATCGGCGAGTCGTAGGCCCGATTCGCCGAGTAGGGACGGGATATTGAGCACGTTAAAGTTGGCAACTCGGCGAGTCCATACTCTAGACTCGGCGAGTCCACCGGTCTGGAAGAAACCCTAATTTTAGGGGTTTGCTCCGTATTTAAACCCCCTTATGCTCCCCAAGTTAGTCTCCTTCACCCTCAGAGCATCCTATATAAAACCCTAACCCTCTCCTTGTGATTTAAAGTGTTTTTGTGCTTGTTCCTTGAAGACTGAAGAAGTGAAGGAAGGAAAGACCAGAAGAGAAGGTGAAGAGCAAGGATCTAGGACCTAATCCAGAGTTCATTGAGTTAAAATTCAGATCTATTCTGTTTCTATGCTCAAATCCCCATTAGAACAACATTAAAGCTATCTTTGAACCATTTCCAAGCTTGATAGTAGTATAGGGATCATAATGGGTTGAATAGCCACTAGATCTGGCTATGTTCGAGTTCCAGGAGCCTAGATCTAATACCTTTATGGGGCCATATTGCATGAAAGCCCTAAATCTACCCCTTTTAGTGTGTTTTGAGCCTTAAAATCTCCATTGGTGATTATATACACGTAAAGTTGGAAACATTACGTGTTAATCGAGCCCTAGGAACCCATATCTATGAGTGGAATACACTGGATTCAAGCAGAATCGAGTGTATAGAGATTGCATGTATGCGACTCAGCGAGTTGTTCTTCGGAATCGGCGAGTCGAGTCGCGAGTCCCCGATTTTTCCCCTTTCGAGTATGTGAGTAGAGCAGTGAGCCATAGGTGGACTCAGTGAGTCGGAAGACAGACTCAACAATGGAGGGACTTGGTGAGTCAATGCCCTGACTCGGTGGGTCCAAGGAAATCTTCTTCCCTCAAGAACAGATTCGACGAGTTGTTCATACAACTCGGCGAGTCACAGTGTAGAGTGTTCATCAGATGAAGATTAATTCGATGAGTTGTTCATACAACTCGGCGAGTCTGATGAAGGACCATTGAGTATCAGTTAGGAAGGGAACTCGGCGAGTCAATTCCTAAATCGAAGAGTAGAGACGGGAGTAAGGACAATCGACTGGATATGGACTCGACAAGTTGGCAAGCCAACTAGGCGAGTCGCGTCAACTGGAAGTTGACTTTGACTTTGACTTAACTTTGGTTTGGAATCGGTCGCGGGTAAAATAGTCATTTTACCCTGGGAATAGTATTAATGTATGATTAAGTTTTTTATGGAAATATAGTCGGAGGATCACCAGAGCAGCAGTCAGACATTTGCGGATCAGCTTTTCAGCAGCCAGCCTTTCGAGATGAGTTACATTCCAGTAGGGGTGGGTCTAAGGCCACAATGTCGGCCCACCAAAAAGGAGTATCTAGTAGATGGTTGTCTTTGTGATAATTATCTTGGCTTGGTTATGTGCTTTGGTTGTGAGATATGCCTTTATGATATGTTGTGTGTTGTAGGAATTAGTTTTCCCTGACATCGGTCTCTAGGACAATAGGGTAAGTCAGTACCCAGTTATGCCAGACTGTATGTTCATATCTCGTTATTGTATGCTAGCGATAGCGGGTGAGATAGTCCCCAATACCGGTTGAAAGATACCGATGATGAGTACCGGTTGAAAGAAACCGATGATGATTACCGATTGAAAGATACCGATGGCTGTAACTGGTTGAAAGATACTGATAATATTATATGTTATGTGGTATGATGGGCCAACTCACTAAGCTTTGTGCTTACAGTTTTAGTTGTGGTTTCAGGTACCTCTTCGTCAAAGGGGAAAGAGCCGGCGGCGTAGCGGCACATCACACACATGGTTTCCGCACTGGATTTTTCTGGGATCGTACTCTAATTTTCTTTGTTCCCGATGATATTATTTTGAGACATAACCTTATGTTATATAATTAATGTAACATTGACAATGTTTTAGTAACACGCTTTATTAAATGTTAAATTTTAAAATTAAATTTTTGGCCTTGAAATTTGGGATGTTACATTACAAGTGCGGGAAGGAGGGACATATCGTGAGGGATTTCCCTAAGGGATTTTCGGTTTGCTTCCATTGCAACCAGACTGGCCATAGGAAGGCCGAGTGCCCGTAGTTGGTCATGGATCTGCGCCTTCTACCACTCGAGCTATAGAGGGTCAGCCCGTGAAGGCCGAGGCACCCAAGGCTCGTGACAAAGCCTTCTAGTTGACAGCTGAGAAGGTCCGCATAGCACCCGATGTTGTGGCTGGTATGTGATCTTTTGCTTATTCTTTTCTTTATATATGGTGTTTATTTGTGATATGTTTAGGTACTTTTCTTGTGAGTTTTGTACCTCCTTTGGTGTTGTTTGACTCGAGTACGAGTCAATCCTTCGTATTGCTAGCATTTAGTCGTCACATCAGTAGCCGACGTGAGGCATTGAATTGACCTTTGACAGTCTCCATAGCTGATTAGCATGCGGTTTTTGCGACTGATGTAATCCGGGGATGTCTTCTTGAGATTTTTGGAGTCGGGTTTCCGATAGATTTGGTACCTATCGCGATGGGGGATGTCTGTGTCATCGTGGGCATCAACTGGTTGAGCCGATTCGGAGCCATGATTGACTGTGAGCGGCAGCTGGTGACAATCCAAAACCCTAGTAGAGGAGTACGTATAGTATTTGGTGAGGGCACCCGATCTGGGTCAACATTTTGTTCGGCTGCTCGAGCAAGGCAGAGCTTGCAGCAGGGTTGCATGGGTTTTCTGGCGTATGTGTCGGATACGTGGGATGTTATGGAGAGACCGAGTATTGTCGTTGAGGTTCCGGTGGTTAGCGAGTTTCCCGATGTTTTCCCCGAGGAGTTACCGGTTGTGCCTCCCAAGAGGAAGATGGAGTTTAGCATCGATTTGCGTCCAGGGGCGGCACCAAAAATGCAGGAGTTATTCTCATAGCTTCTGGAGCTGTTGGGAAAGGAATTTATCTGGCCGAGTAGCTCGCTGTGGGGAGCACTGATTGATATGTCCATATTTATCTATATATTTAGTATTTATTTTCATTATTTATTATCTAATTATTTACATATTATGGACAAAAGGTACTTAATAGTGTTCAAATTGTATTTTCAGTTCAAAAGAGAAGCTCGGAGGTAAAAGGAAGCAGGAGGTACGATCGAAAGCTCGGGAACTGAAGAAAGAAGAAAAATGATAAATCTTGAAGCTAATCGGCGAGTAGGGACGTCTACTCGACAAGTACGTACGAAGATTCGCAAAGCAACACGTAAAGTCCTTGCCGTATATGGATTCTTCAAGGGGACCCGACGAGTCGATTGTCTACTCGACGAGTAGCCCCTGTTTTGAGAAATCTATAGATAGAAACAATATATCCGAATTGACCCTCTCTCTGGGTTTTAGGAAGCTTACTTGGCGATTAAGGAGACTGTTAGAGATCTGAAGAACATGAGAAGAACCCTAATCCTCAATTCTAAGAAGAATAAGGCAACTTAGGTTTAATTTTCCACTTTACCTTTGAATAGAACGATGACTAGCTTGTTTAAATTCATTTTTAGGCTTTTATGAACTGTAATTATGAACTAATCTCGTTAGTTTCTGTTTAGGATAGACAATTTTTCTCCTATGGATTAATTTACTATTTTGATTAATTGTTATGTGGTGAATTTTGTTAAATACGCTTGTGAAAGACCCTTATGCATTAACCATAAGTATTTTCTGTTAATTTCTAAGTAATTAATTTGCATGAACATCTCTTAATTGCTTATCTCATATAATTTATGTAAACACATTGCTATATGCCTAGGAATAGTGAATATGAAACTAGGATTAACTAGAGAATGGGTAAAGAGGATTAACTAGAGAATGGGTAAATATGAAACTAGGATTAACTAGTAAATATGAAACTAGGATTAACTAGAGAACGAAAATAATGCCCTTTCACACACCTCGTCTCTGATCCCTCAATCAACATTTCATCACGTAGATCATCATAGTAGCAAGAGACCTCACTCTCATGGTCGATACAGAATGTAGGCTACGAATACCGGTATACTCCTCTTGATCACGTGGAAATGCTGCTAAAAGTATGCCTTACTCAACTAAGGCATCTCCTTGTCCTCATCCATCCCATTCCTCACTGATGACTCTCTCACGGTATAAGAAATACCTTGCAGCGAACATACCACAATTACTCTAGTGAAAATATCACAATTATGTGCTACCCCTTGGGGTTACCTCCAAACTCTGGAACCGGAAACTCGTTATCTCATTCGCTTCACACGAGAAGTGGAAATAGTGTAATTCTCGTCATAAAAGGTGACATCTCTGATGGGTTTTAGCCATAAGAACTTTCCTAAGTGCGCATGCAAAACCCTAATGCTCGGATCTAGGCTTTCTAATTAAACATGCTTTGAATCCAAGACTTCTAATGGCTAATTAGGTTAAACAACAACATTGAAACAGATCTAGAATCATACCTTTGAGTTCATTGTTGATCTTGTGGTCTTGGAGCTTCTAGAGTCACAAATGTCACTCCTCTGATGGCTAACAAACACCAAAGCAAGAAGGATGATTTAAGAGAGAGGAGAGGGGAGGAATTTCAACCAGAGTTTCCTTACTTTAGGTGAAGTGTCGAATTCCATCAGCCATAGGGTCTATTTATACTTGTAGACTCCTTAAGGGTTACAACCTAAACCCTAATTGGATAATCTTCTCTTAAGGCTATCCAAATCCATTCCTAGATAACTCATATGGACGATTTTAGCTATCCTATATCTCTTAGAATTCGTCCAAAGTATATCCCAATGGATTTTCAGTCTAAAGTTTAACTATCAAACAATTGATAGTTTATACCCCTTTATTTAATTAACCTCTTTAAGTCACCAAATTAATTCTAATTAATTCTATGACTTATATTAATCAAATAAAAATATATTATTCTTTATATTATTCCCATAATATATTAATAATATTTACTCTCTCTTATTAAATCATCCTATCAAGTTGCTATGGTGAAGGCAACCCAAAAGGACCATGCACAACCGGATCAAATACTTGCCTAATATAGTTGCAGCCTTAGACACTATTCCAACAGTCTCCCACTTGGATAAGTCTAGTAACTATATGCACAAGTACAATTCGGTTTGCAATCGTAGCTCAGAAAGACGTTGTCAAACTCTGATCTAATCAATCTTGTCCTATAGATAAGGGATCGTACAGTCCTCTGTTAGATATCATGCTGACAATCCTATGGAATGGTTAGTCAAGCATTTAGGTTTCTCGATCTCTGATTTATTTGACATAGAACTTAATCGAACACATCAATTCAGTTCTGACCGGGCCCGACACATAAGTCAAATCAAATCATCGAGCGGCCGAGATATCGCTTTTACCTTCTTAGATAAAAGTTACAGATAAACTTCGACTTATATGCATTTACTTATTCATTAATCAACTATACACAACAATGCGTTTTATAACACCGAGTTACTGATGCGTTTTCTCATTATCAATGTACAACCAATTAACAAATAACAAACCATATATCTAGGTTTTAAGAATATATGATATTATCGTCTTGCGATCACCCTTTTATATCTTATTCCATAAGGTGATTCCAGCAAGCGCGGGTTTGTTCCAATGCTCAAAACTAGTTCATAAGCACTCATGAACGTTGCAGCAACCCTTTGCTATGTCTAACACCATTTAGACAATATACATACCAATTCATGACAATCTTCATTCATATCTACTTCCAACATATGAACGATTGTGGATAATTTGAACAATTCTATTATTCCTAATAATGTCAATTATTCCGGAAGTCAAAACATGCAAAGTGAAACAATAGTTAAACAATTAACATAAGATAGTAACATTACTCATAAATAAAACTCCTTTATTTAATCATCAAATGTTAATTACATTTATCTATTACACGTTTTTAATACTATCTAATCTATGCTAATATCATCCTTCAACCCAATACTCCTAGCATGCTGTAAGTGCTTAACCCTACTCAGTCCCTTCGTAAGCAGATCTACTGGGTTATCTTCTGATGATATCCTCTTCACTACGAGTTGTCCTTCTTCTACACGATGTCTGATAAAGTGATATTATCTGTCGATATGTCTTGATCTACCATGATCCCTCGGTTCCTTGGTCAAGGCAACCGCGCCTTCGTTATCACAGAAAATCTCCATTGGCTCTTTTATGGCAGGTACAACTCCAAGATCACCGATGAAGTTCTTTATCCATATTGCCTCCTTCGACGCTTCGCTCGCTGCAATGTACTCTGATTCGCACGTTGAATCAGCTACGGTCTCTTGCTTGGAACTCTTCCATGTCACTGCTCCTCCATTTAGGGTAAAGACCCAGCCCGACTGCGAACGGTAGTTGTCCCTGTCGGTCTGAAAACTGGCGTCACTATACCCTCGTACTTTCAAGTCATCACTCCCTCCGAGGACTAAGAACCATTCCTTCATCCTCCGAAGGTACTTAAGGATGTTCTTCACCGCAATCCAATGTGCTTTGCCAGGATTCCCTTGATATTTGCTAACCATGCTCAAAGCGAAGGCTACATCAGGGCGAGTACAAGTCATAGCGTACATGATTGAGCCAACTGCGGAAGCGTATGGTACTCGGCTCATTTCTGCTATCTCAGCTTCGGTACTCGGACTTTGAGTCTTACTCAACTTGGCATTACTTTGTATCGGTAATTCTCCCTTCTTCGAGTTTTCCATACTAAAATGTTTTAGTACCTTCTCTAAGTAAGTGTTCTGACTAAGTCCAATTAGTCTCTTACTTCTTTCTCTCACTATCCTTATTCCCAAAATTTAAGAAGCCTCTCCGAGGTCCTTAATAGCGAAGCACTTCCCGAGCCAGGACTTAACTTCCTGCAGAGTCGGGATGTCGTTTCCTATGAGTAATATGTCATCGACATATAGAACGAGGAAGCTTACTATACTCCCACTGGCTTTGACATATACACAAGATTCGTCTTCGCTTCGTACAAATCCAAACTCTTTGACTTTCTCATCGAAGCAAAGATTCCATCTGCGAGACACTTGCTTAAGTCCATAAATGGACTTCTCAAGCTTACACACTCTATTTGGATGCTTCGGATCCACAAACCCCTCTGGCTGAGCCATGTAAACATCCTCAGCCAAATCTCATAATCATGAAATGCGGCAATAACTAGCATCACTCTAATAGATTTAATCTTCGCAACTGGTGAGAAGGTCTCATCATAGTCAACTCCAGGAGTTTGAGTAAAGCCCTTCGCAACCAATTGCGCTTTATATGTGTGTACGTTTCCATCCACGTCGGTCTTCTTCTTGAAGATCCATTTGCACCCAACGGTCTTACGTCCGGGCACATAATCAACCAAATTCCAAACTTGGTTATCATACATGGATTAGATCTCGCTATCCATTGCCTCTTTCCATTTCGCAGACTCCGGGCCTGCCATGGCTTCCTTATAGCTATTAGGTTCATCAAGATTTATTAGTGTACCATCACTAATATACGTGTCCCCTTCGGTAGTAATATGAAAACCATAAAACTGGGGTAGAACTCTAACTCTATCGGAACGTCTAAGAGGTAAGGACTCGTCAATCGGTTCAACCGGAGTTTCCTCCTCGGGTTGAGTGCCAGCGATAGAGGTTCCTTCATCTATCGACTCTTGAATCTCTTCAAGCTCGATTTGCCTCCCACTGTCTCCTTGGCTTATGAGTTCTCGCTCTCGGAAAACTCCTCTCCTCGCAACGAAGACCACATTGTCCTTCGGTCTATAGAAGAGATATCCAAAGGATGTCTGCGGGTAGCCGATGAAAATACATCGCTCACTTCGAGGTTCAAGCTTTTTGTGAGTATCTCGTCTTACGAAAGCCTCGCAACCCCAAACCTTGATATGTGCCAACGAGGGAGCTTTCCCTGTCCACATCTCGTGAGGTGTTTTGGCAACCTTCTTAGTAGGGACTCGGTTAAGGATATGGGCGGCAGTCTCTAAGGCATACCCCCGAAAAGAGATAGGTAGTGAAGCACGACTCATCATAGAGCGAACCATATCCAATAAGGTTCGATTATGCCTCTCTGCCACACCATTCAACTGCGGTGTCCTAGGAGGCGTCAATTGCGAAACTATTCCACACTCCTTGAGATAATCGTGGAATTCAAGACTTAGGTACTCTCCTCCTCGATCGGATCGAAGTATCTTGATTTTCCTGCCCAATTGATTCTCCACTTCATTCTTGAATTCTTTGAACTTTTTAAAGGTTTCTGACTTTTGCTTGATTAAGTAGATATACCCATATCTACTATAGTCATCGGTAAAAGTCACGTAGAAGCGGTTCCCATCCTTCGTGGTTGATCTAAATGGTCCACATACATCGGTATGTATTAGGTCCAATAGACCCTCGCCCCTTTCGCATGTACTCGTGAAAGGTGACTTAGTCATCTTCCCAAGTAAACAAGACTCGCATGTGTCATCTTCCCTAAGGTCGAATGATTCCAACACTCCATCCTTTTGGAGTTGGGCTATGCGTTTCTTGTTGACATGTCCAAGACGACAATGCCACAAGGATGCTTTATCCATACTAGTGGAAGAATCTATATTCAAAACATCATTTCCCAAGTTATCAACAATCATAACAGTTTCATATATTCCATTACATGGTATAGCTTCAAAGTAAAAGACACCATTTAGATAAGCTAAAATAGAACCATTCTCATTATTAAAAGAAAATCTAAATCCTTGTCTATATAAACCATGAAATGAAATGATGTTTCTAGCCATTTCTGGCGAATAGCAACAATTGTTCAAATCTAAACACAAATTATTCCTAAGCACTAAAGAATACACTCCAATCTTGGTCACAGGCGACAATCTTCTGTTCCCCATGATTAGATTGATTCTTCCTTGCTCCACATCCCTACTTCTTCTTAGTCCCTACACATTAGAACAAATGTGGTAACCACAACCGGTATCAAGAACCCAAGAAATAGCATGATTAGAATCGTTAGATTTGATTGTATATATACCTGCGAAAGATGGCTTGATCTTTCCTTCTTTGATTGCTTGCAGGTAATCCGGGCAGCTTCTCTTCCATTGTCCTATCTTGTGGCAGTGGTGGCACTCTGCCTCCTTCGGGTTAGAGCAGGGCTTAGCGGGATCAACTTTGGTCCCACTAGAAGAGGCACCATCTCGGGCTTTCACCTTGCGATAGTTCTTCGATGAAGCTTTCCTCTTCTTTCCCTTCCCTTGTCCAATAGCCAAGACAGGAGCAGCGGGCAGATTGGGAGTGGGTGCAACAGACTTGTCCTTGAAGTTGCTCTCAGCAACCCTCAAGAGACCTTGGAGCTTGCTTAGGGTGACCTCTTCTTTGTTCATGTGGTAGGTCATCCTAAATTGGTTGTACATCGGAGGCAAAGAGTGAAGCACCATGTCGATCGCCAAATCCTCACCGAAGTCAACATTTAACTTGCGAAGGCGGTCGACATACCTTTGCATCTTTTGCAAGTGCACGGTAAGAGATTCTCCATGACCCATCTTAGCGGAAATCATGTTGGTGAAAATCTCATAACGCTCTTGTCTCGCATTTTGGTGGTACCTCTCCAATAAGTCTTGGTGCATCTCGTACGGGTACATGTCCTCATAGGACTTTTGGAATTCGGAGTTCATGGTAGCAATCATGATGCAATGTACCTTCGTTGCATCTCGCTCATGAGTTTCAAAGGCGGTGATTTCGGTTGGAGTAGCAATTTCGGTGTTGATTTTCTCGAGCTTCTCATCAAGGACATACTCCTTGTCCTCATAGCGAGCAATGGTGCGAATGTATCTTATCCATTCGCTAAAGTTCGTTCCATCGAAAGTGACCTTTTGGCAAGTCTCATCAATGTAAAAGAACTAGCAGCAGTGTTGTTTGCGTTCGACATCTATAATTAGAAAAGGACAAAGATAGATTAGAATATGAATCCCTAATTATCACCCAATAAGAAAAATTAGGGCTAGGATCCAACAATGACATTTACATATTAGAAAAGGGATGCCGTAATCTAACATGTAAACAAATTGAAGGTAAGTGAATGACGATTCACTAATTCTCCATCACAAAAAACCTAAACTATTAGTCCTAAGTGTTTTTGAGAATTCCTAGGTTCGGATGAGCTCCATTGAAACTATTCAATGGCATGTTTAAATCTCGATATGCCCATCTTGTTTGTGACTGGGATGTCGAGGATCACAAAGCGGGTGTGAATAAACTAGTGCTCGTGTCTAAAATCCAACAGACACACATCTCAAAATTCCACTTAGCATTCTAAGTTTAAGTCTAGAAATCCTACAAATTCCTAGTTCGCTTAAACTAATGCTCTGATACCAACTGTGACATCCCCAAAATCTCGGCCAGAAAAGACCGATTTTCATTTATGCTTTTAAATATTTTCAGAGTAAATCATTTTGATTTGAAAGAGTTGCGGAATTTGTTCCCAAAACAAAACATGATAAAATAATATTTATCAAAGCATTTCATCAAGAGATGCATTTCATTATATAATCAAAACTCAGGATGTCATGTTCCGATACAGACCATAAAGCATAAACGATTACAAGTCATTCAACAAATATATACATATACAGACTTGTAAACAAAACAACAAGATGATCCATCCATCTTATGCCCTTGTGCCACTTCCTGTAATACAAATAAAACTGAGTGGGTCAGGCTTGGGAGCCTGGTGAGCATATAGGGTTTTCAACCCACAATAAATAAGTTATATTTAATTTCACCAACCAAACACTATCCCGATTACCCATTCCCATTATCCTCACTTTACATCCCTAAAACAACTATCTCAAGGGACCTAATCTAGGATTTTCATCGGGACGGACATCACTGCGAAGGGGTTTCCTCAACAATAGATATCCTAAAGGCAACCATGAGGGGGATAGAGTACACCGGTGAACACATCGTTCACAACACCTACAGGTTATGAACCTGCTAGCGTTCCACTGGACTGTCTAGAAAGAGTCCGTGGTCGTTATCCATACTCCGCTGAATAACTAGATCAACAACAACAACATCGAGGCCTCTCATCTGTTTATTACACACCAACTATCTACCCATGTTCTACCCAACATATTAGTAGATAAAATATATATTTTCATACGTAGTTTAAAGAAAACCTGTATAGCATGCTTTAATCAACACATATATCACATAACAGATGAGGCACACACGCATATAACACATATCTCATAAAGAAATAAGCAGATCTATAAGATAGAAGAGAGTGAATACTCATTCACACATAACACAACCCAAATATATACATATAGCACGTATTTTTATATAAAATACTTCGTATTATTGTATTAGAAGAAATAACTACACACTCACATCCCGTATTCTTAAATACGTTTAAAAATTACTTGTATAATATCGCGTATTGAAAAGGGACTATACACTCACTTGATCAGAAGACGATCCGACAGCACTACGGCTTATAGAAGTAGTAATCCACAGCAGATCTGGAAGATCTCCTCGAAAAATCGAACTTCTCGCGGGCAGAGCTTCGACTCGGGAACCGCGCTTCTCGGGATCTTCGGGATCTCGGGACTTGCCTCGGGGCTAGAGTATGATACCAGGACTTCGGGATATGATTGGCACGCAAATCGAGGCAAAACTTAGAGAGAGAGAAGAGTTTGAACAAGAGAAAATGGCTGAATTCGACTTCTATTTATAGGCTGAGGGTCTGGGATTACGCGGGGCGTAATCTCAAATTACGCAGGGCGTACTCAGTACGCGGGGCGTACTCGGTTACGCGGGGCGTACTTTGACGTCACTGCATGCGTCGATCTGTGGCACTCGAGTATTGGTCAGACAAGTTGCATCCGACTGAGTACGCGGGGCGTACTCAATTACGCGGGGCGTAATTGACTCGTCGAACTTCTAAATTGCGTCACTTTCGCATACGAGCTCCGTTTTCGACGTTCTTTATATCCACGCGAAGGTCAGACCATACTCTACAACTTTCATTTAGACTCTGTCGGCTAATTTTGACTTTTATTTTTATTATTTATTTTTAGAAGGCCGGGACAGAAAAACATCGTTATAAATTCATAACTTCTTCGTTTGACGTCCGTTCTCGCCTAACTTTTCATCGTTTCGCTACTAACAACGAGATCTTCGATTCTCATTTAGATTGCTTCGGCTAACAACCGCTCGATCTCAATTCGAGTATTTCAGGCTGTATACCGCTAAGCCAGAACTTCGATAAAAATCATAACTTCCTCATATGAAGTCAAATTTGGGCGTTTTATATATATTCGGAAACCTCGTTTCGACTACTACAACATTAACCAAAGATATTAAGTTTATTTTACACTTAAATTTTGACGCTTATTTTTATTCTTAATTAATCAGACCACATAATTAAGCAATTAAGCACAAAACACATAATACTCAAATAATACATTCTTATTATTTCAAAACGGGTTACAAAGGTTAACCTAGACTATTATATTGCTAAATATGGCAAGCCCAGAAACACAGGCGTTACAATTCTCTCCACCTTAGAATGATTCCGTCCCCAGAATCACACATCAACAAACAAATGCGGATAGCGACCCATCATGTCACTCTCCGTCTCCCAGGTGAGATTCGGCCCATTCGTGTGTTTCCATCGGACAAGCACTAACCCAACCATCTTGCGTCGCAATTTCTTAGTCTTTCGGTCAACAATTGCCTCTGGTTCTTCAATCAACCTTTTGTTCTCATCAATTCTCAATTCAGAAATTGTAATTATGTCGGGAACTTCTCCCGTGAACTTCCTCAAATAACACACATGAAAAGTGTTGTGAATTCCATTCAGTTCTTCGGGTAATTCGAGCTTGTAAGCTTGGTTCCCAATCCTCTGAAGAACTTTAAACGGTCCAATAAACCTTGGACTCAACTTTCCCCTTTTACCAAATCTTATAAGTCCCTTCCACGGCGAGACTTTAAGCAAAACCGAATCCCCAACCTCAAAAGTTATCGGTCTCCGCTTCTTGTCAGTATAGCTCTTTTGACGATCCTGAGTCGCTAACATTCTTTCCCTAATTATTTTCAACTTTTCAGCAGTTTGATGAACCAACTCCGGTCCCATAAACTGCTTTTCCCCAGCCTCAAGCCAACAAGACGGCGTACGACACTTCTGTCCATACAAAGCTTGGTAAGGTGCCATCTTAATGCTCGAGTGGAAACTATTATTATAGGAAAATTCTACCAACGGTAAATGTTCATCCCAATTACCTAGGAATTCCAGAGTACATGCTCTCAGCATATCTTCAAGTGTTTGTATCGTTCGTTCGCTCTGACCATCAGTCTGCGGATGGTAAGCTGTACTTAAACACAACTTGGTACCCAATTCCTCTTGTAGACTTTTCCAAAACCTCGATGTGAAACGGCTATCACGATCCGACACAATCGTTAACGGAACACCGTGAAGCCTCACAATTTCCTTCACGTAAGAATTCGCAAGCTTCTCCATAGACCATTTCTCCCTGGCCGCTATGAAATGCGCACTCTTAGTGAATCGATCAACGACCACCCAAATCATGTCGTGACCATTCTTTGTTCTGGGCAGTTTAGTGACAAAATCCATAGCAATGTCTTCCCACTTACCCATAGGCACAGGCAAAGGTTCTAAACTCCCGTACGGTTTCTGATGTTGTGTCTTGACTCTCGCACAAGTCACACACTCGGCCACATACTTTGCAACATCAAGCTTCATCGTCGGCCACCAGTAGTAAGGTTTCAGGTACCTATACATTTTAGTGCTACCCGGATGAATTGAGTACATGGTCTTGTGAGCTTCTCCCATCAGAAGATCTCTGACTCCTCCTGTCTTAGGTATCCAAATCCGATCTTGGAACACCTTCAGTCCATGACTGTTTACACCGAACACCAACGTTTTGCCCAAACGTTCCTCCTTTCTGTCATTCTTCTCAGCAGCTTCGCTCTGAGCTTTCTTTATACTTTCCAAAATAGTTGAGACAACTTCAATTCTCAATGCTCTTGGCCTTTTCCTTTCGGGATTGACTTTCCGACTGAGAGCATCTGCAACAACATTAGCTTTACCGGGGTGGTAAAGTATCTCGCAGTCATAGTCTTTAAGTAATTCTAGCCAGCGTCGTTGCCTCATATTCAATTCTTTCTGATTAAAGAGGTATTGGAGACTCTTATGATCAGTGAAAAGTTTGCACTTCGTGCCATAGAGGTAATGCCTCCATATTTTCAGAGCGAAAACTACCGCTGCCAACTCCAAATCATCAGTCGGGTAGTTCTTTTCATGCTCTTTCAGCTGTCGAGACGCATATGCTATCACCTTTTCTCTTTGGGTCAAAACACAACCCAAACCAACACCAGACGCATCGCTATAGACAGCGAAGTCTTCAACTCCATCGGGTAGAGAAAGTATCGGTGCCTCGCATAGCTTCTTCTTTAGCTTCTCAAATGCTTCCTGATGCTTCTCACCCCAAGCATAAGTAGCTCCTTTGTGGGTCAAAGCTGACAATGGACTAGCGATCGAAGAAAAGCCTTGGATAAACCTTCGGTAATATCCGGCTAATCCTAAAAAGCTTCGAATCTCCGTGGGACTTTTCGGTTGTTCCCACTTCGTTACAGCTTCGATCTTCGTTGGATCAACCATTATCCCTTCTTGGTTGACCACGTGACCCAAGAATTGGACTTCACGAATCCAAAAATCACATTTGGAGAACTTAGCATACAGCTTCTCCTTCTTCAAGACTTCTAACACTTCTCGCAAGTGTCTGCCATGCTCCTCCTGGCTTTTCGAGTAAATCAGAATGTCGTCTATGAACACTATCACGGATTTATCAAGGAACGGGTTACAAACCCTATTCATCAAATCCATGAACGCTGCTGGAGCATTGGTTAGTCCAAACGACATAACCAAGAACTCGTAGTGTCCATATCTAGTTCTGAATGCAGTCTTCTCGATATCTTGCTCTCTTACTTTTAGCTGATGATATCCTGACCTAAGATCGATCTTCGAGAAATAGCTCGAACCTTGCAATTGATCGAACAGGTCATCAATCCTCGGCAACGGATATCTATTCTTTATTGTTGCCTTGTTTAGCTCTCGGTAATCAATGCACATTCTCATACTTCCATCTTTCTTCTTCACGAATAACACCGGAGCTCCCCAGGGTGATGAACTAGGTCTAATGAAACCTTTGTCCAATAACTCCTGAAGTTGCATCATTAGCTCCTTCATCTCCATCGGTGCTAATCGATAAGGTGCTTTCGCAATTGGCGTTGTTCCTGGCAACAAGTCAATACGGAATTCCACTTGTCGATCAGGCGGTAATCCAGGAAGATCTTCGGGAAATACTTCCGGATAATCACACAAAACTGGAATATTCTGCATCACCTTCTTTTCCTTCTTAGCATCAATCACGAATGCTAAATAATATGTACACCCCTTGGTCAAACATTTTCTGGCTTTCATCAATGAAATGATTCCAGAATTCACTCTGCGTTTATCTCCATACACCATAAACGAATCTTTCCCAGGCGGGTTTACTTTCACTTTTTTCTTCTTGCATAAAATTTCAGCATCATTGGCGCTAAGCCAATCCATTCCCAAAACGATGTCGAAACCGTTAAGTTCGATAGGCAATAATTCCTCGTGGAACTTATTTCCATTCAGATCAATTAAGATGTTTTTCATACGATGGCTAACAGGTACAAACTTGCCACTAGCAACTTCGACTAATAAAGCATTATCTAGTCTATCAACAGGCAAAGCTAGTTTTCTACCAAATTCATGCGATATAAAGGAGTAGTTGGCTCCAGAATCAAATAAAATTTGGGCAGGCAATTTGTTAACGAGAAAGGTACCTGAAGCGACATCAGCTTCATCTTTAGCAGCTTCCAGTGTCATCTGGAATGCTCTCGCCTTTGGCTTTGGCGGAATGTTGGGTCTAGCTGCCTCCTTCTTCTTCGGGCAGTCCCTCGACATATGACCCTCCTCACCACAACCATAGCAAACTTTCTTTGTGAGGTTACACTCATTGGCATAGTGCCCTGGCTTTCCACACTTGTAGCATGTGTTCGCCACCTCACATTTTCCATGATGCTTCTTCTTACATTTGTCGCACCATTTCGCTTCACCTCCACCTCCCCTCGAACCAGACTTCGAGAACTTGTTTTTCTTGTTGGACCCTGAAGTTCCATCGAACTTCCTCTTTTCTCCAACATCTATTCTTTCTAGACCCTTTTCCTTCTGCTGGGCCTCCACATTCTTTGCTGCACGAACAGCCGTTTTCAGAGTGGTTGCCATTTTGACTGTCGGACCAAAGTCAGCAGGCAGTCCATTAGCAAACCTCTCAATCTTGGAGAGTTCCGTCGGCACTAGGTACGGAAACAACTTCATATTCTCAGTAAAAGCAGTAGCATAGTCATCTATGCTCATCTTCCCTTTCTTCAAGTTTTGGAACTCATTGTTCAGATCAATCAGATCTATCTCCGAACAATACTGCACCCTTAACTGTTCCAAGAACTCCTCCCATGACATTTTCAGGGCCTCTCCTCGTGGCATAGTATCTGCCAACAACTTCCACCAACTCAAGACCCCAGTCTTCAGTTGTCTAACCGCAAAGACGGTTTTCTGTTTGTTGCTACAGTCGCAACTTTCAAATACCATCTCCATTTCGGAGATCCAATCCATTATCTCAACAGGCTTTGGGCTCCCAGAAAGACTTGGCGGTTTGGCGCCCAAGAAGTTCTTGTACATACGCCCATCCTTGTTGTTTCTCCTTTCTGGATCGTTCCTTCGTTCCTCTTGAGTCCCAACTTGACTCACCATGCGACTATTGTTCCCTTCCTCCGATTGCTCGGGAATCAATTCCGGTTCCTCAATAGGTATGATAGGTTCATCCCTATTATTATGCAACATTTGTCGCATCTCCTCCCTTTGTTCAGCTAGCATAGCCCGAATCATGGCTTGCACCGCAGCCATTGTTATTGGTATGATAGGTTCATCCCTATTATTATGCAACATTTGTCGCATCTCCTCCCTTTGTTCAGCTAGCATAGCCCGAATCATGGCTTGCACCGCAGCCATTGTTATTGGTTCTGGTGCTGCTGCTACAACAGGTATCTGCTCAATCACTGGCGGTTGATTCCTGTTTTCATCCGCGTTTCCAACACCACTCCTTGTTCTCACCATTTTTGATCTACACACCGAATAATTTCACCTTATTACTCCAAACGATTACATGCTAGTTCTAATATCGTATACATACGCTTAGAATCCTAAACGCATAAACCTTCAGATCCGGTTGGCAACAAACCGTAGATCCAAACAAATAATATCATATATGGCAACATATAACATTTAGCACATAAAAGCATTTTAGGCAACTTTCCTAAAATAAACTAGTGCTCGTGTCTAAAATCCAACAGACACACATCTCAAAATTCCACTTAGCATTCTAAGTTTAAGTCTAGAAATCCTACAAATTCCTAGTTCGCTTAAACTAATGCTCTGATACCAACTGTGACATCCCCAAAATCTCGGCCAGAAAAGACCGATTTTCATTTATGCTTTTAAATATTTTCAAAGTAAATCATTTTGATTTGAAAGAGTTGCGGAATTTGTTCCCAAAACAAAACATGATAAAATAATATTTATCAAAGCATTTCATCAAGAGATGCATTTCATTATATAATCAAAACTCGGGATGTCATGTTCCGATACAGACCATAAAGCATAAACGATTACAAGTCATTCAACAAATATATACATATACAGACTTGTAAACAAAACAACAAGATGATCCATCCATCTTACGCCCTTGTGCCACTTCCTGTAATACAAATAAAACTGAGTGGGTCAGGCTTGGGAGCCTGGTGAGCATATAGGGTTTTCAACCCACAATAAATAAGTTATATTTAATTTCACCAACCAAACACTATCCCGATTACCCATTCCCATTATCCTCACTTTACGTCCCTAAAACAACTATCTCAAGGGACCTAATCTAGGATTTTCATCGGGACGGACATCACTGCGAAGGGGTTTCCTCAACAATAGATATCCTAAAGGCAACCATGAGGGGGATAGAGTACACCGGTGAACACATCATTCACAACACCTACAGGTTATGAACCTGCTAGCGTTCCACTGGACTGTCTAGAAAGAGTCCGTGGTTGTTATCCATACTCCGCTGAATAACTAGATCAACAACAACAACAACATCGAGGCCTCTCATCTGTTTATTACACACCAACTATCTACCCATGTTCTACCCAACATATTAGTAGATAAAATATATATTTTCATACGTAGTTTAAAGAAAACCTGTATAGCATGCTTTAAACAACACATATATCACATAACAGATGAGGCACACACGCATATAACACATATCTCATAAAGAAATAAGCAGATCTATAAGATAGAAGAGAGTGAATACTCATTCACACATAACACAACCCAAATATATACACATAGCACATATTTTTATATAAAATACTTCGTATTATTGTATTAGAAGAAATAACTACACACTCACATCCCGTATTCTTAAATACGTTTAAAAATTACTTGTATAATATCGCGTATTGAAAAGGGACTATACACTCACTTGATCAGAAGACGATCCGACAGCACTACGGCTTATAGAAGTAGTAATCCACAGCAGATCTGGAAGATCTCCTCGAAAATCGAACTTCTCGCGGGCAGAGCTTCGACTCGGGAACCGCGCTTCCCGGGATCTTCGGGATCTCGGGACTTGCCTCGGGGCTAGAGTATGATACCGGGACTTCGGGATATGATTGGCACGCAAATCGAGGCAAAACTTAGAGAGAGAGAGAAGAGTTTGAACAAGAGAAAATGGTTGAATTCGACTTTTATTTATAGGCTGAGGGTCTGGGATTACGCGGGGCGTAATCTCAAATTACGCAGGGCGTACTCAGTACGCGGGGCGTACTCGGTTACGCGGGGCGTACTTTGACGTCACTGCATGCGTCGATCTGTGGCACTCGAGTATTGGTCAGACAAGTTGCATCCGACTGAGTACGCGGGGCGTACTCAATTACGCAGGGCGTAATTGACTCGTCGAACTTCTAAATTGCGTAACTTTCGCATACGAGCTCCGTTTTCGACGTTCTTTATATCCACGCGAAGGTCAGACCATACTCTACAACTTTCATTTAGACTCCGTCGGCTAATTTTGACTTTTATTTTTATTATTTATTTTTAGAAGGCCGGGACAGAAAAACTTCGTTATAAATTCATAACTTCTTCGTTTGACGTCCGTTCTCGCCTAACTTTTCATCGTTTTGCTACTAACAACGAGATCTTCGATTCTCATTTAGATTGCTTCGGCTAACAACCGCTCGATCTCAATTCGAGTATTTCAGGCTGTATACCGCTAAGCCAGAACTTCGATAAATCATAACTTCCTCATATGAAGTCAGATTTGGGCGTTTTATATATATTCGGAAACCTCGTTTCGACTACTACAACATTAACCAAAGATATTAAGTTTATTTTACACTTAAATTTTGACGCTTATTTTTATTCTTAATTAATCAGACCACATAATTAAGCAATTAAGCACAAAACACATAATACTCAAATAATACATTCTTATTATTTCAAAACGGGTTACAAAGGTTAACCTAGACTATTATATTGCTAAATATGGCAAGCCCGGAAACACAGGCGTTACAAATACCTAGCCTATTCTCTAGCATTCAACTCTAATATCTCATAAATATCTCATAATGAAAACAATAATGGTATTTTGGGAAATCACTGCTTGGGCTCTGGCTAATTGTACACACTGCTTTGTCTCATTTTATCTTTAAACTCTTACTCATTTTAGAAAAATCATTTATTTTTTGAAAAAAATCTCAAATCCTTAGTTTGAGTCCGGATATAACTGAGAGTACATCCGAATCCCTCAAACCAAGGCTCTGATACCAACTTCTAACACCGTAAATTTTCAAACAAAATTTGTGTTGTTAAGTCACCTAAAACTCAATATCACATTTTCTCAAAACCACAATGTATCAATTATCAAAATACAACTCAACGAAAATAACTGATAATATCCCAGAATCCTCATTCATAATCTTGAATAGGTGTGTACAATCGAGCCTTGGCCTTCCCAAAGTCTACAGAAGTATCTGAAACAGATATTACACAACACGGTAAGCACGAAGCTTAGTGAGTTCCCTAAAAATATCACACACAAATAGTTAGCCTCTCATGGTTATGTCTCGGTAAGGACCCTCTAGTCATGTGTCTCAGTGAAGACCCTCCGATCCCATTGCTCGGGTCAGACCCTCGAGTCCTGGTATCTCAATGAGGACCCTCCGGTCTCACAACTCAGTTTGGACCCTCTTGTCCTAAATCAATAGAAGCACAGAACAACATACCTCATAAATCACAAAGACATAATTCATAATATCTCAATACTCAATATAATAGCATACAAGATCCTCCGGTCACACAAATTACCACTCAAGGTAAGTATAGTAAGAAGACTCACCTCGCAGAGTAGAGAAACATATCCCACACTCTAGCTACTGGTCAAATCTTCGCCCCTCCATGGCCTCCAAAATCCACAGTTGACCAAAACTCTAAAGTCAACGGAAGGCAACAATTAAAACTGGTCCAACTCTAAAAGTCAATGGAAGTCCACACTTAATTCAACAGTCCATGTTGACTCAAATCGCCGAGTACAACTCATGAACTCATCAAGTCCCTCAGAACTCAGTAAATCGGGAAAACCCAGCTCTACTCATTGAGTTTCTAGCCAAATCATCGAGTCCATGTAGCGTCCAAAACATCAGGAAAACCCTACCTACTCGTCAAGTTGTCTCATCAACTAGTCGAGTCCACTCTAAATCTAATCATGAGTAAAACCCTCTCAACTCATCGAGTTGTCTCATTAACTCGCCAAGTCTATCATCGGGTAAACCCTAACCGACTCGTCGAGTCAGCTCACCAACGCATCAAGTCTATTCAGTCTATTTCCTCATTCAGAAAATTTTGGACGGGAATAAGGTCTCATACTCTGGATCTAGCCTCCTAAGGCTAATTCATCACGTAAAGCTACAACCTTTACGTTCATGTATGGCAAGTAGGGCTCAAGATGCCAAAACAAGCTCCATAAAGGTCTTGGTGCTTGAAGACTTGCCTAAAGCTTGATAAAGCTCGAATCTTTGGGCTCATAGGGACTCATATAGCTCAGATATGTAGTCTCAACTACCATGACCAGCTCAATAACTCTAAACAAAAAGATGGATGGGATAAAGCCCTAAAACTCTCTAGAAAGAGATCTAACAAAAGGAATGATCAAGGAGATAGCTTTTTACCTCTAATTGAAAGCTAGCACCAAAGGAACACTGGATCCAAAGCTACTTCTTGCTCCAAACCTTCTTGCTCTTCAACCCTCTTCTAAAAATGTACTAGAACACAAGATCTTTAGCGTCTCTCTCTCTCTCTCTCTCAACGACTAGAACTCGTCTAGGGTTTCTCTCAGTGTGTCTAAATCGTCAGGGAAGCGGAAATGAGGGCTTAAGGGCCTTTAAGTATGGTGCAAGCCCTTAAATTAGGGTTTTCTCAATACAGACTCAACTCGTCGAGTCTAGATCTTCGACTCGACGAGTAGGATTCATAACCTGCGTGGCCAGCTCAACCCCTACACGAAAAGTCAGGAACAACCAACTCGTCGAGTAGGTCCTACAAAGTGCATTATAACTCTTAAATTTCTCATCCAGGGTTCGAGGTGTTACTACAACCAACAACTATATATGGAGCCCAACCCCTTGAGATTTCGGCTACATGTTTTCAACCCCTAGAAGATCCGAATTCCAGTGCTTCCTCCTCCTATCTCCTCTCATCCTCTTACATATTGTGTTTGAGAGCCATTAGAGGTGTTACACTTGTGACACTTGCTATCAAAAGTTCAAGAAATTCAAGGATTTGATTGGTATTATGATATAACAATAAAGGTATGTATCCTAACCCTAGTTTTATGTTAATTTCAAAAATTGTACATGCATCCTAGGGTTTCTAGTTTTATGTTCAATGCTTGTATGTCAAATAGAGAAAACATAGATCCAATAATTACGGTTCCATTGTTGAGAGAAAAACTTTGAGACACACTTGAACAAAATGGTTAGAACAAGTATATAGCGGAATAGTTAATCTCGAAGGATGTGTTAGCTCAATAATAATATTAATAGTTAGAGGTTAGTGAGTTAGATGTGGAAAGTAAAGTAATGTAAATGACAGCAATTGTTATATCAAGAATACACGTAAGTTGATTCATAACTTGGAATGCATTCAAACCAATGTTAGCAAGTGAGATCAAACTTAGTGAGGAAGTCACAAGGACTTGCTCCGAAGAGAGATTATGATCAGGTATGATAGTTAGAAGTGAGAAAGGAGAGAATTTCTGAGATAAGTAGTAAAGATACTTGAAGATGCGTATTTGATTCAGAACAAGTGTGCTCTATTTATAGAGACTCAAACATTACAAAAGATAACTTGTAGAAGTAGCCATGCAAGGCATACTAGAAAATAGAAAGCGTAAAGAAAAGGCAAAATAGACTAAGTACCAAAAGCTTGTTGTCTTTTGACTTCGGATGACTGCAGTAGAGGCTTTCATTGTGGTAGAAGGTTGGCTGCGGTTTCAGGAAAGTTCAAGAGGGTCACTTTCAGTGTTCTAAAAATTTCCCCCTAAGTGACCTCTTTAACTTTTATCACTTATCAAGACGGAGATGCTTGATTAGGATCCACCAAAACTTCCTGACACTTTCTAACCAAGTGATCCTCCTTAGAATTTCAAACTTTACTTCTAGAGTGGTATATTTTGACTTTTCAACTGGGGTCCGATTGATGTCAAGTTGCTTCTTTGTTAGATGATGAATAGCAGAGGTAGGGATGAAATATTTGACATTATAAGTTTTTCTTTTGAAGATGACACCAAGTTCAGGGAAGTTGGATGCACCTAAGGGTCTTTCTTCAAATCCTTCGGAGGGCATCGATGTTGGATCAAGTGGAGCTAATTCATGCTTCTTCGCAATGGTGGGATAGATATCTGCATCGATTTTATCAAAATCGCATACTGTATCCATTAGAAAACGGTTGACTCTATCAAGTGCAATTTGCATCTTGGGATACTTCTCAGCTTTGCCCTAGAACACTCTTGCAATGAGGAAAATCTCCTCCGGATTCATGCAAGGAAAATCAGCTTGGTTCCGGATATAATCATGTTCCCTTCGGGTCAGAGTGTACTGGAAAACTATGCCTTCATAAATTTTCTGGCTCTGTAGTTCACCACTGCGGATGGTCGATCATTTGACCAAATGTGCTCAAAAGAAGAGGCATGTTTTGCATAGAATTGAGAAAGTCTCTCAAATTCCATAGGCAATCGTTTGGCATCTAGAAGGCTTAGATCAAATGGCTCAAATACAGTTAAGTATTTGGCATTGGGATTAATCATCAGTAGGAGGCTCAACATATGTAAGATGAGGAATGTAATCTTCATCTAGAAATCTTTGGTGGGGATAAACCTAAGAATTTATAAGAGTTTCATCCATGAATGTGTCAAATCCGCATAGCCTCCAGATCTCTTCACCAAGTTTGGCTGCCCTCCAGTCTTTCTTCCTTTGAACGGTGGTAGGAGAATCTGTTAAGCTTGGAGATGAGATATGTTCCTCAAGATGTTTGAAGTGTGGGGGAGTTTCAGTTTTCTCCGGAATGTGAGGCGTAGTGTGATATGATGGTTGAGGTGAGGGAACTTTGCTAGTGATGATGGGTGGTGTTTATGTAGTGAAATTGATTGCTGAGATTGATGATCGTGATCTAATTGATGGGATTGATGGGCTTGATCTTTTTCACTTCCCCCTCTTGAGGAAGTCCAAACTGGGGCTTCCTCAAGCCATGTCCGAAGGCCATCAATTTTGGAGAAGGCCTCCTGAAAATGAGCCTTGATAGCGTCTGTGAGTTGTTGATTGGTTGGAGAGGAGGATTTGAACAGCATGCGATGAATCTCCTTAGTGAGTTGAAGGATTTCAGTGCCATGAAAGTTGGTTGTTAAGGATCGTTGAAGGCGGTTAATGGTAGAGTGAAGAACCGAGATGGTAGACTCATAAGCGATATGAGATTCATCTATCAACTTTCGAGACTGAGTGGCTTGATCTTTGATAGCGGTTTGAAGATCATTTTTTATTGCGGTGACTTCAGAGATAAGACGTTCAGTGGCTTCCATGAAGTCTTTGTGGTCTGCTTTGTGATTGTTGTTAAGGGACCGGATTCCCATTTCGACTTTCAAAGATATGCGCTCCGCAGCTAGTCACTCTCTGGTTTCTAGTCGTCCAATCCTTTCTATCAACGATTGTGGCCTAGGAACATCCTCTGGTTGCGGTTGAGTTGGCTTGACCGCAGCTAGGATTTGATCGACTTTGGCCTGGAGAGATAGAAACTCTTTTCTTGTGACTATCGTCTTCTTCTTCTTTTTGGGCTTGGAGGTGGAGTGGTGAGAACCACTTGATTATTCACCTTCACCGAACATCATTAGATCATCGTCAGAAGGAGAGGGTTTGTTTACCTCTTGTACCTCGTCATCATCAAGACCGAAGGTAGGAGCTTAGCTTATTGCAATCTCAGGACCTTTTTCTTGTGATGTTTCAAGAATCGTAGTAGGAGGAACATGGGAGGTATGTTGTGATGGGTTTTAGCCACAAGAACTTTCCTATGTGCGCATGCAAAACCCTAATGCTTGGATCTACGCTTTCTACTAAACATGCTTTTGAATCCAAGACTTCTAATGACTAATTAGGTTAAATAACAACATTAAAACAGATGTAGAATCATACCTTTGAGTTCCTTGTTGATCTTGAGGTCTTGAAGCTTCTAGAGTCACAAGTGTCACTCCTCTAATGGCTTACAAACACCAATAGCAATAAGAATGATTTAGGAGAGAGGAGAGGGGAGGAATTTGACCAGAGTTCTCTTGCTTAATCAGAGGTGTTGAATTCCCTATGTCATGGGGTCTATTTATACTTGTAGACTCCTTAAGGGTTACAACCTAAACCCTAATTGGATAATCTTCTCTTAAGGTTATCCAAATCCATTCCATAGATAAGCATATGGACGATTTTAGCTATCCTAATACTCTTAGAATTCGTCCAAAGCATATCCTAATGGATTTACAGTCTAAAGCTTAACTATCAAACAATTGACAGTTTATACCCCTTTATTTAATTAATCTCTTTAAGTCACCAAATTAATTCTAATTAATTCTATGACTTATATTAATCAAATAACAAATATATAATTATAATATTCTCATAATATATATTAATAATATTTACTCTCTCTTAATAAATCATCCTATCAAGTTGCTATGGTGAAGGCAACCCAAAAGGACCATGCACAACCGGATCAAATACTTGCCTAATATAGTTACAGCCTTAGACACTATTCCAACAGTCTCCCACTTGGATAAGCCTAGTAACTATACAAGTACAATTTGGTTTGCAATCGTAGCTCTCAAAGACGCTGTCAACTCTGATCTAATCAATCTTGTCCTTTAGATAAGGGAACGTACAATCCTCTGTTAGATATCATGCTGACAATCCTATGGAATGGTTAGTCAAGCATTTAGGTTTCTCGATCTCTGATTTATTTGACATAGAACTTAATCGACAACATCAATTCAGTTCTGACCGGGCCCGGCACATAAGTCAAATCAAATCATCGAGCGGCCGAGATATCGCTTTTACCTTCTAAGATAAAAGTTACAGATAAACTTCGACTTATATGCATTTACTTATTCATTTACCAACTATACACAACAATACGTTTTATAACACCAAGTTACTGATGCGTTTTCGTATTATCAATGTACAATCAATTAACAAATAATAAACCATATATCTAGGTTTTAAGACTATATGATATTATCGTCTTGCGATCACCTTTTATATCGTATTCCATAAGGTCATTCCAGCAAGCGCGGGTTTATTCCAATGCTCAAAACTAGTTCATAAGCACTCATGAACGTTGCAGCAATCCTTTGCTATGTCTAATACCATTTAGACATTCCACACACCAATTCATAACAACCTTCATTCATATCTACTCCCAACATATGAACGATTGTGGACCATTTGAATAATTCGATTATTCCTAATAAACTCAATTATTTTGGAAGTCAAAACATGCAAAGTGAAACAATAGGTAAACAATTAACATAAGATAGTAACATTACTCATAAATAAAACTCCTTTATTTAATCATCAAATGTCAATTACATTTATCTATTACACGTTTCAAATTCTATCTAATCTATGCTAATATCATCCTTCAGCCCAATACTCCTAGCATGCTGCAAGTGCTTAACCCTACTCAGTCCCTTCGTAAGCGGATCTGCTGGGTTATCTTCTGATGATATCCTCTTCACTACGAGTTGTCCTTCTTCCACACGATGTCTAATGAAGTGATACTTTCTGTCGATATGTCTTGATCTACCATGATCTCTCGGTTCCTTGGTTAAGGCAACCGCTCCTTCATTATCACAGAAAATCTCCATGGGCTCCTTTATGGCAGGTATGACTCTAAGATCACCGATGAAGTTCTTCAGCCATATTGCCTCCTTCGACGCTTCGCTCGCTGCAATGTACTCTGATTCACACGTTAAATCAGCTACGGTTTCCTGCTTGGAACTCTTCCATGTCACTGCTCCTTCATTTAGGGTAAAGACCCAGCCTGACTGCGAACGTTAGTTGTCCCTGTCGGTCTGAAAACTGGCGTCACTATACCCTCGCACCTTCAAGTCATCACTCCCTCCGAGGACTAAGAACCATTCCTTCGTCCTCCGAAGGTACTTAAGGATGTTTTTCACCACAATCCAATGTGCTTTGCCAGGATTCCCTTGATATCTGCTAACCATGCTCAAGGCGAAGGCCACATCAGGGCGAGTACAAGTCATAGCGTACATGATTGAGCCAACTGCGGAAGCGTATGGTACTCGGCTCATTTCTGCTATTTCAGCTTCGGTACTCGGACTTTGAGTCTTACTCAATTTGGCATTACTTTGTATCGGTAGTTCTCCCTTCTTTGAGTTTTCCATACTAAAACGTTTTAGTACTTTCTCTAAGTAAGTATTCTGACTAAGTCCAATTAGTCTCTTACTTCTTTCTCTTACTATCCTTATTCCCAAAATGTAAGAAGCCTCTCCGAGGTCCTTCATAGCGAAGCACTTCCCGAGCCAGGACTTAACTTCCTGCAGAGTCGGGATGTCGTTTCCTATGAGTAAAATGTCATCGACATATAGAACGAGGAAGCTTACTATACTCCCACTGGCTTTGACATATACACAAGATTCGTCTTCGCTTCGTACAAATCCAAACTCTTTGACTTTCTCATCGAAGCAAAGATTCCATCTGCGAGACGCTTGCTTAAGTCCATAAATGGACTTCTCAAGCTTACACACTCTATCCGGATGCTTCGGATCCACAAACCCCTCTGGCTGAGCCATGTAAACATCCTCATCCAACTTTCCATTAAGGAAAGCGGTCTTGACATCCATTTGCCAAATCTCATAATCATGAAACGCGACAATTGCTCGCATCACTCTTATAGATTTAATCTTCACAACTGGTGAGAAGGTCTCATCATAGTCAACTCCGGGAGTTTGAGTAAAGCCCTTCGCGACCAATCGCGCTTTATATGTGTGTACGTTCCCATCCACGTCGGTCTTCTTCTTGAAGATCCATTTGCACCCAACGGTCTTGCGTCCGGGCATGTGATCAACCAAATTTCAAACTTGGTTACCATACATGGATTGGATCTCGCTATCCATTGCCTCTTTCCACTTTACAGACACCGGGCCTGCCATGGCTTCCTTATAGCTATTAGGTTCATCAAGGTTTACTTGTGTACCATCACTAATATACGTGTCCCCTTCGGTAGTAATATGAAAGCCATAAAACTGGGGATGAACTCTAACTCTATCGGAACATCTAAGAGGTAAGGATTCTTCAATCGGTTCAACCGGAGTTTCCTCCTCGGGTTGAACACCAGCGGTAGAGGTTCCTTCATCTATCGATTCTTGAATCTCTTCAAGTTCGATCTGCCTCCCACTGTCTCCTTGGCTTATGAGTTCTCGCTCTCGGAAAACTCCTCTCCTTGCAACGAAGACAACATTGTCCTTCGGTCTATAGAAGAGATATCCAAAGGATGTCTGCGGGTACCCGATGAAAATACATCGCTCACTTCAAGGTTCAAGCTTGTCGTGAGTATCTCGTCTTACGAAAGCCTCGCAACCCCAAACCTTGATATGTGCCAACGAGGGAGCTTTCCCCGTCCACATCTCGTGAGGTGTTTTGGCAACCTTCTTAGTAAGGACTCGGTTAAGGATATGGGCGGCAGTCTCTAAGGCATACCCCCAAAAAGAGATTGGTAGCGAAGCACGACTCATCATAGAGCGAACCATATCCAATAAGGTTCGATTACGCCTTTCTGCCACACCATTCAACTGCGGTGTCCTAGGAGGCGTTAATTGTGAAACTATTCCACACTCCTTGAGATAATCGTGGAATTCAAGACTTAGGTACTCTCCTCCTCGATCGGATCGAAGCATCTTGATTTTCCTGCCCAATTGATTTTCCACTTCATTCTTGAACTCTTTGAACTTTTCAAAGGTTTCTGACTTTTGCTTGACTAAGTAGATATACCCATATCTACTATAGTCATCGGTAAAGGTCACGTAGAAGCGGTTCCCATCCTTCGTGGTTGATCTAAACGGTCCACATACATCAGTATGTATTAGGTCCAATAGACCTTCACCCCTTTCACATGTACTTGTGAAGGGTGACTTAGTCATCTTTCCAAGCAAACAAGACTCGCATGTGTCATCTTCCCTAAGGTTGAATGACTCCAACACTCCATCCTTTTGGAGTTGGGCTATACGTTTCTTGTTGACATGTCCAAGACGACAATGCCACAAGGATGCTTTATCCATACTAGTGGAAGAATCAATATTCAAAACATCATTTCCTAAGTTATCAACAATCATAACAGTTTCATATATTCCATTACATGGTATAGCTTCAAAGTAAAAGACACCATTTAGATAAGCCAAAATAGAACCATTCTCATTATTAAAAGAAAATCTAAATCCTTGTCTATATAAACCATGAAATGAAATGATGTTTCTTGCCATTTCTGGTGAATAGCAACAATTGTTCAAATCTAAAACTAAACTATTCCTAAGCACTAAGGAATACACTCCAATCTTGGTCACAGGCGACGATCTTCTGTTCCCCATGATTAGATTGATCCTTCCTTGCTCCACATCCCTACTTCTTCTTAGTCCCTGCACATTAGAACAAATGTGATAACCACAACCGGTATCAAGAACCCAAGAAATAGCATGATTAGAATCGTTAGATTTGATTGTATATATACCTGCGAAAGATGGCTTGATCTTTCCTTCTTTGATTGCTTGCAGGTAATCCGGGCAGCTTCTCTTCCAATGTCCTATCTTGTGGCAGTGGTGGCACTCTGCCTCCTTCGGGTTAGAGCAGGGCTTAGCGGGATCAACTTTGGTCCCACTAGAAGAGGCACCATCTCGGGCTTTCACCTTGCGATAGTTCTTCGATGAATCTTTCCTCTTCTTTCCCTTCCCTTGTCCAATAGCCAAGACAGGAGCAGCGGGCGGATTGGGAGTGGGTGCAACAGACTTGTCCTTGAAGTTGCTCTCAGCAACCCTCAAGAGACCTTGGAGCTTGCTTAGGGTGACCTCTTCTTTGTTCATGTGGTAGGTCATCCTAAATTGGTTGTACATCGGAGGCAAAGAGTGAAGCACCATGTCGATCGCCAAATCCTCACCGAAGTCAACATTTAACTTGCGAAGGCGGTCGACATACCTTTGCATCTTTTGCAAGTGCACGGTAAGAGATTCTCCATGACCCATCTTTGCGGAAATCATGTTAGTGAAAATCTCGTACCTCTCTTGTCTAGCGTTTTGGTGGTACCTCTCCAATAAGTCTTGATGGATCTCGTACGGGTACATGTCCTCGTAGGACTTTTGGAATTCGGAGTTCATGGTGGCGATCATGATGCAATGTACCTTCGTTGCATCTCGCTCATGAGTTTCAAAGGCGGTGATTTCGGCGGGAGTAGCAACTTCGGGGTTGATTTTCTCGAGCTTCTCATCGAGGACATACTCCTTATCCTCATAGCGAGCAATGGTGCGAATGTATCTTATCCATTCGCTAAAGTTCGTTCCATCGAAGGTGACCTTTTGGCAAAGGCTCATCAACGTGAAAGAACTAGCAGCAGCGTTGTTTGCGTTCGACATCTACAATTAGAAAAGGACAAAGATAGATTAGAATAAGAATCCCTAATTATCACCCAATAAGAAAATTAGGGCTAGGATCCAACAATAACATTTACATACTAGAAAAGGGATGCCGTAATCTAACATGCAAATAAATTGAAGGTAAGTGAATGACGATTCACTAATTCTCCATCACAAAACTTAAACTATTAGTCCTAAGTGTTTTTGAGAATTCCTAGGTTCGGATGAGATACATTGAAACTATTCAATGGCATGTTTAAATCTCGATATGCCCTTCTCGTTTGTGACTGGGATGCCGAGGATCACAAAGCGGGTGTGAATTACCATGCAAATTCACATGGTGCCTTCATTGTAACAATCATCTATTCGATGTGCCGGTAAACCACACACGCTCCATCGAACTATGATAAACAATGAATCACCCTTTGCCACCTTCGCTTAGAACCAATTAGTGTGCCGGTAAACCACACACGCTCCACTAACATCTTAGCAAGGTGCAAAGTGTAATTTCATGGGATTGCATCAATTCACTTTTCCTAAAGTAACTAGGATTGGGAAATTTTTGGAAAAATATGTGTAGTTACTTTGTATTTCTTATTATACTTTTAATGAGAGAATGAGTTTGCCCTATCCTACCCGTTCGGCTAACGACCCTCCACCAATCAAGCAAGCGGTGGGTGTGAGTGTACACCCATTAAGCGCTATTTTATAGGCCGCAACCTTATACCCACCTTATAGATCAGCTTCGTGAATGAGGCCTACTAACGGTAAGACTAGCATTTAGTTATACATATATATATTATTCTAGTAATATCATATTAGTATAGGGTTGTATTTTTTAAAACTTTTAAAATCTAGGGTTTGAAATTTAAGTTGTCTAAATTAAAGCTTTTAATCACAAAAGTAAATTTCAAAACATGAGGGTAGGTTTTAAACATTTAAAACATGGAGGATCAAATAACAAATAATTCCAATTAACAATTAATATCCTAATTATCTATATTTGATTTATTCAAGATTTCTTTGAAAGATAATTACCAAAATAGTTAAATAATTAATTAATTATCATATAAGGAAATTAAATATTTAATTAGTTGATAAATATCCTTTTCTAGATCAAGATAATAGTCATATATATTATAAAATCGGATTTAGGTTGATCTATTATGATTAAGGTAAGTTTCCATAAGATAAACACAAAGAAATCCCGAATCTGGTCATTCCTGACGCCTGGACTCGCCGAGTGCACAAGGGGACTCGCCGAGTCAGGCCTACTCGCCGAGTCCACCTTGGGACTCGCCGAGTCAGTGACACAGAAACCAAAAAATCAAATTTTGCAGGTTTGTTTCAGTTAATCAAGCAACAATTTAAAGAAAACCAAGCTAGGCTCTGATACCACTGATGGGTTTTAGCCACAAGAACTTTCCTATGTGCGCATGCAAAACCCTAATGCTTGGATCTAGGCTTTCTACTAAACATGCTTTTGAATCCAAGACTTCTAATGACTAATTAGGTTAAATAACAACATTAAAACAGATGTAGAATCATACCTTTGAGTTCCTTGTTGATCTTGAGGTCTTGAAGCTTCTAGAGTCACAAGTGTCACTCCTCTAATGGCTTACAAACACCAATAGCAATAAGAATGATTTAGGAGAGAGGAGAGGGGAGGAATTCGACCAGAGTTCTCTTGCTTAATCAGAGGTGTCGAATTCCCTATGTCATGGGGTCTATTTATACTTGTAGACTCCTTAAGGGTTACCACCTAAACCGTAATTGGATAATCTTCTCTTAAGGCTATCCAAATCCATTCCATAGATAAGCATATGGACGATTTTAGCTATCCTAATACTCTTAGAATTCGTCTAAAGCATATCCTAATGGATTTACAGTCTAAAGCTTAACTATCAAACAATTGACAGTTTATACCCCTTTATTTAATTAATCTCTTTAAGTCACCAAATTAATTCTAATTAATTCTATGACTTATATTAATCAAATAACAAATATATAATTATATTATTCTCATAATATATATTAATAATATTTACTCTCTCTTAATAAATCATCCTATCAAGTTGCTATGGTGAAGGCAACCCAAAAGGACCATGCACAACCGGATCAAATACTTGCCTAATATAGTTACAGCCTTAGACACTATTGCAACATGTTGGGCCGTAGATGCTGCTTGAGCTTTGAGGAGAGAATCGGCCATCTGAGACATCCAGTCTTGAATATGAAGAATCCCTGCTACAGTATAAGCATTGTTGATTGCATCAGCCCAATACTTAGCAATCATTTGAATTTCTCGTTCCTTCTGCCGTTGCTGTTTGATTTGTTGATCCTTTTGGGCTTGGAATGCCCTTCAAAAGGCAGCATATTTCTTTATTTTGGCATCAGTAGTTGGTTGATACCGACTCCATGAATCACTTGAATCGTCTCCGTCAATTCTTTGAGTGCGCACCAAGGTGTCCCTTGGGTTCACGAATCCTTGCACATGTGTGCTCACCGTGCCTAAACCACCTGTAATGATGGAAGCAGAGTAGGATTTCCGGAGCTTCCTTGGTCTCCGTGACCCGAGGTCACGTTTGGCCTTGGCTCCGTTCTGGCATGAGCGAAAGAGGTGCCCTGCGGAAGGTCAGGTGTTTGAAGTGTTTAGGATATGTTCAAGAGGATGGAGTCTAACTCCTCGGGAGAAAAGAAATGCAGTCGGGATGCCCTGGAGACCTTAGGGCGATGTCCAGATTTATCTGCTTGAGATATAACTAGGGGCTGTCTCCACGTTCGGATGATGATGATGATGAAACAGTCTCATATGATGAGCTTGAGTGGTATTCCATGGTGGCATTGAATGGAGTTGCGGCAATCCCAAGGACTATCTTAGCCTGTGGAGAGGCTGAGGTATCAGTCCGGTCACGCATTTGGCAAGAGGTATTGGTGGTTTTTCTTTTCTTGAGGATCGATATTGGTTGTCTATCCTCTTCAGAATCACTGCTCGATACAGTGGTTGGTTTGGTTTGGGAGCATCCTTCTGTGGTGTTCTTTGTTTCTTTTTGGATTCCAACTTCTTTCTTCTTTGAGAAAGATTAGATAGAGTAGTTGCAGAGGGGACTGCGGTACCCTCAGGGATAATGGCTGCGGATGGAAGAGGCGGGGTAAAAGAATAAGGGGCAATACCCTCCGTAGCCTCAATATGGCCTGAGATATCAGCAGTCTTAGGACCAAGACTAGAGAGAATTGTTGGACTAGTGTCTAAGGCTGTAACTATATTTGGTAAGTACTTGACCTGATTATGCATAGTCCTTTTGGGTTACCTTCACCATAGCAACTTGATAGGGTGATTTAGAGGGAAAAGATATTATTATTAATGTATTATAAGAATAATATGTTAGAGAAATAATAATATTATTTGATTAATATAAGTCATAAATTAATTTGGTGACTTAAAGAGATTAATTGAATAAAGGGGCATAAACTGTCAAATGTGTGAAAGTTGTATTTTGAGCTGATAACCCTTATGGATATGGGTTGGACGATTTTAGGGATGTGGATCACCTAGAAATCGTCCAAGGCCTTATCAAGAGGGGAATTGGACTGCTTTGAGGCTAAGTTATCCAATTAGGGTTTTAAGGTGAAACCCTAGAAGCTCATAATTATAAATAGACCCTTGGGGATGTGGAAATCGACACCCTTGTTATTGGAGTAACCCTAGAGCCGATTTCCCTCTTCCTCATCTCTCTCAAATCATCTTCTTGCTAGTTGGTGTTTGTAAGCCATTAAAGGAGTGACATTTGTGACTCTAAGCTCTAAGAAGAAGAAGGTTTCAAGCAAGTAACTCAAGGTATTATTCTAGATCTGTTTTCATATGATTTTGATTGTTAGTTTACATTAGATCTAGCCATGAAAGTCTTGGATATATTGCATGTTCAATTAGAGAAACCTAGATCCAAGCTATAAGGTTGTATGTGCACATAGGGAAAGTTCTTATGTCCAAAACCCATCAGTGGTATCAGAGCCATGATTGGTTTCAATTGAATGTGATGCTTAACTGTTTTGCTTGCTGGAAATCATTTTTCTTCACCTTTGTTCGACCCAACTCGGCGAGTCAGTATTTGGACTCGGCGAGTTGGCCCTACTCGGCGAGTCCAAAGCTTGACTCGGCGAGTCCGAGCGTCAGACAGAGGATAATTCGGGATTTTATTGTTGTTTTGTCTTGGATTGATACCAAAATCGTTTTATTATGTAAAAATTTGAATTTTAACTTAATTTAATGATTATCCTTGACATAAATATAGATAATTTCAAATCTTTTAAATATTGTTTATTTATGTGGTAAATATGGACTATTTAAGATTATTTGGTAATTATCTAATGACTAAAATTGGATTAGGTCAAATATAGATAATTGTGAAATTAATTGTTTAATTTGGATTATTTGTTATTTGATCCCTATTGTTTTGAAAAGTTCAATTTCTATCCCGAAGTTTTGAAATTTGAATTTTGTAATTAATAGTTTAATTTTGAAGAATTTAAATTTCAACCCCTAGAGTTTTACAAGTTTAAAATTCAACCCTATACTATTATATTATTAAAAGCTTAATATATATAAGTAAAATTAAAATGCTAGTATTACCGTTAGTAGGCCTCATTCACGAAGCCGATCTATAAGGTGGGTATAAGGTTGCTGCCTATAAAATGGCGCTTAATGGGTGTACACTCACACCCACCGCTTGCTTGACCGGTGGAGGGTCGTTAGCCGAACGGGTAGGATATGGCAACTCTCTCTCCTCATTAATAAGTATAATGAATCTATAAAGTAACTAAACTATTTTATAAAATTCCCAATCTTAGTGACTTTAGGAAAAGTGAATTGATGCAATCCCATGAAATTGCACTTTGCACCCTTGCTAAGAAGTTAGTGGAGTGTGTGTGGTTTACCGGCACACTAATTGGTTCTAAGCAAAGGTAGCAAAGGGTGATTCATTGTTTATCATAGTTCGATGGAGCGTGTGTGGTTTACCGGCACATCGAATGGTTGATTGTAACAATGAAGGCACCGTGTAGATTTGCATGGTTATTCACACCCGCTTTGTGATCCTCGGTATCCTAGTCACAAACTAGAGGGGCATATCGAGATTTAAACATGACATTGAAGAGTTCAATGAATCTCTAAAATCTATGAATTCTCAATAAAACTTAAGGTTATGTTTTCGTGGTGAAGAATTAGTTAATCGTTATTCACTTACCTCCAAATTATTTGCATATTGGATTACGGCATCCCTTTTCTAATGTATAGATAATGTTGTTGGGTCCTAGCCCTAATTTTTCATTTTGGGTGTTTAATTAGGGATTCATTTCTAATCAAACTTTATACTTTCTATTTGTAGATGTCGAACGCAAACAACACTGCTGCTAACTCATTCACGTTAATGAGTATTTGCCAAAAGGTGACCTTCGATGGTACGAACTTTAGCGAATGGATAAGATACATTCGCACCATTGCATGTTACGAGGACAAAGAGTATGTCCTAGACAAAAATCTCGAAAAGGTCAACCCGAAAATCGCTACTCCCGAAGAGATGTTTGTCTTTGAGACACACGAACGTCATGCAACGAAAGTCCATTGCATCATGATAGCCACTATGAACCAAGAATTCCAAAAGTCCTATAAGGACATGTATCCCTATGAAATGCATCAAGACTTGATGGAGAGGTACCACCAAAGCGCGAGGCAAGAGCGCTATGAAATCATCACCAACATGATCACCGCCAAGATGGGAAGTGGAGAATCATTATGTGACAACCCAAGTTTGTTCCGTTACATTTCCCCATTACTATTAACGGAATATCCCCTTTTGTAAAATTTCTGTTAATTAGAGGCCGCCAATTAAATAAATATTTCATTTATTTATATCTTTATGTCGTTAAGTCGTGATAAGATAAATAAAAAACTCATAATACACATTTCCATTTAATTGGAAAAGTTAGTTTTTATTATCACGACCACTAAATCGGGTGCGACCAAAAGCCCCGTTTAACGACAGTATCGGGTAGAATATCACTGAGCTCCAACTTCCACCCATATATAAAGGGGAGTAAACCCCATTTGAGCCTTTTCCACCCTCTCTCTCTATACTCTCTCTCTAGAATCGTTTTCGACCCGAATCCGCAACCAAACGCTTCCAAATCGTAAGTCCACTTATCCTAACTTGTTCTAAACATTATGATTCGTGTTTATAGCTTAAAATTTGACCATTTAAGCTGTTGAAAAGAAGTTCATGGCCTAAGATCCTCCTTAGGCCGTAAACACCTTAATTGAGGCCAAAAGGACCCAAACTTGTCCCTAAAAGCTTGGAAATAAATTGAGGATTTAGCCTAGGAGTGTTTGCTCATTTAAAACAACAAATTCAGGGAATAAAAGAGAGTTTACAGCCCAAGCACATGCTTAGGCCGTAAACACCTCTAAACCCTGTCAAAATGCCCCAAAAACACTCCCAAACCACCCTTAGACTTAATACATAATTTAGGGACTTGCTATTTCGGGTTTAGATCATTCAAACACAAAGAATTGAGGGACTAAAAGGAGTTTATGGCCCAAACATATGTCAAGGTCGTAAACACCCCGAAACATGCCAAAATGTTGGTTTTCGTTCCTCAAATGGCCTTAGACTATTATTATAAAATGCTAGGAGGGTCTTAGGGACTTGAAACTTCAATAAACTCATGGCATAGGAGTTCACGGCCGTGAACTCCCTTAGGGATGGTTCATGGGCCGTAAACTCCATAATGATGCCTTTAAAAGCCTTAAACCCATTCATGCCTTCCGGATTTGGACCAAGCAAAATTCCACGAACAAGATAGAGCCCTTAAAACACCCTAGAACCCCTCACCATGAGTTTACGACCGTAAACTCATGGGGAGTTGTCCCTGGGCCGTAAACACCATAAGGTGAGTTTACTCTTGGAGAGTAAACTCCATTCCTAAGACATTTACACCTTTAAATGTTACCCGGGACACCCCAAACGCTTAACCAAAGCGTTTTCCGCTCTTTAGGGTGCGTATACTTGTTTAATTAGTATTATATGTACTAATTGTATGTAAACATAAGTTATCATATGTTAAATAGGTCACTAAGTGTGTCCAAGTCTTTACTTGACACCGAGCACCCAACCGGCACCTTCGTTGGATCTACTTACACCAGGTGAGTTCATACCCCTGAATGAACCTTTTAAATCTTTTTACATGTTTTATAGGGGGGAATACAAGTTAAACATGCCAGTTATCATATCAATCACATGTGACTAATAACCCGCATGCACAAAGATTTACCACAATGTAAACTGTTTTACCAAGTAGGACACTATAAATGGTTTTCTAAAAAGGTTTTCACTTGTTCAAAACCCTTACTCATACTGTTTTATCAAAGTTCATTTTAAACTGATTTATGAAAGGTTTCCAAGGAAATCCTTAAGGTTTTCAAACTTATTTTAACAAAGAATACCAAATTGTGATTTTCTTAAGTGTAAAGGTTTTTCAAGGTTTTCAACAAAGTTCTCTTTCATGTCGTATACTCTTACTTATTAGACACCGTTGTTTCATTTTCACTTAGTTTGAACTCCTACTTGATAATGTCTCCACTTCGTGATACACCTATATTTGGTAACGCATATACATTACAGTCCAGTATTCACACACTGTTCGGTTATACATCTCGATTCGGTTATTCACACATTGTTTGTATATACATCTCGACTCGGTTATTCATACACTGTTTATTTACACATCTTGACTCGGTTATTCACACACTGTACGTTTATGCATACGATTCGGTTATTCCACACTGTACGTTTCTACTTGTTTCACACTCAGTCAAAGTTAGATGTATGTATGTGCTTGTATAAATACATATAAATAATGATTGAAGGACTTAGGAAAGCTTGTCCGCCCTATTTCCTTTTCTTCGTTGAGATGTGGTCTGGTTGGATCGGATGGCCGTCCGAAGGTCGTTTGATTCATTAGTTATATACTATGTATATGAGCATAGACATATAGGTTTACTCTAGTCAGTCCAGTTATGAGTCTCTACCTCTAATTCAACACTTATAGATGAAACCCACTACCCACTATTAGGGATGCATCTTCGGGACACGGCCTTCTCCGTCGTCTAGTTGGTAACCAGAGTCTGCTGTAGGGAGAGCGGACATTGTGTGTATAGATCTATATGGGATTGACACCCCCGCACCTTGACTGCTAGCTACAGTCCACGGCCCACCAAGCCAAGGGGTGACAAATGTCATATTTTATAGACGCTTGTAGGGCGTCAAGTACTCTAGTGTCGGTTAGTATGGTTACGAGTATCCCAGGTTACCTTATAATTCATGGCCTTAAGGTAATGGTAATTCACTAGCAATTTACACTGTATGCTGGAAAACCCACTCTCGGAGTCACACTGTTTTAGACCTTGCTAGACGTATCATTCATTTGATACTGTTTGGGGTCTGTATTCACTGTATTCATTGTATCCACTGTATTCACTATATTCACTGTATCCACTGTATTCACTGTATTCACTGTTTTAGACCTTGCTAGACGTATCATTCAGTCGATACTGTATGGGGTCTGTGTTCACTGTTTTAGACCATACTAGATGTACCTTTCATTTGGTACCGTCTGGGGTCTGTGTCTCTATCTGGTAGACCGAGCCAGGCATGTCGTTCATTCGATACTCTCTTGGAGTCTATGATTCCTTTGCCTTAGTCAGCAGTCCTCACTGCTGAGGCATATGTTTTTCCCTGAATTCTCCTACTTTCTTAATAATCAAATTCTGTAATTTGATAATGATAGTGATTAAGGGAAAACTACCTTTTTACCACATAACTCTATCCAGTCTTGGTAGAAGACTGTTTTATTAAAGAAAATATAGGCTTTTCTGGAAAAGACACTAATGTAATAGATACACTGAAACTACTACTTTTATTAAAGTTATTTGATTAAAATGACACTAAATACTTATGAACTCACCAACATTTGTAAAAATGCTGATACTCGCTTTTCAAATAACTTGTATTCTCAGGTCAGCATTAGACAGGTACATTCCCGGAGCTATTGTTAAAGATAGCTTAGTACCATGTTGTATTTACTTATATTTACTTGTATTAATTTGATGTATTGTAATGTAAACCATGTAAACTACTACTATTAATGCAATGTTTTGTAGTACTTTGATTACTATAATGCATGTGTTATGATACTTGACATGACGTCATCCACCCCAGAACGTTTCCACCGTTCCGGTTTTGGGGTGTGACAGATTGGTATCAGAGCATTGTTTATAGTGAGCTAAGTATATCAATTCATAAAAGATATACAGCCTATAAATACAAAGGGATAAAACACTCTGACCAAGAATTATACTTTAAAATATAACCATATTTTACCAAAGTATAAGAACATCCAGAACCTAAACACTCGAACAAAAGTATCACAAGAGCAACAAGAATAAAAGTCTTCGGATGTTGAGCATTACCGTCAAACCTGGGCAGTTATATAATCGTAAGCTGGAATAAATGTAACCTGATCAACTACATTTATTCGAGATGCGATGAACATGTGCTTGGGAGTGATAGTGGTGTGCAACAGGTCTGAAACTTACCAACTAGGAATGCTAGAGCCAAACATAAAGTTAAAATACTATAGGAGTATTTTGGAATACTAAAAGACTAACAATAATCCCAGAATCATAATCAGAAGATAAGAATCAAACAAGAATTAAAATACCATAGGGGTATTTTAGGATCCATAACTAACCTTGTGTGAAGAACTAAAAAGATCCTTATTTATATACCTACGACTACAGAGGGTGTACTCCCAAGGTTATATATAATAAGGATCCATAGGCTAAGAATGTGTGGTTTCGCTCTACTTCCTTTTCCTCGTTCGGATGTGGATATAGAGTAGTATCACATATTCGAAGGCCTATCGGATCTAAGCTATATATGATTTGTATACCCTGTGTAATCATAGCAGGACTCGATATGGATCATCCAGTGAAATGTTAATAATCTCTTAGGATTCTTTAGACATTTCCATTCTCGCACGAACCCCGTAGAAAACCCTATCCACTTCAGTGCTTGACAGCAGAGTTGATTCAGATCCAAAGGAGGTTCATTGAGAAGATTTCCTGTTCGGAAATAAATAAACCGAGTCGAGACTATTGAATTCACCAAGTTCCTATATCTTTTAGGGACAGTGGTGAGAGATTCGCTTAAGCTTCCGAGATTTCCAGTCATCCATCATGAAGTGATGACACCCAGAGACAGATTCAGAAGTAAGGCGGATTAGAGATTCAGTACGTCCATACGAGAAGAGAACCCTAGGTAACTATCCGGAGGAAACCAACGCCGATACCAGTCAAAGATACGAGGCAGACAGAGGGAGCCAGTACATGGAACCCGAGAAGTGTCGTACCCTCGTGTTCGTCACGTTAATACACCCTTAAAATAATACAATTTAGTGAGTTAGTGGTTACACTACTCACGCTATGTGTTACGTAAATCGTCATTTCCCGTTCCTAGTTACACAATTAGAGCGGAACCCCACACCTCTATTGAGAATATTTAGCCATAAGCCTTCATAAGCCTCTCTTTCCGCGGTTTCGTTCCGAACTGTTCTCAAATCTCTCCAGGCCGAAGAGTGAAGCTTTTCCCAGTATAAAAGGTAACTTAGTAGGAACGAATCGCATCTTATGGCCTTTTCCGATACTCATATTCCTACCTTTATTTCCAGGACTACATCATAGGGATGTAGGTCGACACTCAGACAACCAGTACCCGAGGCACGACAAAAATTTATGCCTAATGCAGTCAGGACAGATATGTCCAGGGCTAGCCATATTCTCTCATTATCTTGTATTCCTTTCCGTGTAGGAAAAACCATGCCACCGAAGAAGCGTAACCAGTCCTCAAGCAAGAAACCTACTCTTTTATTCGATGAAGCTATGTTCCAAGCTGCAGTCTCAGCAGCCGTAGCAGCTGTCATGGCTCAACTAAATGCTAACAACGCCAACGTTAGTAAGAGCCCTATTGGAAATTCCGATCCTAGTAGTGGACAACAGCAACCAACCTCTGCATACCCAGCCACCCGAGAACCTCAACCGAATCCACTGAAGAGAAAGATCAAGATCGAAGAGGGAAGTACCTCGGCACAAGGACCTTCCGAAGGGCAACGAGCTGAGATGGGGAAATTCCCTACCAACCCTCCCATCCCTACACCTAGGAGACCATACTTAGGAAACCATCCCCATTGCAGCAAGTGCAGCTACCATCATCATGGTGTCTGCCGGGAGCTCTATTGTGCTAGGTGCCACATGTTGGGGCATACTGCTCGCGTCTATAGATAGCCCAGAAGACAATAACCATCCGGAGCATACTCCGAAGAATCCCTAGAAAGACCCTTCGCACCTCGCACGTCAGGTTCGTAAACCTAGAGATTAGAACTCATACGGAAGAACCACTATAACCAGGTATATGCATAAAAGTGGTATATAATTGAGATCAAAAAGATTTAAGGTGTGTGTTTCCTCCCTACTCCCTGTTCCTCGTTGGGTTGTGGGTTTGGGGTGGAGTCGCATAGCTGAACATCCTGCCGACCTCAATTATATACTGCTTGCATACACCATGTATTGCTGGTTAAGCCAAGTATGAGCTCTACCACGAACCACTTAGAAAAGCCCTTCATCCTATTCCATAAAATAGGAGCTAGAGTCAAGAGAATCACTGTGGGTTGAGCTATTAAAGTTCCGAGTGATGAGACCCTATACTCACTAGATTTGACCTAGACCGAGAAAACTCAGAACCTTCGGAAGAGTAGTTGCAGTAGATGTTCACACTACTCAGGCACTTCGTCCACCCCGTTATAGACGAACAGTGCCTATCATCCTCCACCCTCTTGCATGGAGGAAATCATCGTCACCCTGTAGACGATAAAATGCATTCTCCAAAGTGAACACTAGGATACCGAGAACCACAGGATAACCTCCGCAGCCAGGAATCCTTGATCGAAGTGTGAAAGTAGCGACGTTAAACCTCATGACCCAGATCCCGAAGAGATTATAGACTTGACACCAGTCTTGGTGATAGTCGAAGGGTTATGTAGGAGCATGCGCTTTCCGCCCTAGAATGAACCAAAGTCTTAGAGATTCATTGGACTATTACACGAATACTATCTCAAGCAGAAATAGTAGAACCACCTCCCAAGATAGTCCAACACTCGTCTAGTGAAACCCTATCTCCCCGACCCTGAGGGTTTCCACATCTCAAGATTCGTTAGTGCAGGTTCATTTTGAATGAGCTTGAGATAGACACTCTACAGTAGACAGATAACCATAGCCACACAACCCATTCGATGCTCTAGAAAGCCTCTAACAACCAGTTGACAGGAAATGCGAAACCAAAGGCCACCCAAGCTTCCTAAGAACCAACCTGAAGGACTACACATCCAGTACAAGTGAGAACGTTAGGAACTTCGGAATGGTGATCACGCCAGTGATGATCTTGCCATAGAAGTACACTATGTTCTAAGTACTGAAAAGCTTTACCCTTCTGAGAGCTTAGGACCATATGAGAATCCTCGTGGAGATTTGGTCCAACCTTCGACAAACCACTACTCCCTTCAGATACTCCACAAGATTCACACCCGATCGATCCACTTATTAGACTTGATACGTGATTGCCCGACGTCACTCTTCATATCCCACTCGTTGTGATAGAAACCATTGAGAACCCTAACCTCGTAGATACACCAGTCGAAACCCACTAGCTACACGAGACGAAATTCGCATCCCGTACGTGAAGGTCTATTGGAATGACAAACACAGACCAGAGTTCACTTAGGAATGCGAGGACAAACAGAATAGGAAGTACTCACTTACCTCTACTTGGCCATTCATACCTACTTCCTTGCCTAGACCTGAATTTCGGGACGAAATTCCCTCTAACAGGGGGATGATGTGAGAACCCAAGTTTGTTCCGTTACATTTCCCCGTTACTATTAACGGAATATCCCCTTTTGTAAAAGTTCCGTTAATTAGAGGCCGCCAATTAAATAAATATTTCATTTATTTATATCTTTATTTCGTTAAGTCGTGATAAGAGAAATAAAAAACTCGTAATACACATTTCCATTTAATTGGAAAAGTTAGTTTTTATTATCACGACCACTAAATCGGGTGCGACCAAAAGCCCCGTTTAATGACAGTATCGGGTAGAATATCACTGAGCTCCAACTTTCACCCATATATAAGGGGGAGTAAACCCCATTTGAACCTTTTCCACCCTCTCTCTCTATACTCTCTCTCTAGACTCGTTTTCGACCTGAATCCGCAACCAAACGCTTCCAAATCGTAAGTCCACTTATCCTAACTTGTTCTAAACATTATGATTCGTGTTTATAGCTTAAAATTCGACCATTTAAGCTGTTGAAAAGGAGTTCACGGCCTAAGATCCTCCTTAAGCCGTAAACACCTTAATTGAGACCAAAAGGACCCAAACTTGTCCCTAAAAGCTTGGAAATAATTTAAGGATTTAGCCTAGGAGTGTTTGCTCATTTAAAACAATCAATTTACGGCATAAAAGAGAGTTTACGGCCCAAGCACATGCTTAGGCCGTAAACACCTCTAAACCCTGTCAAAATGCCCCAAAAACACTCCCAAACCACCCTTAGACTTAATACATAATTTAGGGACTTGCTATTTCGGGTTTAGATCATTCAAACACAAAGAATTGTGGGACTAAAAGGAGTTTACGACCCAGACATATGTCAAGGCCGTAAACTCCCCCAAACATGCCAAAATGTTGGTTTTTGTTCCTCAAATGGCCTTAGACTATTATTATAAAATGCTAGGAGGGTGTTAGGGACTTGAAACTTCAATAAACTCATGACATAGGAGTTCACGGCCGTGAACTCCCTTAGGGATGGTTCATGGGCCGTAAACTCCATAATGATGCCTTTAAAAGCCTTAAACCCATTCATGCCTTCCGGATTTGGACCAAGCAAAATTCCACGAACAAGATAGAGCCCTTAAAACACCCTAGAACCCCTCACCATGAGTTTACGACTGTAAACTCATGGGGAGTTGTCCCTGGGCCATAAACACCATAAGTTGAGTTTACTCTTGGAGAGTAAACTCCATTCCTAAGACATTTACACCTTTAAATGTTACCCGGGACACCCCAAACGCTTAACCAAAGTGTTTTCCGCTCTTTAGGGTGCGTATACTTGTTTAATTAGTATTATATGTACTAATTGTATGTAAACATAAGTTATCATATGTTAAATAGGTCACTAAGTGTGTCCAAGTCTTTACTTGACACCGAGCACCCAACCGGCACCTTCGTTGGATCTACTTACACCAGGTGAGTTCATACCCCTGAATGAACCTTTTAAATGTTTTTACATGTTTTATAGGGGGGAATACAAGTTAAACATGCCAGTTATCATATCAATCACATGTGATTGATAACCCGCATGCACAAAGATTTACCACAATGTAAACTGTTTTACCAAGTAGGACACTATAAATGGTTTTCTAAAAAGGTTTTCACTTGTTCAAAACCCTTACTCATACTGTTTTATCAAAGTTCATTTTAAGCTGATTTATGAAAGGTTTCCAAGGAAATCCTTAAGGTTTTCAAACTTATTTTAACAAAGAATACCAAATTGTGATTTTCTTAAGTGTAAAGGTTTTTCAAGGTTTTCAACAAAGTTCTCTTTCATGTCGTATACTCTTACTTATTGGACACCGATGTTTCATTTTAGTTAGTTTGAACTCCTACTTGATAATGTCTCCACTTCGTGATACACCTATATTTGGTAACGCATATACATCACGGTCCAGTATTCACACACTGTTCGGTTATACATCTTGATTCGGTTATTCACATTGTTTGTATATACATCTCGACTCAGTTATTCATACACTGTTTATTTACACATCTTGACTCGGTTATTCACACACTGTACGTTTATGCATACGATTCGGTTATTCCACACTGTACGTTTCTACTTGTTACACACTCAGTCGAAGTTAGATGTATGCATGTGCTTGTATAAATACATATAAATAATGATTGAAGGACTTAGGAAAGCTTGTCCGCCCTATTTCCTTTTCTTCATTGAGATGTGGTCTGGTGGGATCGGATGGCCGTCCGAAGGTCGTTTGATTCATTAGTTATATACTATGTATATGAGCATAGACATATAGGTTTACTATAGTCAGTCCAGTTATGAGTCTCTACCTCTAATTCAACACTTATATATGAAACCCACTACCCACTATTAGGGATGCATCTTCGGGACACGGCCTTCTCCGTCGTCTAGTTGGTAACCAGAGTCTGCTGTAGGGAGTGCAGATATTGTGTGTATAGATCTATATGGGATTGACACCCCCACACCCTGACTGCTAGCTACAGTCCACGGCCCACCAAGCCAAGGGGTGACAAATGTCATATTTTATAGACGCTTGTAGGGCGTCAAGTACTCTAGTGTCGGTTAGTATGGTTACGAGTATCCCAGGTTACCTTATAATTCATGGCATTAAGGTAATGGTAATTCACCAGCAATTTACATTGTATGCTGGAAAACCCACTCTCGGAGTCACACTGTTTTAGACCTTGCTAGACGTATCATTCATTTGATACTGTCTGGGGTCTGTATTCACTGTATTTACTGTATTCAGTGTATTCACTGTATCCACCGTATCAACTGTATTCACTATATTCACTGTATCCATTGTATTCACTGTATTCACTGTTTTAGACCTTGCTAGACGTATCATTCAGTCGATACTGTATGGGGTCTGTGTTCACTGTTTTAGACCTTACTAGATGTACCTTTCATTTGGTACCGTCTGGGGTCTGTGTCTCTTTCTGTTAGACTGAGCCAGGCGTGTCGTTCATTCGATACTCTCTTGGAGTCTATGATTCCTTTGCCTTGTCAGCAGTCCTCACTGCTGAGGCATATGTTTTTCCCTGAATTCTCCTACTTTCTTAATAATTAAATTCTGTAATTTGATAATGATAGTGATTAAGGGAAAACTACCTTTTTACCACATAACTCCGTCCAGTCTTGGTAGAAGACTATTTTATTAAAGAAAATATAGGCTTTTCTGGAAAAGACACTAATGTAATAGATACACTGAAACTACCACTTTTATTAAAGTTATTTCATTAAAATGACACTAAATACTTATGAACTCACCAGCATTTGTAAAAATGCTGATACTCGCTTTTCAAATAACTTGTATTCTCAGGTCAGCATTAGACAGGTACATTCCCGGAGCTGTTGTTAAAGATAGCTTAGTACCATGTTGTATTTACTTATATTTACTTGTATTAATTTGATGTATTGTAATGTAAACCATGTAAACTATTACTATTAATGCAATGTTTTGTTGTACTTTGATTACTATAATGCATGTGTTATGATACTTGACATGACGTCATCCACCCCAGAACGTTTCCGCCGTTCCGGTTTTGGGGTGTGACAGATTGGTATCAGAGCATTGTTTATAGTGAGCTAAGTATATCAATTCATAAAAGATATACAGCCTATAAATACAAAGGGATAAAATACTCTGACCAAGAATTATACTTTAAAATATAACCATATTTTACCAAAGTATAAGAACATCCAGAACCTAAACACTCGAACAAAAGTATCACAAGAGCAACAAGAATAAAAGTCTTCGGATGTTGAGCATTACCGTCAAACCTGGGCAGTTATGTAATCGTAAGCTGGAATAAATGTAACCTGATCAACTACATTTATTCGAGATGCGATGAACATGTGCTTGGGAGTGATAGTGGTGTGCAACAGGTCTGAAACTGTAATGCCTGTGTTTCCGGGCTTGTCACTTTTAGCAATGTAATAGTCTAGGTTAACCTTTGTAACCCGTTTTGAAATAATAAGATTGTATTATTTGAGTATTATGTGTTTTGGTGCTTAATTGCTTAATTATGTGGTTTGATTAATTAAGAATAAAAATAAGCGTCAAAATTTAAGTGTAAAATAAACTTAATATCTTTGAATAATGTTGTAGTAGTTGAAACGAGGTTTCCGAATATATTTAGAACGCCCAAATCTGACTTCGTATGAGGAAGTTATGATTTATCGAAGTTTCGGCTTAGCGGTGTGCAGCCCGGAATACTCGATTTGAGATCGAGCGGTTTTTAGCCGAAGCAATCTAAATGAGAATCGAAGATCTCATTGTTGGTAACGAAGCGATAAAAATTTAGGCGAGAACGGACGTCAAACAAAGAAGTTATGAATTTATAACGAAGTTTTCTGTCGCGACCTATTAAAAATAAATAATAAAAATAAAATCGAAATTAGCCGACGAAGTCTAAACGAAAGTTGTAGAGCGTGGTCTCACCTTCGCGTGGATATAAAGAACGTCGAAAACGGAGTTCGTATGCGAAAGTTATGAATTTCCGAAGTTTATTAATTATTTTGTATTTAAATTTAAATGGAAATTCGGAAGCATTATCCGAGGACGAGCCACCAATCTGATCCGAGGTACGCACCGCGTACTCGAGTAGGCCCCGCGTACTCCAAAGTGTCGACATTCGCAGCAAGTGGCTTCGGATGACGAACGCCATGACGCATTCGGACCAGTACGCCCCGCGTACTCCGAGGCTCCAGCCTCCTATAAATAGGAACCGAAGGAAGCCGAGTCTTTTGCCAATTTCTTCTCTTCTCTTTCCCGTTTTGCATCGTTTTGCATGCCAGAAATATCCCGAAGCCCCGGTATCATACTCAAGCCCCGAGGCAAGTCCCGAGATCCCGAAGATCTCGAGAAGTGCGGTTCCCGAGCCGAAGCTCTGCCCGCGAGAAGTCGATTTTTGTGAAGATCTTCCAGATCTGCTGAGGATTACTACTTCTGCAAGTCGTAGTGCTGTCCGATCATCTTCTGATCAAGTAAGTGTATACTACCTTTCATAAACACGATAATAATACAAGTTTGGTTCGAGTGTATTAAGTATATTGTTGTTTATAAGTGTGAGTGTGTAGTTACCTTCTTCTAACACATAAATATTAAGTATTTTCTATAAAATACGTGCTATGCGTATAGTATATTGTTGTCTATATGTGTGAATGTGCATTCACTCTCTTCTATCTCATAGATATGATTTATTCTCTATGAGATATGTGTTATGTGTGTGTGTGCCTCATCTGTTATGTGGATTATGTGTTGATCAAAGCATGCTATACAGGTTTTTTATCTATGTATAAAAATGTATATTTTTATCTACTAATATGTTGGGTAGAACATGGGTAGATAGTTGGTGTGTAATAAACAGATGAGAGGCCTCGTTGTTTGATTTAGTCATCTAGCGGAGTTTAGATGACGACCACTGGCTATTCTAGACAGTCTTGTGGAAACATTAGCAGCTTCGCCACCTGTAGGTGTTAATGAACTCGGGTGTTCATTCGCTGTACTCCATCCCCTCATGGTTGCCTTATTTGACTTATATTGCTGAGGTACCCCTGAAGCATGTGTTGTCGCCCCGATGAAATATTCTTAGACTAGGTCCCTTGTGTTAGTTGTTTTAGGGACATAAAGTGAGAATAACAGGAATGAGTAATTGGGTTATTGTTGGTTGGTGAAAATTAAATATGATTATTTATTGTGGGTTGAAAACCCTATATGCTCACCAGGCTCCCAAGCCTGACCCACTCAGTTTTAATTGTATTACAGGAAGTGGCGCAAGGGCATGAGATGGATGAACCATCAGTTGTTTTGATTACAAGTCTGCATATGTTTATATTTGTTGAATGACTTGTAATGTATTCGTTTATGCTTATTGGTCTGTATCGGAACATGACACCCCGAGTTATGATTATATAATGAAAAATACATTTCTGTTATGAAATGCTTCGGTAAACATTGTTTATCATGTTTTGTTTTTGGGAACAAATTCCGCAACTCTTTCAAATCAAAAGGATTCACTCTGAAAATATTTTAAAAGAATAAATGAAAATCGGTCTTTTCTGGCCGAGATTTTGGGGATGTCACAGTTGGTATCAGAGCATTAGTTTAAGCGAACTAGGAATTTGTAGGATTTCTAGACTTAAACTTAGAATGCTAAGTGGAATTTTGAGATGTGTGTCTGTGATATTTTAGACACGAGCACTAGTTTATTTTAGGAAAGTTGCCTAAAATGCTTTTATGTGCTAAATGTTATACGTTGCCATGTATGATATTATTTGTTCGGATTTATGGTCTGTTGCCGACTGGATCTAGAAACCTTATGTGTGTAGGATTCTAAGCGTACGTCTACAGTATTAGAACTAGCATGTAAACGTTTCGGAGTGGTAAGGAAGATTTGAATATCTATCATGATTGAGGATCTGATTTCACCTTATTCGGTGTATAGATCAAAAATGGTGAGAACAAGAAGTGGAGTTGGAAATGCTGATGAAAACAGGAATCAACCACCAGTGATTGAACAAGTACCTGTCGTAGCAGCAGCACCTGAGCCAATAACCATGGCTGGTGTGCAAATGATGATTCAGACGATGTTGGATCATCAGATGGATGAAACTAGACGGTTGCTTCAACAGAATCGTGAAGAACTGTCAATTCGTGTGGAGGAGCCTGAATTAAATGAAGGGCACTCGGAAGGGGGAAACTTTAGTGGGTATATTGGTCAAGCCAACCCACCGATATTTAGACAAGATAACCATAATAGAAGGAATGATGGAATGGGATGCAAGTACAAGGACTTTTTGACTTGGACACCATCGACCTTTAATGGAAAGGAGGATCCGATTGGGGTTATGGATTGGATCTCCGAAATGGAGCTAGCCTTCATGACTTGTGGCTGAAGAGGTAAATTGCAGACTATCTATGCCGTTCGTCAATTCCGAGGTGGAGCCGTTCGTTGGTGGAACACTCTAGGGAAGACTTTAAGCCCTAATGAGCCACTACAATTGTCATGGGCAGAGTTCTTGGCGCAGTTCAAGCGCAAGTTCTGTTCGGCTCAAAATTTGTTGGAGTTGGAGAACAAGTTTCTGACATTAGCGAAAGGCAGCATGTCAGTTGATGAATACACCAATAACTTCACCGATAAGATGGAGTTTGCCTTGCGTATCGTCCCAGACGAGCTGACTAAGGTGGACCGGTATGCGAAGGGACTCCCATGGGAGTACGAGGTGCCAGTACGTCAGACACTTACTCTAGAGGCAGCTATTTGGGCTGCCAAGTCTGTTGAGAACATGATCAAGGGGAGAACCACCGACAAGGTTGAGGTTGGTGAGAAAAGAAAGTTTGAGGGAACATCTGGTTCCGGTAAGAAGGGCAAATTTTCGAAATCTGATTCGAAAAAGTTTGGAGGAAAAGGAGGCGAAGCAAAGTGGTGTGAAAAGTGTAAGAAAAGGCACTTTGGGAAATGTAGCGAGGATGTGACCTGCTACAAGTATGGAAAGGTTGGAAATTTTGCCAATGAATGTACGAACAACAAAAGGATGTGTTTTGGTTGCAATGAAGATGGGCATATTTTGAAAGACTGTCCGAAGAAGAAGGAGGCAGCTAGGCCCAACATTCCACCAAAGCCGAAGGCGAGAGCCTTCCAGATGACACTTGAGGCTGCGAAAGATGAAGCTGATGTCGCTTCAGGTACCTTTCTCGTAAACGAATTACTTGCTCAAGTTTTGTTTGATTCTGGAGCCAACTACTCCTTTATTTCGCATGAGTTTGGTAGAAAGCTAGCTTTGCCTATTGATAGACTAGATGATGCTTTATTAGTCGAAGTAGCTAGTGGCAAGTTTGTACATGTTAGCCATCGTATGAAAGACATCTTAATCGACCTTAATGGGAATAAGTTTCATGAGGAATTATTGCCCATCGATCTTAATGGTTTCGACATCGTGTTGGGAATGGATTGGCTTAGCGCCAAAGTTGCCGAAATTTTGTGCAAGAAGAAGATAGTTAAAGTAAACCCGCCTGGGAAAGAGTCATTTATGGTGTGTGGGGACAAACGCAGAGTGAATTCTGGAATCATTTCTCTAATGAAAGCCAGAAAGTGTTTGACCAAGGGATGTACATCATATTTAGCATTCGTGATTGATGCTAAGAAGGAAAAGAAGGTGATGCAGAGCATTCCAGTGGAGTGTGATTATCCGGAAGTATTTCCCGAAGATCTTCCTGGATTGCCACCTGATAGACAAGTAGAGTTCAGAATAGACTTGTTACCAGGAACCACGCCATTAGCAAAAGCACCTTATCGATTAGCACCGACGGAGATGAAGGAACTGATGATGCAACTTCAGGAGTTAATGGACAAAGGTTTCATTAGACCTAGTTCATCGCCCTGGGGAGCTCCGGTGTTATTTGTGAAGAAGAAAGATGGAAGTATGAGAATGTGCATCGATTACAGAGAGCTGAACAAGGCAACAATAAAGAATAGATATCCGTTGTCGAGGATTGATGACCTATTTGATCAATTGCAAGGTTCGAGCTATTTCTCGAAGATCGATCTAAGGTCAGGATATCATCAACTGAAAGTAAGAGAGCAAGATATCGAGCAGACTGCATTCAGAATGCGATATGGACACTACGAGTTCTTGGTTATGTCGTTTGGACTAACCAATGCTCCGGCAGCGTTCATGGATTTGATGAATAGGGTTTGTAATCCTTTCCTTGATAAATCCGTGATAGTGTTCATAGACGACATTCTGATTTACTTGAAAAGCCAGGAGGAGCATGGCAGACACTTGCGAGAAGTGTTAGAAGTTTTGAAGAAGGAGAAGTTGTATGCGAAGTTCTCCAAATGTGATTTTGGGATTCATGAAGTCCAATTCTTGGGTCACGTGGTCAACCAAGAAGGGATAATGGTTGATCCAGCAAAGATTGAAGCTGTGATGAAGTGGGAACAACCGAAAAGTCCCACGGAGGTTCGAAGCTTTTTAGGATTAGTCGGATATTACCGAAGGTTTATCCAAGGCTTTTCTTCGATCGCTAGTCCATTGACAGCTTTGACCCACAAAGGAGCTACTTATGCTTGGAGTGATAACCATAAAGAAGCATTCGAGGAGCTAAAAAAGAAGCTATGCGAGGCACCGATACTTTCTTTACCCGATGGAGTTGAAGACTTCGCTATTTATAGCGATGCGTCTGGTGTTGCATTGGGTTGTGTTTTGACCCAAAGAGAAAAGGTGATAGCATATGCGTCTCGACAGCTGAAAGAGCATGAAAAGAATTACCCGACTCATGATTTGGAGTTGGCAGCAGTAGTTTTCGCTCTGAAAATATGGAGGCATTACCTCTATGGCACGAAGTGCAAACTTTTCACTGATCATAAGAGTCTCCAATATCTCTTTAATCAGAAGGAATTGAATCTGAGGCAACGACGCTGGCTAGAATTACTTAAAGACTACGACTGTGAGATACTTTACCACCCCGGTAAAGCTAATGTTGTTGCTGATGCTCTCAGTCGGAAAGTCAATATTGAAAGGAGAAGGCCAAGAGCGTTGAGAATTGAAGTTGTCTCGATAATTGTGGAGAGTATAAAGAAAGCTCAAGAGGAAGCTTCTGAGAAAAATGACCGAAAGGAGGAATGTTTGGGTAAAACGTTGGTGTTTGATACTAACGGTCATTGACTGAGGGTATTCCAAGATCGTATTTGGGTACCTAAGTCAGGAGGAATTAGGGATCTTCTGATGGAAGAAGATCACAAGACCATGTACTCGATTCATCCCGGTAGCACTAAAATGTATTGGGACCTGAAACCCTACTACTGGTGGCCGACGATGAAGCTTGATGTTGCAAAGTATGTGGCTGAGTGTGTGACTTGTGCGAGAGTAAAGACACAACATCAGAAACCTTACGGGAGTTTAGAACCATTGCCTGTGCCTATGGGTAAGTGGGAAGATATTGCTATGGATTTTGTCACTAAACTGCCCAGAACAAGGAATGGTCACGACATGATTTGGGTGGTCGTTGATCGATTCACTAAGAGTGCGCATTTCATAACGGCCAAGGAGAAATGGTCTATGGAGAAGCTTGCAAATTCTTACATGAGGGAAATTGTGAGGCTTCACGATGTTCAATTAACGATTGTATCGGATCGTGATAGCCGTTTCACCTCAAGGTTTTGGAAAAGTCTACAAGAGGAAATGGGTACCAAGTTATGTTTAAGCACAGCTTACCATCCGCAGACTGATGGTCAGAGTGAAAGAACGATACAAAGACTTGAAGATATGCTAAGAGCATGTACCTTGGAATTCCTAGGTAATTGGGATGAACATTTACCATTGGTAGAATTTTCCTATAATAATAGTTTTCACTCGAGCATTAAGATGGCACCTTATCAAGCTTTGTACGGACAGAAGTGTCGTACGTCGTCTTGTTGGCTTGAGGCTGGGGAAAAACAGTTTATGGGACCAGAGATGGTTCATCAAACTGCTGAAAAGTTGAAAATAATTAGAGAAAGAATGTTAGCAGCTCAAGATCGTCAAAAGAGCTATGCTGACAAGAAGCGAAGACCGATGACTTTTGAGATTGGAGATTCGGTTTTGCTTAAATTCTCGTCGTGGAAGGGACTTATAAGATTTGGTAAAAGGGGAAAGTTGAGTCCAAGGTTTATTGGACCGTTTAAAGTTCTTCAGAGAGTTGGGAACCAAGCTTACAAGCTTGAACTACCAGAAGAACTGAATGGAATTCACAACACTTTTCATGTGTGTTATTTGAGGAAGTTCACGGGAGAATTTCCCGATATAATTCCAATTTCTGAATTGAGAATTGATGAGAACAAAAGGTTGATTGAAGAACCAGAGGCAATTGTTGACCGAAAGACTAAGAAGTTGCGACGCAAAATGGTTGGGTTAGTGCTTGTCCGATGGAAACACACGAATGGGCCGAATCTCACCTGGGAGACGGAGAGTGACATGTTGAGTCGCTATCCGCATTTGTTTGTTGATGTGTGATTCCGGGGACGGAATCATTCTAAGGTGGAAAGAATTGTAACGCTTGTGTTTCTGGGCTTGTCACTTTTAGCAATGTAATAGTCTAGGTTAACCTTTGTAACCCGTTTTGAAATAATAAGATTGTATTATTTGAGTATTATGTGTTTCGGTGCTTAATTGCTTAATTATGTGGTTTGATTAATTAAGAATAAAAATAAGCGTCAAAATTTAAGTGTAAAATAAACTTAATATCTTTGAATAATGTTGTAGTAGTTGAAACGAGGTTTCCGAATATATTTAGAACGCCCAAATCTGACTTCGTATGAGGAAGTTATGATTTATCGAAGTTTCGGCTTAGCGGTGTGCAGCCCGAAATACTCGATTTGAGATCGAGCGGTTTTTAGCCGAAGCAATCTAAATGAGAATCGAAGATCTCATTGTTGGTATCGAAGCGATAAAAAGTTAGGCGAGAACGGACGTCAAACAAAGAAGTTATGAATTTATAACGAAGTTTTCTGTCGCGGCCTATTAAAAATAAATAATAAAAATAAATTCGAAATTAGCCGACGAAGTCTAAACGAAAGTTGTAGAGCGTGGTCTCACCTTCGCGTGGATATAAAGAACGTCAAAAACGGAGTTCGTATGCGAAAGTTATGAATTTCCGAAGTTTATTAATTATTTTGTATTTAAATTTAAATAGAAATTCGGAAGCATTATCCGAGGACGAGTCACCGATCTGATCCGAGGTACGCGCCGCGTACTCGAGTACGCCCTGCGTACTCCGAAGTGTCGACATTCACAGCAAGTGGCTTCGGATGAGGAACGCCATGATGCATTCGGACCAGTACGCCCCGCGTACTGGCGTACGCCCCACGTACTCCGAGGCTCCAGCCTCCTACAAATAGGAACCGAAGGCAGCCGAGTCTTTTGCCAATTTCTTCTCTTCTCTTTTCTGTTTTGCATCGTTTTGCATGTCAGAAATATCCCGAAGCCCCGGTATCATACTCAAGCCCCGAGGCAAGTCCCGAGATCCCGAAGATCCCGAGAAATGCAGTTCCCGAGCTGAAGCTCTGCCCGCGAGAAGTCGATTTTTGTGAAGATCTTCCAGATCTGCTGAGGATTACTACTTCTGCAAGTCGTAGTGCTGTCCGATCATCTTCTGATCAAGTGAGTGTATACTACCTTTCATAAACACGATAATAATACAAGTTTGGTTCGAGTGTATTAAGTATATTGTTGTTTATAAGTGTGAGTGTGTAGTTACCTTCTTCTAACACATAAATATTAAGTATTTTCTATAAAATATGTGCTATGTGTATAGTATATTGTTGTTTATATGTGTGAATGTGTATTCACTCTCTTCTATCTCATAGATATGATTTATTCTCTATGAGATATGTGTTATGTGTGTGTGCCTCATCTGTTATGTGGATTATGTGTTGATCAAAGCATGCTATACAGGTTTTTTATCTATGTATAAAAATGTATATTTTTATCTACTAATATGTTGGGTAGAACATGGGTAGATAGTTGGTGTGTAATAAACAGATGAGAGGCCTCGTTGTTGTTTGATTTAGTCATCTAGCGGAGTTTAGATGACGACCACTGGCTATTCTAGACAGTCTTGTGGAAACATTAGCAGCTTCGCCACCTATAGGTGTTAATGAACTCGGGTGTTCATTCGCTGTACTCCATCCCCCTCATGGTTGCCTTATTTGACTTATATTGCTGAGGTACCCCCGAAGCATGTGTTGTCGCCCCGATGAAATATTCTTAGACTAGGTCCCTTGTGTTAGTTGTTTTAGGGACATAAAGTGAGAATAACAGGAATGAGTAATTGGGTTATTGTTGGTTGGTGAAAATTAAATATGATTACTTATTGTGGGTTGAAAACCCTATATGCTCACCAGGCTCCCAAGCCTGACCCACTCAGTTTTAATTGTATTACAGGAAGTGGCGCAAGGGCATGAGATGGATGAACCATCAGTTGTTTTGATTACAAGTCTGCATATGTTTATATTTGTTGAATGACTTGTAATGTATTCGTTTATGCTTATTGGTCTGTATCGGAACATGACACCCCGAGTTATGATTATATAATGAAAAATACATTTCTGTTATGAAATGCTTCGGTAAACATTGTTTATCATGTTTTGTTTTTGGGAACAAATTCCGCAACTCTTTCAAATCAAAAGGATTCACTCTGAAAATATTTTAAAAGAATAAATGAAAATCGGTCTTTTCTGGCCGAGATTTTGGGGATGTCACAGTTGGTATCAGAGCATTAGTTTAAGCGAACTAGGAATTTGTAGGATTTCTAGACTTAAACTTAGAATGCTAAGTGGAATTTTGAGATGTGTGTCTGTGATATTTTAGACACGAGCACTAGTTTATTTTAGGAAAGTTGCCTAAAATGCTTTTATGTGCTAAATGTTATACGTTGCCATGTATGATATTATTTGTTCGGATTTATGGTCTGTTGCCGACTGGATCTAGAAACCTTATGTGTGTAGGATTCTAAGCGTACGTCTACAGTATTAGAACTAGCATGTAAACGTTTCGGAGTGGTAAGGAAGATTTGAATATCTATCATGATTGAGGATCTGATTTCACCTTATTCGGTGTATAGATCAAAAATGGTGAGAACAAGAAGTGGAGTTGGAAATGCTGATGAAAACAGGAATCAACCACCAGTGATTGAACAAGTACATGTCGTAGCAGCAGCACCTGAGCCAATAACCATGGCTGGTGTGCAAATGATGATTCAGACGATGTTGGATCATCAGATGGATGAAACTAGACGGTTGCTTCAACAGAATCGTGAAGAACTGTCAATTCGTGTGGAGGAGCCTGAATTAAATGAAGGGCACTCGGAAGGGGGAAACTTTAGTGGGTATATTGGTCAAGCCAACCCACCGATATTTAGACAAGATAACCATAATAGAAGGAATGATGGAATGGGATGCAAGTACAAGGACTTTTTGACTTGGACACCATCGACCTTTAATGGAAAGGAGGATCCGATTGGGGTTATGGATTGGATCTCCGAAATGGAGCTAGCCTTCATGACTTGTGGCTGAAGAGGTAAATTGCAGACTATCTATGCCGTTCGTCAATTCCGAGGTGGAGCCGTTCGTTGGTGGAACACTCTAGGGAAGACTTTAAGCCCTAATGAGCCACTACAATTGTCATGGGCAGAGTTCTTGGCGCAGTTCAAGCGCAAGTTCTGTTCGGCTCAAAATTTGTTGGAGTTGGAGAACAAGTTTCTGACATTAGCGAAAGGCAGCATGTCAGTTGATGAATACACCAATAACTTCACCGATAAGATGGAGTTTGCCTTGCGTATCGTCCCAGACGAGCTGACTAAGGTGGACCGGTATGCGAAGGGACTCCCATGGGAGTACGAGGTGCCAGTACGTCAGACACTTACTCTAGAGGCAGCTATTTGGGCTGCCAAGTCTGTTGAGAACATGATCAAGGGGAGAACCACCGACAAGGTTGAGGTTGGTGAGAAAAGAAAGTTTGAGGGAACATCTGGTTCCGGTAAGAAGGGCAAATTTTCGAAATCTGATTCGAAAAAGTTTGGAGGAAAAGGAGGCGAAGCAAAGTGGTGTGAAAAGTGTAAGAAAAGGCACTTTGGGAAATGTAGCGAGGATGTGACCTGCTACAAGTATGGAAAGGTTGGAAATTTTGCCAATGAATGTACGAACAACAAAAGGATGTGTTTTGGTTGCAATGAAGATGGGCATATTTTGAAAGACTGTCCGAAGAAGAAGGAGGCAGCTAGGCCCAACATTCCACCAAAGCCGAAGGCGAGAGCCTTCCAGATGACACTTGAGGCTGCGAAAGATGAAGCTGATGTTGCTTCAGGTACCTTTCTCGTAAACGAATTACTTGCTCAAGTTTTGTTTGATTCTGGAGCCAACTACTCCTTTATTTCGCATGAGTTTGGTAGAAAGCTAGCTTTGCCTATTGATAGACTAGATGATGCTTTATTAGTCGAAGTAGCTAGTGGCAAGTTTGTACATGTTAGCCATCGTATGAAAGACATCTTAATCGACCTTAATGGGAATAAGTTTCATGAGGAATTATTGCCCATCGATCTTAATGGTTTCGACATCGTGTTGGGAATGGATTGGCTTAGCGCCAAAGTTGCCGAAATTTTGTGCAAGAAGAAGATAGTTAAAGTAAACCCGCCTGGGAAAGAGTCATTTATGGTGTGTGGGGACAAACGCAGAGTGAATTCTGGAATCATTTCTCTAATGAAAGCCAGAAAGTGTTTGACCAAGGGATGTACATCATATTTAGCATTCGTGATTGATGCTAAGAAGGAAAAGAAGGTGATGCAGAGCATTCCAGTGGAGTGTGATTATCCGGAAGTATTTCCCGAAGATCTTCCTGGATTGCCACCTGATAGACAAGTAGAGTTCAGAATAGACTTGTTACCAGGAACCACGCCATTAGCAAAAGCACCTTATCGATTAGCACCGACGGAGATGAAGGAACTGATGATGCAACTTCAGGAGTTAATGGACAAAGGTTTCATTAGACCTAGTTCATCACCCTGGGGAGCTCCGGTGTTATTTGTGAAGAAGAAAGATGGAAGTATGAGAATGTGCATCGATTACAGAGAGTTGAACAAGGCAACAATAAAGAATAGATATCCGTTGCCGAGGATTGATGACCTATTTGATCAATTGCAAGGTTCGAGCTATTTCTCGAAGATCGATCTAAGGTCAGGATATCATCAGCTGAAAGTAAGAGAGCAAGATATCGAGAAGACTGCATTCAGAATGCGATATGGACACTACGAGTTCTTGGTTATGTCGTTTGGACTAACCAATGCTCCGGCAGCGTTCATGGATTTGATGAATAGGGTTTGTAATCCTTTCCTTGATAAATCTGTGATAGTGTTCATAGACGACATTCTGATTTACTTGAAAAGCCAGGAGGAGCATGGCAGACACTTGCGAGAAGTGTTAGAAGTTTTGAAGAAGGAGAAGCTGTATGCGAAGTTCTCCAAATGTGATTTTGGGATTCGTGAAGTCCAATTCTTGGGTCACGTGGTCAACCAAGAAGGGATAATGGTTGATCCAGCAAAGACTGAAGCTGTGATGACGTGGGAACAACCGAAAAGTCCCACGGAGGTTCGAAGCTTTTTAGGATTAGTCGGATATTACCGAAGGTTTATCCAAGGCTTTTCTTCGATCGCTAGTCCATTGACAGCTTTGACCCACAAAGGAGCTACTTATGCTTGGAGTGATAACCATAAAGAAGCATTCGAGGAGCTAAAGAAGAAGCTATGCGAGGCACCGATACTTTCTTTACCCGATGGAGTTGAATACTTCGCTATTTATAGCGATGCGTCTGGTGTTGGATTGGGTTGTGTTTTGACCCAAAGAGAAAAGGTGATAGCATATGCGTCTCGACAGCTGAAAGAGCATGAAAAGAATTACCCGACTCATGATTTGGAGTTGGCAGCAGTAGTTTTCGCTCTGAAAATATGGAGGCATTACCTCTATGGCACGAAGTGCAAACTTTTCACTGATCATAAGAGTCTTCAATATCTCTTTAATCAGAAGGAATTGAATCTGAGGCAACGACGCTGGCTAGAATTACTTAAAGACTACGACTGTGAGATACTTTACCACCCCGGTAAAGCTAATGTTGTTGCTGATGCTCTCAGTCGGAAAGTCAATATTGAAAGGAGAAGGCCAAGAGCGTTGAGAATTGAAGTTGTCTCGATAATTGTGGAGAGTATAAAGAAAGCTCAAGAGGAAGCTTCTGAGAAAAATGACCGAAAGGAGGAATGTTTGGGTAAAACGTTGGTGTTTGATACTAACGGTCATTGACTGAGGGTATTCCAAGATCGTATTTGGGTACCTAAGTCAGGAGGAATTAGGGATCTTCTGATGGAAGAAGATCACAAGACCATGTACTCGATTCATCCCGGTAGCACTAAAATGTATTGGGACCTGAAACCCTACTACTGGTGGCCGACGATGAAGCTTGATGTTGCAAAGTATGTGGCTGAGTGTGTGACTTGTGCGAGAGTAAAGACACAACATCAGAAACCTTACGGGAGTTTAGAACCACTGCCTGTGCCTATGGGTAAGTGGGAAGATATTGCTATGGATTTTGTCACTAAACTGCCCAGAACAAGGAATGGTCACGACATGATTTGGGTGGTCGTTGATCGATTCACTAAGAGTGCGCATTTCATAACGGCCAAGGAGAAATGGTCTATGGAGAAGCTTGCAAATTCTTACATGAGGGAAATTGTGAGGCTTCACGATGTTCCATTAACGATTGTATCGGATCGTGATAGCCGTTTCACCTCAAGGTTTTGGAAAAGTCTACAAGAGGGAATGGGTACCAAGTTATGTTTAAGCACAGCTTACCATCCGCAGACTGATGGTCAGAGTGAAAGAACGATACAAAGACTTGAAGATATGCTAAGAGCATGTACCTTGGAATTCCTAGGTAATTGGGATGAACATTTACCATTGGTAGAATTTTCCTATAATAATAGTTTTCACTCGAGCATTAAGATGGCACCTTATCAAGCTTTGTACGGACAGAAGTGTCGTACGTCGTCTTGTTGGCTTGAGGCTGGGGAAAAACAGTTTATGGGACCAGAGATGGTTCATCAAACTGCTGAAAAGTTGAAAATAATTAGAGAAAGAATGTTAGCAGCTCAAGATCGTCAAAAGAGCTATGCTGACAAGAAGCGAAGACCGATGACTTTTGAGATTGGAGATTCGGTTTTGCTTAAATTCTCGTCGTGGAAGGGACTTATAAGATTTGGTAAAAGGGGAAAGTTGAGTCCAAGGTTTATTGGACCGTTTAAAGTTCTTCAGAGAGTTGGGAACCAAGCTTACAAGCTTGAACTACCAGAAGAACTGAATGGAATTCACAACACTTTTCATGTGTGTTATTTGAGGAAGTTCACGGGAGAATTTCCCGATATAATTCCAATTTCTGAATTGAGAATTGATGAGAACAAAAGGTTGATTGAAGAACCAGAGGCAATTGTTGACCGAAAGACTAAGAAGTTGCGACGCAAAATGGTTGGGTTAGTGCTTGTCCGATGGAAACACACGAATGGGCCGAAT